>NC_060179.1:84022251-84157251 GCF_021184085.1 Oncorhynchus gorbuscha
CCTCTGTTCCTTGTTCCTCTGTTCCTTGTTCCTCTGTTCCTTGTTCCTCTGTTTCTGTCCCTCTGTTCCTTGTCCCTCTGTTCCTTGTCCCTCTGTTCCTTGTTCCTCTGTTCCTTGTTCCTCTGTTCCTTGTTCCTCTGTTCCTTGTTCCTCTATTCCTTGTTCCTCTGTTCCTTGTTCCTCTGTTCCTCTGTTCCTCTGTTCCTTGTTCCTCTGTTCCTCTGTTCCTCTGTTCCTCTGTTCCTCGTTCCTCTGTTCCTCGTTCCTCTGTTCCTCGTTCCTCTGTTCCTCGTTCCTCTGTTCCTTGTTCCTCTGTTCCTTGTTCCTCTGTTCCTCTGTTCCTCTGTTCCTCTGTTCCTTGTTCCTCGTTCCTCTGTTCCTCGTTCCTCACCCTAATTGACAAACAAACCAAAACAATGGCAAAGTCTTCTCAAGCTTTGTGGATTTCTACAAATCTTTCCATGAGGGCCTGCTATACAAATGGATGGAAAGTGGTGTTGGGGGTAAAAAAAAATAGGAAGGAACCAATGGGAGTGACATATATAGGGAAGGAACCAAAGGGAGGGACATATATAGGGAAGGAACCAAAGGGAGGGACATATATAGGGAAGGAACCAAAGGGAGGGACATATATAGGGAAGGAACCAAAGGGAGGGACATATATAGGGAAGGAACCAAAGGGAGTGACATATATAGGGAAGGAACCAAAGGGAGTGACATATATAGGGAAGGAACCAAAGGGAGTGACATATATAGGGAAGGAACCAAAGGGAGGGACATATATAGGGAAGGAACCAAAGGGAGGGACATATATAGGGAAGGAACCAAAGGGAGGGACATATATAGGGAAGGAACCAAAGGGAGGGACATATATAGGGAAGGAACCAAAGGGAGGGACATATATATAGGGAAGGAACCAAAGGGAGTGACATATATAGGGAAGGAACCAAAGGGAGGGACATATATAGGGAAGGAACCAAAGGGAGGGACATATATAGGGAAGGAACCAAAGGGATGGACATATATAGGGAAGGAACCAAAGGGAGAGACATATATAGGGAAGGAACCAAAGGGAGGGACATATATAGGGAAGGAACCAAAGGGAGGGACATATATAGGGAAGGAACCAAAGGGAGAGACATATATAGGGAAGGAACCAAAGGGAGGGACATATATAGGGAAGGAACCAAAGGGAGAGACATATATAGGGAAGGAACCAAAGGGAGTGACATATATAGGGAAGGAACCAAAGGGAGGGACATATATAGGGAAGGAACCAAAGGGAGTGACATATATAGGGAAGGAACCAAAGGGAGGGACATATATAGGGAAGGAACCAAAGGGAGTGACATATATAGGGAAGGAACCAAAGGGAGGGACATATATAGGGAAGGAACCAAAGGGAGTGACATATATAGGGAAGGAACCAAAGGGAGGGACATATATAGGGAAGGAACCAAAGGGAGAGACATATATAGGGAAGGAACCAAAGGGAGGGACATATATAGGGAAGGAACCAAAGGGAGAGACATATATAGGGAAGGAACCAAAGGGAGTGACATAGGGAAGGAACCAAAGGGAGGGACATATATAGGGAAGGAACCAAAGGGAGTGACATATATAGGGAAGGAACCAAAGGGAGGGACATATATAGGGAAGGAACC
Organism: Oncorhynchus gorbuscha; assembly: GCF_021184085.1. NCBI lineage: Eukaryota > Metazoa > Chordata > Actinopteri > Salmoniformes > Salmonidae > Oncorhynchus > Oncorhynchus gorbuscha. The sequence continues at coordinate 84,023,916 of NC_060179.1, forward strand.
AAAGGGAGAGACATATATAGGGAAGGAACCAAAGGGAGTGACATATATAGGGAAGGAACCAAAGGGAGGGACATATATAGGGAAGGAACCAAAGGGAGTGACATATATAGGGAAGGAACCAAAGGGAGGGACATATATAGGGAAGGAACCAAAGGGAGTGACATATATAGGGAAGGAACCAAAGGGAGGGACATATATAGGGAAGGAACCAAAGGGAGTGACATATATAGGGAAGGAACCAAAGGGAGGGACATATATAGGGAAGGAACCAAAGGGAGAGACATATATAGGGAAGGAACCAAAGGGAGGGACATATATAGGGAAGGAACCAAAGGGAGTGACATATATAGGGAAGGAACCAAAGGGAGTGACATAGGGAAGGAACCAAAGGGAGGGACATATATAGGGAAGGAACCAAAGGGAGTGACATATATAGGGAAGGAACCAAAGGGAGTGACATATATAGGGAAGGAACCAAAGGGAGGGACATATATAGGGAAGGAACCAAAGGGAGTGACATATATAGGGAAGGAACCAAATGGAGTGACATATATAGGGAAGGAACCAAAGGGAGGGACATATATAGGGAAGGAACCAAAGGGAGTGACATATATAGGGAAGGAACCAAAGGGAGGGACATATATAGGGAAGGAACCAAAGGGAGTGACATATATAGGGAAGGAACCAAAGGGAGAGACATATATAGGGAAGGAACCAAAGGGAGTGACATATATAGGGAAGGAACCAAAGGGAGTGACATATAATCCGGTTCCGGTTGGAGCGAGTGGTCGCATCTGCACGTCGCTCCAACGGGTAGTATAACTTTTTCATTACTTTTTCATTATATTTCATTATATCACAACGGTTTGATTTGTCTTATCTTAGCAATTTCTTCTCAGCTAGCTACATAGCCGTCTTTGTATCAAAGATAATTGCGTAATTATCGTATTTCGCCGTCCTAACGTAGTCTTCACTAGCCAGCTAGCTAACGTCCACTGATTAGCTGCACTGGAGAAACTGTTACACTCAACTGAACGACTTGATCAGTGTAGTGTTAGCTAGCTACATAGCTGTCTTTGCTGTCTTCGTATCATCGTATCATCGTATCCAAGATAATTGTGTTGTTTAGGTTTAGAGTGTGTAGTCTTAGAGTGATTATCTTAATTTACCGAGGTTAGCTAGCCAGCTATTTGTCGTCCTTAACGTAGGTGACTCTGCTAGCTAGCCAACAGCTAGCCAACGCTAGCCAACGTCTTCTGTATAGAACTCAACTACCCGGTCGCATTCACAGGTTGTATCACATTTTCACTTCATTTTCATTACAGTACAACGGTTTGATTTGTTTGATCGTAGCTAGCTACTTAGCTAGCTACATAGCAAATCTTTGTATCAAAGATAATTGTGTAGTCTAGAGCGATTTTCTAGGTTCGCTAGCCATCTATTGTCGTTCTTTTAGCAACGTAACGTAAACAACACTGCTAGCTAGCCTGCTAGCCCCGAATAGCAACACTGCAGAAACTATTACACTCAACGGAACGACTTGATTAGTGTAGTGTCAACAACGCACCCACTGCCAGCTGACCTACTTCAGCAGTACTGTATCATTTTAATCATTTTAGTCAATAAGATTCTTGCTACGTAGCTTAACTTTCTGAACATTCGAGACGTGTAGTCCACTTGTCATTCCAATCTCCTTTGCATTAGCGTAGCCTCTTCTGTAGCCTGTCAACTATGTGTCGGTTTATCCCTGTTCTCTCCTCTCTGCACAGACCATACAAACGCTCCTCACCGCGTGGCCGCGGCCACCCTACTCTGGTGGTCCCAGCGCGCACGACCCACGTGGAGTTCCAGGTCTCCGGTAGCCTCTGGAACTGCCAATCTGCGGTCAACAAGGCAGAGTTCATCTCAGCCCATGCCTCCCTCCAGTCCCTCGACTTCTTGGCCCTGACGGAAACATGGATCACCACAGACAACACTGCTACTCCTACTGCTCTCTCTTCGTCCGCCCACGTGTTCTCGCACACCCCGAGAGCGTCTGGTCAGCGGGGTGGTGGCACCGGGATCCTCATCTCTCCCAAGTGGTCATTCTCTCTTTCTCCCCTTACCCATCTGTCTATCGCCTCCTTTGAATTCCATGCTGTCACAGTTACTAGCCCTTTCAAGCTTAACATCCTTATCATTTATCGCCCTCCAGGTTCCCTCGGAGAGTTCATCAATGAGCTTGATGCCTTGATAAGCTCCTTTCCTGAGGACGGCTCACCTCTCACAGTTCTGGGCGACTTTAACCTCCCCACGTCTACCTTTGACTCTTTCCTCTCTGCCTCCTTCTTTCCCTCCTCTCCTCTTTTGACCTCACCCTCTCACCTTCCCCCCTACTCACAAGGCAGGCAATACGCTCGACCTCATCTTTACTAGATGCTGTTCTTCCACTAACCTCATTGCAACTCCCCTCCAAGTCTCCGACCACTGCCTTGTATCCTTTTCCCTCTCGCTCTCATCCAACACCTCCCACACTGCCCCTACTCGGATGGTATCGCGCCGTCCCAACCTTCGCTCTCTCTCCCCCGCTACTCTCTCCTCTTCCATCCTATCATCTCTTCCCTCCGCTCAAACCTTCTCCCACCTATCTCCTGATTCTGCCTCCTCAACCCTCCTCTCCTCCCTCTCTGCATCCCTTGACTCTCTATGTCCCCTATCCTCCAGGCCGGCTCGGTCCTCCCCTCCCGCTCCGTGGCTCGATGACTCATTGCGAGCTCACAGAACAGGGCTCCGGGCAGCCGAGCGGAAATGGAGGAAAACTCGCCTCCCTGCGGACCTGGCATCCTTTCACTCCCTCCTCTCTACATTTTCCTCCTCTGTCTCTGCTGCTAAAGCCACTTTCTACCACGCTAAATTCCAAGCTTCTGCCTCCAACCCTAGGAAGCTCTTTGCCACCTTCTCCTCCCTCCTGAATCCTCCGCCCCCTCCCCCCTCCTCCCTCTCTGCAGATGACTTCGTCAACCATTTTGAAAAGAAGGTCGACGACATCCGATCCTCGTTTGCTAAGTCAAACGACACCGCTGGTTCTGCTCACACTGCCCTACCCTGTGCTCTGACCTCTTTCTCCCCTCTCTCTCCAGATGAAATCTCGCGTCTTGTGACGGCCGGCCGCCCAACAACCTGCCCGCTTGACCCTATCCCCTCCTCTCTTCTCCAGACCATTTCCGGAGACCTTCTCCCTTACCTCACCTCGCTCATCAACTCATCCCTGACCGTTGGCTACGTCCCTTCCGTCTTCAAGAGAGCGAGAGTTGCACCCCTTCTGAAAAAACCTACACTCGATCCCTCCGATGTCAACAATTACAGACCAGTATCCCTTCTTTCTTTTCTCTCCAAAACTCTTGAACGTGCCGTCCTTGGCCAGCTCTCCCGCTATCTCTCTCTGAATGACCTTCTTGATCCAAATCAGTCAGGTTTCAAGACTAGTCATTCAACTGAGACTGCTCTCCTCTGTATCACGGAGGCGCTCCGCACTGCTAAAGCTAACTCTCTCTCCTCTGCTCTCATCCTTCTAGATCTATCGGCTGCCTTCGATACTGTGAACCATCAGATCCTCCTCTCCACCCTCTCCGAGTTGGGCATCTCCGGCGCGGCCCACGCTTGGATTGCGTCCTACCTGACAGGTCGCTCCTACCAGGTGGCGTGGCGAGAATCTGTCTCCTCACCACGCGCTCTCACCACTGGTGTCCCCCAGGGCTCTGTTCTTGGCCCTCTCCTATTCTCGCTATACACCAAGTCACTTGGCTCTGTCATAACCTCACATGGTCTCTCTTATCATTGCTATGCAGACGACACACAATTAATCTTCTCCTTTCCCCCTTCTGATGACCAGGTGGCGAATCGCATCTCTGCATGTCTGGCAGACATATCAGTGTGGATGACGGATCACCACCTCAAGCTGAACCTCGGCAAGACGGAGCTGCTCTTCCTCCCGGGAAGGACTGCCCGTTCCATGATCTCGCCATCACGGTTGACAACTCCATTGTGTCCTCCTCCCAGAGCGCCAAGAACCTTGGCGTGATCCTGGACAACACCCTGTCGTTCTCAACTAACATCAAGGCGGTGGCCCGTTCCTGTAGGTTCATGCTCTACAACATCCGCAGAGTACGACCCTGCCTCACACAGGAAGCGGCGCAGGTCCTAATCCAGGCACTTGTCATCTCCCGTCTGGATTACTGCAACTCGCTGTTGGCTGGGCTCCCTGCCTGTGCCATTAAACCCCTTCAACTCATCCAGAACGCCGCAGCCCGTCTGGTGTTCAACCTTCCCAAGTTCTCTCACGTCACCCCGCTCCTCCGTTCTCTCCACTGGCTTCCAGTTGAAGCTCGCATCCGCTACAAGACCATGGTGCTTGCCTACGGAGCTGTGAGGGGAACGGCACCTCAGTACCTCCAGGCTCTGATCAGGCCCTACACCCAAACAAGGGCACTGCGTTCATCCACCTCTGGCCTGCTCGCCTCCCTACCACTGAGGAAGTACAGCTCCCGCTCAGCCCAGTCAAAACTGTTCGCTGCTCTGGCCCCCCAATGATGGAACAAACTCCCTCACGACGCCAGGACAGCGGAGTCAATCACCACCTTCCGGAGACACCTGAAACCCCACCTCTTTAAGGAATACCTAGGATAGGTTAAGTAATCCCTCTCACCCCACCCCCCCTAAGTTTTAGATGCACTATTGTTAAGTGACTGTCCCACTGGATGTCATAAGGTGATTGCACCAATTTGTAAGTCGCTCTGGATAAGAGCGTCTGCTAAATGACTTAAATGTTAAATGTAAATGTAAGGAACCAAAGGGAGTGACATATATAGGGAAGGAACCAAAGGGAGTGACATATATAGGGAAGGAACCAAAGGGAGGGACATATATAGGGAAGGAACCAAAGGGAGTGACATATATAGGGAAGGAACCAAAGGGAGTGACATATATAGGGAAGGAACCAAAGGGACTGACATATATCGGGTAGGAACCAAAGGGAGGGACATATATCGGGTAGGAACCAAAGGGAGGGACATATATAGGGCAGGTAATCAAGGAAGTGATGGAGCCCAGGTGAGTCTGATGACACGCAGGTGCGCATAACGATGGTGACAGGTGTGCGCCATAACGAGCAGCCTGGTGACCTAGAGGCCAGAGAGGGAGCACACGTGACACCGAACCAAAATTACGAGAAAGCAAAAAGACAACTATTTGACAGACTGGAAAGAATCAACCAAAACAACAGAGACAATTGGAACGCTATCTGTCCCTAAACAGAGCCTTGCTATTAGGAAAATAAATAAACACATCAATATAGGTTGTATTTACAATTTTGTTTGTTCTTCACTGGTTGACCTTTTCTCGTGGCAACGAGACACACATCTGGCTGCTGTGATGTCACAATGCGGCATTTCTCCTAATATATATGGTAGTTTATTCACGTTTGATTTCTCTACGATTCCTTTGTGGGTCTGTGTAATCTGAGGGAAATATGTGTCTCTAATATGGTCCTACATTTGACAGGAGGTTAGTGAGTGCAGCTCAGTTTCCACCTCATTTTGTGGGCAGTGTGCACATAGCCTGTTTTCTCTTGAGAGCCAGGTCTGCCTACGGCGGCCTTTCTCAATAGCAAGGCTATGCTCACTGAGTCTGTACATAGTCAAAGATTTCCTTCATGTTGGGTCAGTCACAGTGGTCAGGGATTCTGCCACTGTGTACTCTCTGTTTAGGGCCAAATAGCATTCTAGTTTGCTCTGTTTTTGAATCTTTCCAGTGTGTCAAATAGTTATAGTTTTGTTTTCTCATGATTTGGTTGGGTCTAATTGTGCTGCTGTCCTGGGGCTCTGTGGGGTCTGTTGATGTGTGTCAATAGAGCCCCAGAACCAGCTGGCTGAGGGGACTCTTCTCTAGGTTCATCTCTCTGTAGGTGAGGGCTCTGACTCTTCTCTAGGTTCATCTCTCTGTAGGTGAGGGCTCTGAGTCTTCTCTAGGTTCATCTCTTTGTAGGTGAGGGCTCTGAGTCTTCTCTAGGTTCATCTCTCTGTAGGTGAGGGCTCTGAGTCTTCTCTAGGTTCATCTCTCTGTAGGTGAGGGCTCTGATTCTTCTCTAGGTTCATCTCTCTGTAGGTGAGGGCTCTGAGTCTTCTCTAGGTTCATCTCTCTGTAGGTGAGGGCTCTGAGTCTTCTCTAGGTTCATCTCTCTGTAGGTGAGGGCTCTGACTCTTCTCTAGGTTCATCTCTCTGTAGGTGAGGGCTCTGACTCTTCTCTAGGTTCATCTCTCTGTAGGTGAGGGCTCTGACTCTTCTCTAGGTTCATCTCTCTGTAGGTGAGGGCTCTGACTCTTCTCTAGGTTCATCTCTCTGTAGGTGAGGGCTCTGACTCTTCTCTAGGTTCATCTCTCTGTAGGTGAGGGCCTTGTGGTGGAATGTGTGAGCATCACTTCCTTTTAGATGGTTGTCGAATGTAACAGCTCTTTTCTGGATGTTGCTAACTAGCAGGTACAGTCCTAATTACGCTGTGCATGCATTGTTTGGGGTGTTGTATATAAATTATTATTTTGCAGAATGCAGTCTCTGGGTGTTTGACTCCAGACCTCACAACTGTAGAGGGCAATGGCTTTGACAACTGATTCAAGTATTTTTCTGACAGATCCTAATTCTACATTCCTTTTGATGGCATAGAAGGCCCTTCTCGCCTCGTCTCTTAGATCGTTCACATCCTTGTGGATGTTTCCTGTGGTGTTGATGTTTAGGCTGAGGCAGGTGTAATTCTTTGTGTGCTCTTGGGTGACAGTGTCTAGATAGAATTTGTATTTGTTGTCTTGGCTACTGGACATTTTTTGGAACACCATTATTTTTGTCTTACTGAGATCTACTGTCAGGGCCCAGGTCTGACAGAATCTATGCAGAAGATCTAGGTGCTGCTGAAGGCCCTCCTTGGTTGGGGACAGAATCACCAGATTTCTCTCTCTCTCTCTCTCTCTCTCTCTCTCTCTCTCTCTCTCTCTCTCTCTCTCTCTCTCTCTCTCTCTCTCTCTCTCTCTCTCTCTCTCTCTCTCTCTCTCTCTCTCTCTCTCTCTCTCTCTCTCTCTCTCTCTCTCTCTCTCTCTCTCTCTCTCTCTCTCTCTCTCTCTCTCTCTCTCTCTCTCTCTCTCTCTCTCTCTCTCTCTCTCTCTGTGCACAACCCTCTTCAACCCCTCGACCGGTGACACAACCCTCTTCACCCATAGAACAGGGACACAACCCTCTTCACCCATAGAACAGGGACACAACCCTCTTCACCCATAGAACAGGGACACAACCCTCCTCAACCCCTCGACCGGTGACACAACCCTCCTCAACCCCTATAGTTTTGGTTTCAAAACCAGACAAGAACAACAAGAACAAGGCAGACAGCATGAATTGAGAGCAGCACATATTGATTCTCAGTGGTCACCCAGACAATGTAAAAGAAGCATCTGGACATTAAGAGGGGAGGGAGAGAGAGAGAGAAACAGAGAGAGACACAGAGAGAGTGAAAGAGAGAGAGAGATACAGAGATATACAGAATAGATTTAGACAATTTAAAATGCACCAAGCAGCTCCTACCTCACCACTCCTCTCCTCTGCAGGCAGTCCTGTCCTTGTTCACAGTGATGGAAATGTAGCCATGGAACCACAGTGCCCCCTACAGGTTATCAGGCAGAATGCAGATGTACCACAGACAGGCTGTGGGCTCAGTGCTCAGTGTCTGCTCTCCTGTCTGTCAGTTCTGACAGGACACCGGTTCAATGGGAGATTTATGTCCTTAATGCGTTATGCATAATGCTAGACTGAAATGGACCCCAAGACACTTCTGTAGATCTGAGAGGATTGGATAGATGGGAGCAACATGGTCACATTTCCACCTAGCCAATCAGAAGGCAAGATTCATTTATTAGCATAAAGCTTATACAGCATCTATCTGAAGAGGATGAGAAGGAGAAGGAGACAAAGGGGAGGAGGAGAGGAGGAGGAGATGAAGAAGAGAACAGAGAGAAGGAGAGAACCGAGAGGAGAGAACCGAGAGGAGAGAACCGAGAGGAGAGAACCGAGAGGAGAGAACCGAGAGGAGAGAACAAAGAGGAGAGAGGAGAGAACAGAGAGGAGAGAACAAAGAGGAGAGAACAAAGAGGAGAGAACAGAGAGGAGAGAACAAAGAGGAGAGAACAAAGAGGAGAGAACAAAGAGGAGAGAACAGAGAGGAGAGAACAGAGAGGAGAGAGGAGAGAGGAGAGAACAGAGAGGAGAGAGGAGAGAACAGAGAGGAGAGAACAGAGAGGAGAGAACAAAGAGGAGAGAGGAGAGAACAGAGAGGAGAGAGGAGAGAACAGAGAGGAGAGAGGAGAGAGGAGAGAACAGAGGAGAGAGGAGAGAACAGAGAGGAGAGAACAGAGAGGAGAGAACAGAGAGGAGAGAACAGAGAGGAGAGAACAGAGGAGAGGAGAGAGGAGAGAACAGAGAGGAGAGAACAGAGAGGAGAGAACAGAGGAGAGGAGAGAGGAGAGAACAGAGGAGAGAGAGGAGAGAACAGAGAGGAGAGAACAGAGAGGAGAGAACAAAGAGGAGAGAGGAGAGAACAGAGAGGAGAGAACAGAGAGGAGAGAACAGAGAGGAGAGAACAGAGAGGAGAGAACAGAGAGGAGAGAACAGAGAGGAGAGAACAGAGAGAACAGAGAGGAGAGAGGAGAGAGGAGAGAGGAGAGAGGAGAGAGGAGAGAGGAGAGAACAGAGAGGAGAGAGGAGAGAGGAGAGAACAGAGAGGAGAGAACAGAGAGGAGAGAACAGAGAGGAGAGAACAGAGAGGAGAGAGGAGAGAACAGAGAGGAGAGAACAGAGAGGAGAGAACAGAGAGGAGAGAACAGAGAGGAGAGAGGAGAGAACAGAGAGGAGAGAGGAGAGAACAAAGAGGAGAGAGGAGAGAACAAAGAGGAGAGAACAGAGGAGAGAACAGAGGAGAGAAGGAGAGAAGAGAGAGGAGAGAGGAGAGAACAGAGAGGAGAGAACAGAGAGGAGAGAACAGAGAGGAGAGAACAGAGAGGAGAGAACAGAGAGGAGAGGAGGAGAGAACAGAGAGGAGAGAACAGAGAGGAGAGAACAAAGAACAGAGAGGAGAGAACAGAGAGGAGAGAACAGAGAGGAGAGGAGGAGAGAACAAAGAGAAGGAGAGAAGGAGCGAAGGAGAGGAAGTAAGCGGGGACCTGCCCTCTTCCTGTCCCGTGACAAGTGCCTCCTCATGAACACTGGCCAGCAATAGTTGGACGTTCATACATTTCCCTCTCTAAACACTCACGTCGGTGTGTGTGTATGTGTGTGTGTGTGCGTGTGCGTGTACGTGTGCGTGTGTGTATGTGTGTGTGTGTGCGTGTGCGTGTGCGTGTACGTGTGCGTGTGCGTGTGCGTGTGCGTGCGCCTGTGTGTGTGTGCGTGTACGGTATGGACGTCTCCACCACCTTTCCCCCAGACGTTCCACAAGGTCGTACACACTAAGCACCGTAAACCAGTTGTTCTCTCCCAGACAGTCGAATGCAGCAGGAATCCTTGATAACAATCTCCTGATAGGGTCTGTGGTATATGAAAAGGAGAAGCAATTCTATTGGCACTAGCTTGACAATGACTGTATCCAAAATAGCAACTGATCAACAGATAAAGTCTTCTGTTAAACAATAGTAAAAGTGTCTCAACCTATTTCCTGAATACACGTTTCAGCTAACGGAACAATTGATTAGCTACAACATTCAAAGTGATTGTAGTAGTTTAAGAATATTCCAACATTATGTGTACCATATATTAACATATTAATGTTGTGAAATTATCTGTAACTTTAGTTCCTGGGGATATGGTTTGTTGTCCGTAATGTGAATAATGAGTCTAGTCGGAATCAGGACAGAATAGCTGGTGAATGTATTTGCTCCACTGCACATTTTGGCTCAAAACCCAAAATCCATCTGTCCCTATATCCCTGTACTGCCTCTCTCCTAGAGGCTGATATTATTCAACTGGTTTGTCATTTCACTGTTCAATAGAGAGACCAGGGCAGTCTCTCCATCTGTCCCTATATCCCTGTACTGCCTCTCTCCTAGAGGCTGATATTATTCAACTGGTTTGTCATTTCACTGTTCAACAGAGAGACCAGGGCAGTCTCTCAATCTGTCCCTATATCCCTGTACTGCCTCTCTCCTAGAGGCTGATATTATTCAACTGGTTTGTCATTTCACTGTTCCATAGAGAGAGACCAGGGCATTCATTTCACTGTTCAACAGAGAGAGAACAGGGCAGTCATTTCACTGTTCAACAGAGACCAGGGCAGTCATTTCACTGTTCAACAGAGAGAGACCAGGGCAGTCATTTCACTGTTCAACAGATAGAGACCAGGGCAGTCATTTCACTGTTCAACAGAGAGAGACCAGGGCAGTCATTTCACTGTTCAACAGAGAGAGACCAGGGCAGTCATTTCACTGTTCAACAGAGAGAGACCAGGGCAGTCATTTCACTGTTCAACAGATAGAGACCAGGGCAGTCATTTCACTGTTCAACAGAGAGAGACCAGGGCAGTCATTTCACTGTTCAACAGAGAGAGACCAGGGCAGTCATTTCACTGTTCAACAGAGAGAGACCAGGGCAGTAATTTCACTGTTCAACAGATAGAGACCAGGGCAGTCATTTCACTGTTCAACAGAGAGAGACCAGGGCAGTCATTTCACTGTTCAACAGAGAGAGACCAGGGCAGTCATTTCACTGTTCAACAGAGAAAACGGTAGCCTCTGGAACTGCCGATCTGCAGCCAACAAGGCAGAGTTCATCTCAGCCTATGCCTCCCTCCAGTCCCTCGACTTCTTGGCACTGACAGAAACATGGATCACCACAGATAACACTGCTACTCCTACTGCTCTCTCTTCGTCCGCCCACGTGTTCTCGCACACCCCGAGAGCTTCTGGTCAGCGGGGTGGTGGCATAGGGATCCTTATCTCTCCCATGTGGTCATTCTCTCTTTCTCCCCTTACCCATCTGTCTATCGCCTCCTTTGAATTTCATGCTGTCACAGTTACCAGCCCTTTCAAGCTTAACATCCTTATCATTTATCGCCCTCCAGGTCCCCTCGGAGAGTTCATCCAATGAGCTTGATGCCTTGATAAGCTCCTTTCCTGAGGACGGCTCACCTCTCACAGTTCTGGGCGACTTTAACCTCCCCACGTCTACCTTTGACTCATTCCTCTCTGCCTCCTTCTTTCCTCCTCTCCTCTTTTGACCTCACCCTCTCACCTTCCCCCCTACTCACAAGGCAGGCAATACGCTCGACCTCATCTTTACTAGATGCTGTTCTTCCACTAACCTCATTGCAACTCCCCTCCAAGTCTCCGACCACTACCTTGTATCCTTTTCCCTCTCGCTCTCATCCAACACTTCCCACACTGCCCCTACTCGGATGGTATCGCGCCGTCCCAACCTTCGCTCTCTCTCCCCGCTACTCTTTCCTCTTCCATCCTATCATCTCTTCCCTCTGCTCAAACCTTCTCCAACCTATCTCCTGATTCTGCCTCCTCAACCCTCCTCTCCTCCCTTTCTGCATCCTTTGACTCTCTATGTCCCCTATCTTCCAGGCCGGCTCGGTCCTCCCCTCCCGCTCCGTGGCTTGACGACTCAATGCGAGCTCACAGAACAGGGCTCCGGAAGGCCGAGCGGAAATGGAGGAAAACTCGCCTCCCTGCGGACCTGGCATCCTTTCACTCCCTCCTCTCTACATTTTCCTCCTCTGTCTCTGCTGCTAAAGCCACTTTCTACCACTCTAAATTCCAAGCATCTGCCTCTAACCCTAGGAAGCTCTTTGCCACATTCCCCTCCCTCCTGAATCCTCCTCCCCCTCCCCCCTCCTCCCTCTCTGCAGATGACTTCGTCAACCATTTTGAAAAAGAAGATCGACGACATCCGATCCTCGTTTGCTAAGTCAAACAACACCGCTGGTTCTGCTCACACTGCCCTACCCTGTGCTCTGACCTCTTTCTCCCCTCTCTCTCCAGATGAAATCTCGCGTCTTGTGACGGCCGGCCGCCCAACAACCTGCCCGCTCGACCCTATCCCCTCCTCTCTTCTCCAGACCATTTCCGGAGACCTTCTCCCTTACCTCACCTCGCTCATCAACTTATCCCTGACCGCTGGCTACGTCCCTTCCGTCTTCAAGAGAGCGAGAGTTGCACCCCTTCTGAAAAAACCTACACTCGATCCCTCCGATGTCAACAACTACAGACCAGTATCCCTTCTTTCTTTTCTCTCCAAAACTCTTGAACGTGCCGTCCTTGGTCAGCTCTCCCGCTATCTCTCTCAGAATGACCTTCTTGATCCAAATCAGTCAGGTTTCAAGACTAGTCATTCAACTGAGACTGCTCTTCTCTGTATCACGGAGGCGCTCCGCACCGCTAAAGCTAACTCTCTCTCCTCTGCTCTCATCCTTCTAGACCTATCGGCTGCCTTCGATACTGTGAACCATCAGATCCTCCTCTCCACCCTCTCCGAATTGGGCATCTCCGGCGCGGCCCACGCTTGGATTGCGTCCTACCTGACAGGTCGCTCCTACCAGGTGGCGTGGCGAGAATCTGTCTCCTCACCACGCTCTCACCACTGGTGTCCCCCAGGGCTCTGTTCTAGGCCCTCTCCTATTCTCGCTATACACCAAGTCACTTGGCTCTGTCATAACCTCACATGGTCTCTCCTATCATTGCTATGCAGACGACACACAATTAATCTTCTCCTTTCCCCCTTCTGATGACCAGGTGGCGAATCGCATCTCTGCATGTCTGGCAGACATATCAGTGTGGATGACGGATCACCACCTCAAGCTGAACTTCGGCAAGACGGAGCTGCTCTTCCTCCCGGGGAAGGACTGCCCGTTCCATGATCTCGCCATCACGGTTGACAACTCCATTGTGTCCTCCTCCCAGAGCGCTAAGAACCTTGGCGTGATCCTGGACAACAAACTGTCGTTCTCAACTAACATCAAGGCGGTGGCCCGTTCCTGTAGGTTCATGCTCTACAACATCCGCAGAGTACGACCCTGCCTCACACAGGAAGCGGCGCAGGTCCTAATCCAGGCACTTGTCATCTCCCGTCTGGATTACTGCAACTCGCTGTTGGCTGGGCTCCCTGCCTGTGCCATTAAACCCCTACAACTCATCCAGAACGCCGCAGCCCGTCTAGTGTTCAACCTTCCCAAGTTCTCTCACGTCACCCCGCTCCTCCGCTCTCTCCACTGGCTTCCAGTTGAAGCTCGCATCCGCTACAAGACCATGGTGCTTGCCTACGGAGCTGTGAGGGGAACGGCACCTCAGTACCCCCAGGCTCTGATCAGGCCCTACACCCAAATAAGGGCACTGCGTTCATCCACCTCTGGCCTGCTCGCCTCCCTACCACTGAGGAAGTACAGTTCCCGCTCAGCTCAGTCAAAACTGTTCGCTGCTCTGGCTCCCCAATGGTGGAACAAACTCCCTCACGACGCCAGGACAGCGGAGTCAATCACCACCTTCCGGAGACACCTGAAACCCCACCTCTTTAAAAATGTAAAACACTTCTCCCTGTCAGGGACATTAATTCTACTTCCTGCGGCAACAGGGTAACAATCACAAGTTAGCACTAGAAGATTCCCAGCCTCTGTCCATCCCCTCAGCACTGTGGGCATGTGATGGGGGGGGTTCATATTTTAGAGAGATGGAGATTGATAGATGGGGCCTCTGGGAGTTTGGGTGGCAGTGTCCACTGGGCAGCATGTCCGGGCTCTGACAATACTTATTATTGGACATAGTCTGGGCTGCATCACAGGCTGAAGGGTTGAAGTGGTGTCGGGTGGCCAGTAGAGGGCACTCTTCCCGCTACTCTAAGGAGATCCCAATGTCCCAGGGCAGTGAAGGGGACATTGCCCTGCATAAGGTGCAGTCTTTTGGATGAGACTCTCATTTTTGTTTTGTTTTCACATGCCACTTATTGTAAGAATAGGTGTCCTGGCTAAATTCCCAACCTGGCCCCACTTCCATCATGGCCACCTAATCATTACCCCTCATTCCTAATTGGTTTATATCACTCCTCAATTCCCCAGCATATAGCTGATGTGTGATGGCACAACATTTGTTTCTGTGCATCACCCAGGTGGTGGATGAGGTGAACGCAATAAATTATTATTATTATTATTATGTCAAAGTGACGTCACACTCTCTGTCACGCCTTGGTCATTGTATTTTGTGTTTTTGTTATATGTTTGGGTAGGCCAGGGTGTGACATGGGTTTATATGTTGTTTTCGTATTGGGGTTTGTATTATTTGGGATCGCGGCTGATTAGGGGTGTTGTATAGGCTTGGCTGCCTGAGGCGATTCTCAATCAGAATCAGGTGATTCTCGTTGTCTCTGATTGGGAACTGTATTTAGGTAGCCTCAGTTTCGCTTTGTATTTTGTGGGTGATTGTTCCTGTCTCTGTGTAGTGTTCACCAAATAGGCTGTAATAAGTTTCACGTTCCGTTTGTTGTTTTCGTCTTTTTAAGTTATTTCATGTATCGTTCTGTTTTTTCTTCATTAAAGAAACACGAGTAACCAACACGCTGCATTTCGGTCCGACTCTCTTCCTTCAACAGACGAACGCCGTTACAGAATCACCCACCACAATCGGACCGAGCAGCGTGTGAACAGGCAGCAGCGAAAGGAGGACGTTATGGACGGTAGAGGCATGGAGTATATGACGTGGGAAGAGATCGACAGGTGGGCGGCCGACCCAGAGTATGGCTGAGTCAGGAGATAGACATGAGCCAACTCTCCTTGTTTATCGTGAGGAGCCAAGGAGGAGACCAGAAACAGAGCCAGTGTTAGAGGTGAGCGAAGCAGAGACTGTGAAGGAGTTAATGGGGAAAGTGGAGTGGAGAGTAATGAGGGAGTTGCTAGCTTGGTGCTATAGATACAATATTCGTCCGGAGGATCGTGTCGGAGATTTGATAGCACCTGAGCTAGCGCTCTATACTCAACCTGAGGTGCGTGTTAGTCGGCTGGTGAAGTTGGTGCCAGCCTCACGCACCAGGCCTCCTGTGCACATCCCTAGCCTTGCACGTCCTGTGCCTACACTGCTCTCAAGATCTCCAGTACGCTTTCACGGTCTAGCACGTCCTGTGCCCACACTGCTCTCAAGATCTCCTGTACGCCTTCACGGTCTAGCCCATCCTGTGCCACCTCCACACTCCAGTCCTCCGGTGGCAGCTCCCCGTACCAGGCTTCCTGTGCGTGTCCTCAATCCTATAGCACCTGTTCCAGCACCACGCACCAGGCCTTCAGTGCACCTCGCCTGTTCAGAGCAGCCAGCGCTTTTCTCCTCTCCTGCGCTGCCAGAGTCTCCCGCCTGTTTAGCGCAGCCAGAGCCTTTCTCCTCTCCTGCGCTGCCGGAGTCTCCAGTCTGCCCAGCACCGCCAGTGCTCCCAGTCTGCCCAGCGCCGCCCCTCTGCCCAGCGCCGCCAGTGCTCCCAGTCTGCCCAGCGCCGCCAGTGCCGCCAGTCTGCCCAGCGACGCCAGTCTGTCAGGATCAGTTAGATCCACCAGTCAGCCAGGATCCGCCAGAAGTGCCAGTCAGCCAGGATCTGCCAGTCTGCAGAGAGCTGTCAGCCTGCATGGAGCAGTCAGTGCTGTCAGTCTGCATGAGGCAGCCAGAGCTGTCAGTCTGCATGAAGCAGCCAGAGCTATCAGTCTGTAAGAAGCAGCCAGAGCTGTCAGTCTGCATAGAGCAGCTAGATCTGCCAGTCAGCCATGATCTTCTAGATCTGCCAGACAACCAGTCTCTTCCAGATCTGCCAGACAACCAGTCTCTTCCAGATCTGCCAGTCAACCAGTCTCTTCCAGATCTGCCAGACAACCAGTCTCTTCCAGATCTGCCAGTCAACCAGTCTCTTCCAGATCTGCCAGTCAACCAGAATCTTCCAGATCTGCTATTCAACCTGAATCTTCCAGTTCCGCCAGCCAGCCAGGATTTACCGCAGCCTACTACCTGCCTGGCTTCATCTCAGTACTGGGCTTCATCTCAGTACTGGGCTTCCTCTCACTACTGGGCTTCCTCTCAGTCCCGGGCTGCCCCTCTGTCCCGGGCTGCCCCTCTGTCCCGAGCTGCCCCTCTGTCCCGAGCTGCCCCTCTGTCCCGAGCTGCCCCTCTGTCCCGGGCTGCCCCTCTGTCCCGGGCTGCCCCTCTGTCCCGGGCTGCCCCTCTGTCCCGGGCTGCCCCTCAGTCCAGTGGGGATCTGGGTGAGGAACTACAGCCGGGGAACTACAGCCGGAGAACTACAGCCGGAGAACTAAAGCCGGGGAACTACAGCCGGAGAACTACAGCCGAGGAACTACAGTCGGAGAACTACAGCCGGGGAACTACAGCCGGAGAACTACAGCCGAGGAACGACAGCCGGGGAACTACAGCCGGGGAACTACAGCCGGAGAACTACAGCCGAGGAACTACAGCCGGGGAACTACAGCCGGAGAACTACAGCCGAGGAACGACAGCCGGGGAACTACAGCCGGGGAACGACAGCCGTGGAACGACAGCCGGGGAACAACAGCCGGGGAACTACAGCCGGAGAACTACAGCCGGGGAACAATAGCCGAGCAACGACAGCCGGGCAACGACAGAGTGAATTGTTCGGTTTATTTCACATTAAAATCACATTGGTTGACAACTCAACCAAATGTAAATCAAAGGTAGATGTTGAACTGATGTCTGTGCCCAGTGGGTCTGGTCTTTTTACAGACGAGCACTCAGAAAGATGAGGATATAAACTGTCCTGTTTTCACTCTGCATATCTTCTCTGCCAAATACAGAACTCAGAGCAGACATCTTAATGAACTCAGAGCAGACATCTTAATGAACTCAGAGCAGACATCTTAATGAACTCAGAGCAGACATCTTAATGAACTCAGAGCAGACATCTTAATGAACTCAGAGCAGACATCTTAATAATGGACTCAGAGCGGACATCTTCAGAACTCAGAGCAGACATCTTCAGAACTCAGAGAAGACATCTTAATGAACTCAGAGCAGACATCTTAATGAACTCAGAGCAGACATCTTAATAATGGACTCAGAGCGGACATCTTAATGAACTCAGAGCAGACATCTTAATGAACTCAGAGCAGACATCTTAATGAACTCAGAGCAGACATCTTAATGAACTCAGAGCAGACATCTTAATGAACTCAGAGCAGACATCTTAATGAACTCAGAGCAGACATCTTCAGAACTCAGAGCGGACATCTTCAGAACTCAGAGCGGACATCTTCAGAACTCAGAGCAGACATCTTAATGAACTCAGAGCAGACATCTTAATGAACTCAGAGCAGACATCTTAATAATAGACTCAGAGCGGACATCTTAATGGACTCAGAGCGGACATCTTAATGAACTCAGAGCGGACATCTTAATGAACTCAGAGCAGACATCTTAATGAACTCAGAGCGGACATCTTCAGAACTCAGAGCAGACATCTTCAGAACTCAGAGCAGACATCTTCAGAACTCAGAGCGGACATCTTCAGAACTCAGAGCGGACATCTTCATGAACTCAGAGCAGACATCTTAATGAACTCAGAGCGGACATCTTAATGAATTTAGAAGTGCTCTGGTAATGTCCCAAATGGCACTCTATTCCATATTTAGTGCACTACTTTACATATAGTCTCCGGTCTAAAGTAGTGCACTAAATAGGTTATATGGTTTAATTTGGGATATAGCCTCTATTTCCTCCATTAAGACATGGTGACTCAGGGAAACATGTAATGTGCTTTGAATATTAAACACCATTAGCCAACGTGACACAGTACACACACACACGCGTGAGCACGCAAGCATGTACACACACACACACACACACACATATACTTGGCTTGCACACGCACACGCGCCAACACACACACAAATAGAGTGCCCTGTCAGAAAGCAGACTTGCATTACTAAAACATCAAGCTATCAAACAATTAACGCATACTTAGAGCTTCCCCAGCTAGCACATAACGTTCTGAAAACCATATGCTTATTAGAGCTTCCCCAGCTAGCACATAACGTTCTGAAAACCATATGCTTATTAAAGCTTCCCCAGCTAGCACATAATGTTCTGAAAACCATATGCTTATTAGTGCTTCCCCAGCTAGCACATAACGTTCTGAAAACCATATGCTTCTAGTGCTTCCCCAGCTAGCAGATAACGTTCTGAAAACCATATGCTTATTAGAGCTTCCCCAGCTAGCACATATCGTTCTGAAAACCATATGCTTATTAGTGCTTCCCCAGCTAGCACATAACGTTCTGAAAACGATATGCTTACTGACATGATGACTCCTTGCTGTCCCCAGTCCACCTGGCCATGCTGCTGCTCCAGTTTCAACTGGCCTGGGCCCTAGGACCATGTCCCAGGACTACCTGACATGAGGACTCCTTGCTGTCCCCAGTCCACCTGGCCATGCTCCTGCTCCAGTTTCAACTGTTCTGCCTTACTATTATTCAACCATGCTGGTCATTTATGAACATTTGAACATCTTGGCCACGTTCTGTTATAATCTCCACCCGGCACAGCCAGAAGAGGACTGGCCACCCCACATATGCTCTCTCTAATTCTCTCTTTCTTTCTCTCTCTCGGAGGACCTGAGCCCTAGGACCGTGCCCCAGGACTACCTGACATGATGGCTCCTTGCTGTTCCCAGTCCACCTGACTGTGCTGCTGCTCCAGTTTCAACTGTTCTGCCTTATTATTATTTGACCATGCTGGTCATTTATGAACATTTGAACATCTTGGTCATGTTCTGTTATAATCTCTACCCGGCACAGCCAGAAGAGGACTGGCCACCCCACATAGCCCGGTTCCTCTCTAGGTTTCTTCCTAGGTTTTGGCCTTTCTAGGGAGTTTTTCCTAGCCACCGTGCTTTTACACCTGCATTGTTTGCTGTTTGGGGTTTTAGGCTGGGTTTCTGTACAGCACTTTGAGATATCAGCTGATGTACGAAGGGCTATATAAATAAATTTGATTTGATTTGATTTGATTATTAGTGCTTCCCCAGCTTGCACATAACGTTCTGAAAACCATTGGCTTATTAGAGCTTGGTGAGAGTGTGGTTGTACTATTTTTGTTTTGCATACAACCTTACCACAACTTTGCAGCTGATAACTCAACTTCTAGGATTTATCACTTCTTCTTTAGTGAATAAGAGTTCAAAGTTCATACCATTTTGCCATAATCAGCGTTGCACTGAATTCATCCTTCCCAGCGTAGTGATCGTCTCCTCCACGTGATGTGGTCTCATGTAAATGTCTTTATGTAGAGTGGATATTCAACCATTGTCAACCACAGCTCACTCTGGGGTTTGCTTTGTCTGACGTGAATTGGGTCACGGGGGCTTTTATACTGGAGAAGAGAAGGGTGTCTTTCATCCCTCTCCAACCAATGTCTGTTCTCTTGGGCGTGACCACTGCGTGAGCATAGTTTACTTATGAAAACAATTCTCTCATTTAGAAGGCTAAAATTACATTTAATCTTTTCACAAATAGTTTCATATTTAAACATTTAAATTGCACAAAAATTCCATGTGATTCTGATAACTAGAATGTGTATACTTTCCAAGATAGGGTATACAGTACATTTTTGTAGAGTGGAGAGTTATGGGAAAAGGGTATTTATGGGGGGGTGGGGGTTGGAAAGGGGGTTGTATGACCATCACCCAACAGGACAAAGTCCTGACAATGTTTCCTGCAAGTTTTCCTCCTGGTTCTATTTAAAGACATTGTTTCAAATTGTTCTGAGAACGTTAAGAAAACATTCCATGAAAACTTTCGGAATGTTCAGAGAATGTTCTAAGAATGTTATTTAAAAACAACTACAAGTAAAGTCGGAAGTTTACATACACTTAGGCAGGAGTCATTAACAGTGGTTTTTCAACCACTCCACAAATTTCTTGTCAACAAACTATAGTTTTGGCAAGTCGGGTAGGACATCTACTTTGTGCATGACACAAGTAATTTTTACAACAATTGTTTACAGACGGATTATTTAACTTATAATTAACTGTATCATAATTCCAGTGGGTCAGAAGTTTACATACACTAAGTTGACTGTGCCTTTTAAACAGCTTGGAAAATTCCAGAAAATGATGTCATGGCTTTAGAAGCTTCTGGTAGGCTAATTGACATCATTTGAGTCAATTGGAGGTGTACTTGTTGATGTATTTCAAGGCCTACCTTCAAACTCAGTGCCTCTTTGCTTGACATCACAGAAAAATCAAAAGAAATCAGCTAAGACCTCAGAAAACAAATTGTAGACCTCCACAAGTCTGGTTCATTCTTGGGAGCAATTTCCAAACAATTGAAGGTACCACATTCATCTGTACAAACAACAGTATGCAAGTATAAACACCATGGGACCACTCAGCCGTCATACCGCTCAGGAAGGAGACGCGTTTTGCCTCCTCGATATGAACGTACTTTGGTGCGAAAAGTGCAAATCAATCCCAGAACCACAGCAAAGGACCTTCTATCTCAAGGCCATCAAGGCCATTAGACTGTTAAACAGCCACCACTAACATTGAGTGCTGCCAACATACTGACTCAACTCCAGCCACTTTAATCATGTAAATTGATGTAAATTGATGTAAAAAATGTACAACTAGCCACTTTAAACAATGCCACTTAATATAATGTTTACATACCCTACATTACTCATCTCATTTGTATATACTGTACTCGATACCATCTACTGCATCTTGCCTATGCCGTTCTGTACCATCACTCATTCATATATCTTTATGTACATAGTCTTATCCCTTTACACTTGTGTGTATAAGGTAGTAGTTGTGGAATAGTTAGGTTAGATTACTCGTTGGGTATTACTGCATTGTCGGAACTAGAAGCACAAGCATTTCGCTACACTCGCATTAACATCTGCTAACCATGTGTATGTGACAAATACAATTTGATTTGATTTAGATTTTTCATTTGAAGATGCTGGAGGAAACGGTTACAAAAGTATCTATATCCACACTAAAACTAGTTCTATATCAACATAACCTGAAACGACGCTCAGCAAGGAAGAAGCCACTGCTTCAAAACTGCCATAAAAAAAGCCAGACTACGGTTTGCAACTACACATGGGGACAAAGATCGTACTTTTTGGAGAAATGTCCACTGGTCTGATGAAACAAAAATAGTACCTTTTGGGCATAATGACCATCGTTATGTTTGGAGGAAAAAGGGGGACGCTTGCAAGCTGAAGAACACCATCCCAACCGTTGAGCACTGGGCAGCATCATGTTGTGGGGGTGCTTAGCTGCAGGAGACTGAGGGGGGGAAATGATGTGAATATATTGAAGCAACATCTCAAGACATCAGTCAGGAAGTTAAAACTTGGTCGCAAATGGTTCTTCCAAAAAGACATTGACCCCAAGCACACTTCCAACGTTGTGGCAAAATGGCTTAAGGACGGCAGAGTCAAGGTATTGGAGTGAACATCACAAAGCCCTGACCTCAAATCCTATTGAAGATTTGTGGGCAGATCTGAAAAAGCATGTTCGAGCAAGGAGGCCTACAAACCTGACTCAGTTGCACCAGCTCTGTCGGGAGGAATGGGCCAAAATTCACCCAAATTATTGTGGGAAGCTTGTGGAAGACTACCCAAAATGTTTGACCCAAGTTTAACAATTTAATGGCAATGCTACCAAATACTAATTGAGTGTATATAAACTTCTGGCCCACTGGGAATGTGAACAAAAAAAATTAACGTTTAAAGCTGAAATAAATAATTCTCTCTACTATTATTCTGACATTTTACATTCTTAAAATAAAGTGGTGATCTTAACTACTGACCTACGACAGGGAGTTTTTATTAGGATTAAATGTCAGGAATTGTGAAAAATTGAGTTTAAATGTATTTGGATGAGGTATATGTACACTCCCGACTTCAACTGGACATTCCATTCTCAACATCAAAACTCTCTCTAACCTCTATCTTTTTAAGTGTGTTCAAGTGTGTTGGCCACGCCCACTAATTGGCCACGCCCACTAATTGGCCACACCTGATCTTAATGAGCTCTTGTGTCCTTTGAAATAGGGTCTGTTTGACTAAAATTAACATCTTTGAATGAGTTTCAAATGAAAACATGTCATGCTAGTTCCATCCTGGTGGTGCAGTGGACTCATTCCATGGATAGAGAACAGATACGTTTGAATGTCACTGATGCTGTGTCATAATAAAAAATAAACGTGTTTGCATGATTAATGCCTAAAGAAAATGTATTTCCATGTGTCCCATCTGTGCTTGTAGCTGACCCATAATAAACTAGCAGTGTTATTAAAAGTCTTATTTTAAAGTTTTAAAGGAAGTTATTTAAAAATAATAATAACAAGCACGTTAATAAAACCTCCCAGGAGACCAAAAACGTTCTCATAACCTCCTTCAAACCTAAAAATGTACGTTTCCAAGAACAGGCAAAATCACCAATCTTCTCTAAACGTTAAAAAAACGTCCAGTTTTAGCGGTCAGGAAACAGAACCAATGGGAAATGGAAACCAAAAACGTACATTCTCACAACTTCCGCCGAACCAAATATGCTATCTGGGTTGTACATGTTGTTTTCTAGTGGAACCCTTGTGGTAAGAATAATATTAATTACAGCAGCAGAGAGCAATTTACATTTCAAAACCTATTACCTATTACCTATTACCTATTACATAACCTATTACCTATTACCTATTTCAAAACCTATTACCTATTACCTATTTCAAAATCTATTACCTATTACCTATTACCTATTTCAAAACCTATTACCTATTACCTATTACCTATTTCAAAACCTATTACCTATTACCTATTACCTATTTCAAAACCTATTACCTATTACCTATTTCAAAACCTATTACCTATTACCTATTTCATAACCTATTACCTATTACCTATTACCTATTTCAAAACCTATTACCTATTACCTATTACCTATTACCTATTTCAAAACCTATTACCTATTACCTATTACCTATTACCTATTACCTATTACCTATTACCACTGTTGTCAGTTACTACAACAATTAATGAAGGTGACAAGACATTTTATTTCAACGAAGCAATAACTGGTCATCCAGAAAGGGATGTGAAATCAAATTTTGCTAAAAAGTGAGGTGACGGTCTACACACACATGCGCACGGACACACACGCGCGGTCACACACGTGCGGACACACATCAAATCAAATGTTATTGTCACATACACATGGTTAGCAGATGTTAACGCGAGTGTAGCGAAATGCTTGTGGACACACAGACACGGACACACACACACACACACACACACACACACACACACACACACACACACACACACACACACACACACACACACACACACACACACACACACACACTGGGAGACTGGGCTACAGAATAAATTGCTATGTGGGAATTTAATTTCATGCTGTCTGATACGACTCACAAAACACCATCACAGGATTTCACAAACAGAAACAGCCTCACTAATAAAAAATAATAGTTTTAATAATACAAATAATAATAATAACAAAGAATAAAAAGTTATTTTATTCAAAATATTGTTTTACAACTGCCGATACCTATTCAATACAGGTTACCCTACAGGTTTCTTTGAAACATTGTCTTCTCAATCAATCAATTAATCTCTTTGTTATCCCAATTGGAAATATGTAGAACAGACAGACAGACAGACAGACAGACAGACAGACAGACAGACAGACAGACAGACAGACAGACAGACAGACAGACAGACAGACAGACAGACAGACAGACAGACAGACAGACAGACAGACAGACAGACAGACAGACAGACAGACAGACAGACAGACAGACAGACACCTCCAGGTTCCTACACAGACAGACAGGCAGGCAGACAGACAGACAGACACCTCCAGGTTCCTACAGACAGACAGACAGACAGACAGACAGACAGACAGACAGACAGACAGACAGACAGACAGACAGACAGACAGACAGACAGACAGACAGACAGACAGACAGACAGACACCTCCAGGTTCCTACACAGACAGACAGGCAGGCAGACAGACAGACAGACACCTCCAGGTTCCTACAGACAGACAGACAGACAGACAGACAGACAGACAGACAGACAGACAGACAGACAGACAGACAGACAGACAGACAGACAGACAGACAGACAGACAGACAGACAGACAGACAGACAGACAGACGGGGGTTGGTTGTGATACGCCTCACTAATACTCTTCAAATCTCTGATGCCTGCTATGGGGATGTTAGTGGCTGCTGCAGTATACCACTGCATACCAATTACCATAACCTCTCTGGCTCTCCTGGATTCAGCTGAGACCCTCTAGAATGGTTTATTACCCAAAAGCCCTACACTCTAGCAAACAATGCAACTATCTAATACAGAAGCATGAAAAGACTAACCCCTCCTGTTTCAGCCTCCAGTATTTATGCTGCAGTAGTTTGTGTCGAGGGGCTAGGGTCAGTTTGTTATATCTGGAGTACTTCTCCTGTCTTATCCGGTGTCCTGTGTGAATCTAAGTGTGCGTTCTCTAATTCTCTCCTTCTTTCTTTCTCTCTCTCGGAGGACCTGAGCCCTAGGATCATGCCCCAGGACTACCTGACATGATGACTCCTTGCTGTCCCCAGTCCACCTGGCCATGCTGCTGCTCCAGTTTCAACTGACCTGAGCCCTAGGACCATGCCCCAGGACTACCTGACATGATGACTCCTTGCTGTCCCCAGTCCACCTGGCCATGCTGCTGCTCCAGTTTCAACTGTTCTGCCGTACTATTATTCGACCATGCTGGTCATTTATGAACATTTGAACATCTTGGCCATGTTCTGTTATAATCTCCACCCGGCACAGCCAGAAGAGGACTGGCCACCCCACATAGCCTGGTTCCTCTCTAGGTTTCTTCCTAGGTTTTGGCCTAGGATGGAGGGATGAGAGAACTAGAGGATGGAGGGATGAGAGGATGGAGTGATGAGAGGATGGAGGAGTGATGAGAGGACTAGAGGATTGAGGGATGAGAAGAAGAGAGTATGGAGGGATGAGAGGACTATAGGATGGAGTGATGAGAGGAGTAGAGGATGGGGTGATGAGAGGACTAGAGGATGGGGTGATGAGAGGAGTAGAGGATGGGGTGATGAGAGGACTAGAGGATGGGGTGATGAGAGGAGTAGAGGATGGGGTGATGAGAGGACTAGAGGATGTGTTGATGAGAGGATGGAGTGATTAGAGGATGTGGTGATGAGAGGACTAGGGGATGGAGTAATGGGAGGATTAGAGGATGGAGTGATGAGAGGACTAGAGGATGGAGTGATTAGAGGATGTGGTGATGAGAGGACTAGAGGATGGAGTGATGAGAGGACTAGAGGATAGAGTAATGGGAGGATTAGAGGATGGAGTGATGAGAGGACTAGAGGATGGAGTGATTAGAGGATGTGGTGATGAGAGGACTAGGGGATGGAGGGATGAGAGGACTAGAGGATGGAGTGATGGGGATGGAGGGATGAGAGGACTAGAGGATGGAGTGATGAGAGGACTAGAGGATGGAGTGATGAGAGGAATAGAGGATGGGGTGATGAGAAGACTAGAGGATGGAGTGATGAGAGGACTAGAGGATAGAGTAATGGGAGGATTAGAGGATGGAGTGATGAGAGGACTAGAGGATGGAGGGATGGCCCACGTGGGGGAAAATGTCTGGAAAAATTGCACTGCACAGCTTCCGGAACAACAAGTTGAGGATGTCATGGCGAATTGAGGTAAAAACAGTAATTCTACTCATAGATTATGCATAAATGAACTACGCATTGACACATTCAGCCCAACAGGAAGGAGGTTTAAACGACACTTCTTAGTCGCCATAAGTTCCAAAGCATGTCTTTAAAGTCTGGGCCAGATATTCATGGAAATAAGAGAAGTATGTATACTTGTCTATAAGAAACACAGACAGCACTCACTGCCAGCCATTCAGACAGACACACACAAAATGTACAACCAGTCCCTGTATGGAGTTTCTGTCTGCTATAATAGAATACTACCAGACCCTGTATGGAGTCTCTGTCTGCTATAATAGAATACTACCAGACCCTGTATGGAGTCTCTGTCTGCTATAATAGACCCTGTATGGAGTTTCTGTCTGCTATAATAGACTACTACCAGACCCTGTATGGAGTCTCTGTCTGCTATAATAGACTACTACCAGACCCTGTATGGAGTCTCTGTCTGCTATAATAGACTACTACCAGACCCTGTATGGAGTCTCTGTCTGCTATAATATACCCTGTATGGAGTCTCTGTCTGCTATAATAGACTACTACCAGACCCTGTATGGAGTCTCTGTCTGCTATAACAGACCCTGTATGGAGTCTCTGTCTGCTATAATATACCCTGTATGGAGTCTCTGTCTGCTATAATAGACTACTACCAGACCCTGTATGGAGTCTCTGTCTGCTATAACAGACCCTGTATGGAGTCTCTGTCTGCTATAATAGAATACTACCAGACCCTGTATGGAGACTCTGTCTGCTATAATGGACCCTGTATGGAGCCTCTGTCTGCTATAATAGACCCTGTATGGAGTCTCTGTCTGCTATAATAGAATACTACCAGACCCTGTATGGAGCCTCTGTCTGCTATAATAGAATACTACCAGACCTGGTATGGAGTCTCTGTCTGCTATAATATACCCTGTATGGAGTTTCTGTCTGCTATAATAGACTACTACCAGACCCTGTATGGAGCCTCTGTCTGCTATAATAGACCCTGTATGGAGTCTCTGTCTGCTATAATAGATCCTGTATGGAGTCTCTGTCTGCTATAATAGAATACTACCAGACCTTGTATGGAGTCTCTGTCTGCTATAATAGACCCTGTATGGAGTTTCTGTCTGCTATAATAGAATACTACCAGACCTGGTATGGAGTCTCTGTCTGCTATAATAGACCCTGTATGGAGTTTCTGTCTGCTATAATAGAATACTACCAGACCTGGTATGGAGTCTCTGTCTGCTATAATAGACCCTGTATGGAGTCTCTGTCTGCTATAATACACCCTGTATGGAGTCTATGTCTGCTATAACAGACCCTGTATGGAGTCTCTGTCTGCTATAACAGACACTGTATGGAGTCTCTGTCTGCTATAATAGACTACTACCAGACCCTGTATGGAGGCTCTGTCTGCTATAATAGACCCTGTATGGAGTTTATGTCTGCTATAATAGAATACTACCAGACCTGGTATGGAGTCTCTGTCTGCTATAATAGACCCTGTATGGAGTCTCTGTCTGCTATAACAGACCCTGTATGGAGTCTCTGTCTGCTATAACAGACTACTACCAGACCCTGTATGGAGTCTCTGTCTGCTATAATAGACCCTGTATGGAGTCTCTGTCTGCTATAATAGACCCTGTATGGAGTCTCTGTCTGCTATAACAGACCCTGTATGGAGTCTCTGTCTGCTATAACAGACCCTGTATGGAGTCTATGTCTGCTATAACAGACCCTGTATGGAGTCTCTGTCTGCTATAATAGACTACTACCAGACCCTGTATGGAGTCTCTGTCTGCTATAATAGACCCTGTATGGAGTCTCTGTCTGCTATAATAGACTACTACCAGACCCTGTATGGAGTCTCTGTCTGCTATAATAGACCCTGTATGGAGTCTCTGTCTGCTATAATAGACTACTACCAGACCCTGTATGGAGTCTCTGTCTGCTATAATAGACCCTGTATGGAGTCTCTGTCTGCTATAATAGAATACTACCAGACCCTGTATGGAGTCTCTGTCTGCTATAATATACCCTGTATGGAGTCTCTGTCTGCTATAATAGACTACTACCAGACCCTGTATGGAGTCTCTGTCTGCTATAATAGAATACTACCAGACCCTGTATGGAGTCTCTGTCTGCTATAATAGACTACTACCAGACCCTGTATGGAGTCTCTGTCTGCTATAATAGAATACTACCAGACCCTGTATGGAGTCTCTGTCTGCTATAATATACCCTGTATGGAGTCTCTGTCTGCTATAATAGACTACTACCAGACCCTGTATGGAGTCTCTGTCTGCTATAATAGACCCTGTATGGAGTCTCTGTCTGCTATAATACACCCTGTATGGAGTCTCTGTCTGCTATAATAGACCCTGTATGGAGTCTCTGTCTGCTATAATAGACCCTGTATGGACCTCTGTCTGCTATAATATACCCTGTATGGAGTCTCTGTCTGCTATAATAGACTACTACCAGACCCTGTATGGAGTCTCTGTCTGCTATAACAGACCCTGTATGGAGTCTCTGTCTGCTATAATATACCCTGTATGGAGTCTCTGTCTGCTATAATAGACTACTACCAGACCCTGTATGGAGTCTCTGTCTGCTATAACAGACCCTGTATGGAGTCTCTGTCTGCTATAATAGAATACTACCAGACCCTGTATGGAGACTCTGTCTGCTATAATGGACCCTGTATGGAGCCTCTGTCTGCTATAATAGACCCTGTATGGAGTCTCTGTCTGCTATAATAGAATACTACCAGACCCTGTATGGAGCCTCTGTCTGCTATAATAGAATACTACCAGACCTGGTATGGAGTCTCTGTCTGCTATAATATACCCTGTATGGAGTTTCTGTCTGCTATAATAGACTACTACCAGACCCTGTATGGAGCCTCTGTCTGCTATAATAGACCCTGTATGGAGTCTCTGTCTGCTATAATAGATCCTGTATGGAGTCTCTGTCTGCTATAATAGAATACTACCAGACCTTGTATGGAGTCTCTGTCTGCTATAATAGACCCTGTATGGAGTTTCTGTCTGCTATAATAGAATACTACCAGACCTGGTATGGAGTCTCTGTCTGCTATAATAGACCCTGTATGGAGTTTCTGTCTGCTATAATAGAATACTACCAGACCTGGTATGGAGTCTCTGTCTGCTATAATAGACCCTGTATGGAGTCTCTGTCTGCTATAACAGACCCTGTATGGAGTCTCTGTCTGCTATAACAGACACTGTATGGAGTCTCTGTCTGCTATAATAGACTACTACCAGACCCTGTATGGAGGCTCTGTCTGCTATAATAGACCCTGTATGGAGTTTATGTCTGCTATAATAGAATACTACCAGACCTGGTATGGAGTCTCTGTCTGCTATAATAGACCCTGTATGGAGTCTCTGTCTGCTATAACAGACCCTGTATGGAGTCTCTGTCTGCTATAACAGACTACTACCAGACCCTGTATGGAGTCTCTGTCTGCTATAATAGACCCTGTATGGAGTCTCTGTCTGCTATAATAGACCCTGTATGGAGTCTCTGTCTGCTATAACAGACCCTGTATGGAGTCTCTGTCTGCTATAACAGACCCTGTATGGAGTCTATGTCTGCTATAACAGACCCTGTATGGAGTCTCTGTCTGCTATAATAGACTACTACCAGACCCTGTATGGAGTCTCTGTCTGCTATAATAGACCCTGTATGGAGTCTCTGTCTGCTATAATAGACTACTACCAGACCCTGTATGGAGTCTCTGTCTGCTATAATAGACCCTGTATGGAGTCTCTGTCTGCTATAATAGACTACTACCAGACCCTGTATGGAGTCTCTGTCTGCTATAATAGACCCTGTATGGAGTCTCTGTCTGCTATAATAGAATACTACCAGACCCTGTATGGAGTCTCTGTCTGCTATAATATACCCTGTATGGAGTCTCTGTCTGCTATAATAGACTACTACCAGACCCTGTATGGAGTCTCTGTCTGCTATAATAGAATACTACCAGACCCTGTATGGAGTCTCTGTCTGCTATAATAGACTACTACCAGACCCTGTATGGAGTCTCTGTCTGCTATAATAGAATACTACCAGACCCTGTATGGAGTCTCTGTCTGCTATAATATACCCTGTATGGAGTCTCTGTCTGCTATAATAGACTACTACCAGACCCTGTATGGAGTCTCTGTCTGCTATAATAGACCCTGTATGGAGTCTCTGTCTGCTATAATACACCCTGTATGGAGTCTCTGTCTGCTATAATAGACCCTGTATGGAGTCTCTGTCTGCTATAATAGACCCTGTATGGAGTCTCTGTCTGCTATAATAGACTACTACCAGACCCTGTATGGAGTCTCTGTCTGCTATAATAGACTACTACCAGACCCTGTATGGAGTCTCTGACTGCTATAATAGACCCTGTATGGAGTCATCTACAGATAACAGGCAGTTCATTAACCGGACAACTCTCAACCGTATAACACTAGCAACTAAAGTAAAGTCATCCACATCACATCATACATACCCTGTATGGAGTCTCTGTCTGCTATAACAGACCCTGTATGGAGTCTCTGTCTGCTATAACAGACCCTGTATGGAGTCTCTGTCTGCTATAACAGACCCTGTATGGAGTCTCTGTCTGCTATAACAGACCCTGTATGGAGTCTCTGTCTGCTATAACAGACCCTGTATGGAGTCTCTGTCTGCTATAACAGACCCTGTATGGAGTCTCTGTCTGCTATAACAGACCCTGTATGGAGTCTCTGTCTGCTATAATAGACCCTGTATGGAGTCTCTGTCTGCTATAACAGACCCTGTATGGAGTCTCTGTCTGCTATAACAGACCCTGTATGGAGTCTCTGTCTGCTATAACAGACCCTGTATGGAGTCTCTGTCTGCTATAACAGACCCTGTATGGAGTCTCTGTCTGCTATAACAGACCCTGTATGGAGTCTCTGTCTGCTATAACAGACCCTGTATGGAGTCTCTGTCTGCTATAACAGACCCTGTATGGAGTCTCTGTCTGCTATAACAGACCCTGTATGGAGTCTCTGTCTGCTATAACAGACCCTGTATGGAGTCTCTGTCTGCTATAACAGACCCTGTATGGAGTCTCTGTCTGCTATAACAGACCCTGTATGGAGTCTCTGTCTGCTATAACAGACCCTGTATGGAGTCTCTGTCTGCTATAACAGACCCTGTATGGAGTCTCTGTCTGCTATAACAGACCCTGTATGGAGTCTCTGTCTGCTATAACAGACCCTGTATGGAGTCTCTGTCTGCTATAACAGACCCTGTATGGAGTCTCTGTCTGCTATAACAGACCCTGTATGGAGTCTCTGTCTGCTATAACAGACCCTGTATGGAGTCTCTGTCTGCTATAACAGACCCTGTATGGAGTCTCTGTCTGCTATAACAGACCCTGTATACTCCCATTTGGCACAACAGGATGCTACAGATAACAGGCAGTTCATTAACCGGACAACTGTCAACCGTATAACACTAGCAACTAAAGTAAAGTCATCCACATCACATCATACACGTATCCCACACGGACCCCGAAATAACTATAGCCCTCAAGGCCAGTTCTAGCTGCCAAGTCCTGTAGCAGGAAGTAATGCTTCATCTCAAAACAACAACAACAACAACAACAACAACAACTACAACAACAACAACAACAACAAAAAGCATTATTCTTGATAGTGAAGAACTGATCCAAGTCAATGATTCAACATGTATTGTGTTCCTTTCACATGAGAGGACTATGGTCATCATCAACCCACCAGTCAATCCAGCTGGAGGCAGCGCTTTTACAAGCCTCCAACACTAGATGGCAGCAAACACAGCAAAATCACACAGCCTGCTTGTGCGGTAAGATGTGGAGTGAAAAAACCTTTCTTGTTTTTTTTCTTGTTTTCACAGAACTCGGAACAGGTGAAAGTGTATTTTTTTTATTAAACCTTACCAATAATAACCCACCTTACCAATAATAACCCACCTTACCAATAATAACCCACCTTACCAATAATAACCCACCTTACCAATAATAACCCACCTTACCGGTAATAACCCACCTTACCAATAATAACCCACCTTACCAATAATAACCCACCTTACCAATAATAACCCACCTTACCAATAATAACCCACCTTACCGATAATAACCCACCTTACCAATAATAACCCACCTTACCAATAATAACCCACCTTACCAATAATAACCCACCTTACCAATAATAACCCACCTTACCAATAATAACCCACCTTACCAATAATAACCCACCTTACCAATAATAACCCACCTTCCCAATAATAACCCACCTTACCAATAATAACCCACCTTACCAATAATAACCCACCTTACCAATAATAACCCACCTTCTATTCTAAAGTCTAGTCTAGTCGAGAGTTAAAGTCTAGAGTTAAAGTCTAGAGTTTGTCACGCCTTGGTCATTGTATTTTGTGTTTTCTTTAATTATTTGGTCAGGCCAGGGTGTGACATGGGTTTATGTTGTTGTATTTCGTATTGGGGATTTTGTATTATTGGGATTACGGCTGAGTAGGGGTGTTGTATGGGCTTGGCTGCCTGAGGCGGTTCTCAATCAGAGTCAGGTGATTCTCGTTGTCTCTGATTGGGAACCGTATTTAGGTAGCCTGGTTTCGCTGTGTAGTTTTTGTATTTCGTTTGTGTTTTGGGTGATTGTTCCTGTCTCTGTGTAGTTTCACCAGATAGGCTGTAATTAGGTTTCACGTTCCGTTTGTTGTTTTGTATTTTGTGTAGTTATTTCATGTGTCACTTTTTCCATTAAAGTCATGAGTAACCACCACGCTGCATTTAATAATTGACAAACATGGTCCACTCTTTCTACAAACGAAGAACGTCGTTACTGTTATGCAGGTGAAGGAGGACCCAAACGAACAGACTAACAGAAACAGAGTTTATTAATGCTCAAAACCGAATAACTGAAATCCTCTAGATAGTAGAGGGGAAAACAACTGGAGAAGCGGCCACAGACTGCAGGAGTTAGGCGCAGGCCGTAGTCAACTGAGACACCTGCTCACACGCAGCGTCTGAAGAAGGCACAAAACACGACAGGACAGGGTGATACACAATCACGGCAAAAACACGACAGGACAGGGCGAAACGCAATTACAGCATGGAATACAAAACAGAACCGACGGAACAGGAACGGATCATCAAAGGAATAAATAGGGAGTCTAATCAGGGAAAGGATCAGGGAACAGGTGTGGGAAGACTAAATGATGATTAGGGGAATAGGAACAGCTGGGAGCAGGAACGGAACGACAGAGAGAAAGAGAGCGAGAGAGTGAGAGAGGGAGGGGGAGAGAGAGGGATAGGAGGGAAAGAACCAAATAAGACCAGCAGAGGGAAACGAATAGCATGGGGAGCAGAGGGACAAGACATGATAATAATTGACAAACATGACAGTACCCCCACTCACCGAGCGCCTCCTGGCGCTCTAGAGGAAACACTGGCAGCAACGGAGGAAATCATAGATCAAACGGTCTCAGCACGTCCCGAGAAAGAACCCAACTCCTCTCCTCAGGACCGTAAGAAAAAACAGGATAAAAAGGGACAAAAACTAGGGTACTACTCTCAGAAAAAAAATGAGAACTAGGGCAGACTGAGACACAGCAAGGGCGGTCAAGAAAGGAGAGATGATTATCGAAGGTTCCAGAGACCCAGAAGCATGGCAGACTTAACCTTCTGTCCATGACAAGAAACAAACAACTGAGGCCTCAGCCCCAGAGTCAAGACGCCAAGAGAACTAAACAAAGCAGTGAGCCCACTGCTCAGACGAGTTAACAGGAACATGTGGGTCTGAAACCTGTCAGATTTCAATTCCAGATCCAGACTGAGAAAAAGCCCAGAAGAAATGGGAGGGAGTCAATCAAAGCACTGCACATGACACGGTCCAGCGTAGATGGACCGACATAGTACGTGGTAACAAGATCTAGATGAAGGGACCTGAGTAGTAGCGTTCACTACCCACCAGTCAGAGCCCGATGAGAAAATCCGCTTACTGATGGGCTGGGATAGAATCTGGCCTCTTACTGGACATGACATAACAAAATGTCCAGCAACTCCGCAATAGAGGCACAGGCGATAGTTGGCTGATCCTCTGTTCCCTCTCCTTATTCGAATCCAGATGCCTTCGAATCCCTCCCAGCTGCATGGGCTCAGTCTCAAAGCCAGAGGGAGATGGTTGCGCATGAACATCATTAACTAATGGAGCAGGGAAACACCGTTGATGCGAGCTCTCTTCCACGAGCCCGGTGACGAAGATCTACCCGTCGTTCTATGCGGATGGCGAGAGCAATCAAAGGAGTCCACATCTGAAGAGAACCTCCCGGGAGGAGAATCTCATCCTTAACCACTGCGTGGAGTCCCTCCAGAAAACGAGCGAGCAGCGCCGGAATTACTGATTTCCACTCACTAGAGGCAGCAAGAGTGCGAAACTCAATGGAATAATCCGTTATGAAGAACCTGTCGTTCGTGAGAGCAATCAAGGAGTCCACATCTGGAAAGGAACCTCCCGCGACCGTTACCAATGAAACAACCCTCACCGTTCACCTTGGCATAAGGAAGCCAGGGCCCTAGAAGCCTCCTCACCAAAAACTGAACGGTCAAAAAAACCCGAATCATCTCCTCCTTAAAGTTCTGGAATCTGTTAGAGCAATCAGCCCTTGCCTCCCAGATAGCTGTGCCCCATTCTCGAGCCCGGCCAGTAAGGAGTGAAATGACGAAAGCAACCCGAGCTCTCTCTCTAGAGTATGTGTGGGGTTGGAGAGAGAACACAATCTCACACTGCGTGAGAAAGGAGCGGCACTCAGTGGGCTGCCCGGAGTAGCAAGGTGGGTTATTAACCCTGGGTTCAGGAGGCTCGGCAGGCCAGGGAGTAACAGGTGGCACGAGACGTAGACTCTGGAACTGTCCAGAGAGGTCGGAAACCTGAGCGGCCAGGTTCTCCACGGCATGACGAGCAGCAGACAATTCCTGCTCGTGTCTGCCGAGCATGGCTCCTTGGAACTCGACGGCAGTGTAACGAGCGTCTGAAGTCGCTGGGTCCATTCTTTGGTCGGTTCCTTCTGTTATGCAGGTGAAGGAGGACCCAAACGCGACTTAACAGAAACAGAGTTTATTAATGCTCAAAACCGAATAACTGAAATCCTCTAGATAGTAGAGGGGAAAACAACTGGAGAAGCGGCCACAGACTGCAGGTCGCTTCGGGTAGGCGCAGGCCGTAGTCAACTGAGACACCTGCTCACACGCAGCGTCTGAAGAAGGCACAAAACACGACAGGACAGGGTGATACACAATCACGGCAAAAAACACGACAGGACAGGGCGAAACGCAATTACAGCATGGAATACAAAACAAGGAACCGACGGAACAGGAACGGATCACAAAGGAATAAATAGGGAGTCTAATCAGGGGAAAGGATCGGGAACAGGTGTGGGAAGACTAAATGATGATTAGGGGAATAGGAACAGCTGGGAGCAGGAACGGAACGACAGAGAGAAGAGAGAGCGAGAGAGTGAGAGAGGGAGGGGGAGAGAGAGGGATAGGAGG
Source organism: Oncorhynchus gorbuscha (assembly GCF_021184085.1). NCBI lineage: Eukaryota > Metazoa > Chordata > Actinopteri > Salmoniformes > Salmonidae > Oncorhynchus > Oncorhynchus gorbuscha. The sequence goes on from NC_060179.1 coordinate 84,059,328, forward strand.
GAAAGAACCAAATAAGACCAGCAGAGGGAAACGAATAGCATGGGGAGCACAGGGACAAGACATGATAATAATTGACAAACATGACAGTTACAGAATCACCCACCACACACGGACCGAGCAGCGTATTAACAGGCAGCGACAGCATGAGCAGAGAAGGGAGGACGTTATGGACAGCAGAGGCATGGAGTATACGACGTGGGAACAAATCGACAGGTGGGCGGCCGACCCAGAGAGAGTGCAGGAGCCCGCCTGGGATTCGCTGGAGCAGTGCGAAGAGGGCTATAGGCGAATGGAGTCAAAAAGAAAAACACGGCGGCGCAGAGCGAAAACCAAAAGTAACCCCCAAATATTTATTGGGGGAGGGCGCAGAGAGAGAGTGGCTGAGTCAGGAGTCAGACCTACTCACCCTGTTAATTGTGAGGAGCAGTAATATAAGGACTTCTGGTCTTGGGAGATGATATTAGATGGAAAAGGACCCTGGGCGCAGCCGGGAGAATATCGCCGTCCCAAGGAAGAACTAGAGGCGGCTAAAGTGGAGAGGCGCTGGTATGAGGAGGCAGCACGGCGACGCGGATGGAAGCCCGAAAAGCAGCCAAAGAAAATTATTGGGAGGGGCTTAAAGGGAGTATGGCTATGCCAGATAGGAGACCTGCACAAACTCCCTGTGCTTACCGGTGGGCTAGAGAGACCGGGCAGACACTGTGTTATGCTATGGAGCGCACTGTGTTTCCAGTGCGGGTGCTTAGCCTGGTGCGGTTCATACTAGCCCTTCGTATTGGCCGGGCTAGAATGGGCATCGAGCCAGGTAAGCTTGGGCAGGCTCGGTGCTCAAGAGCTCCAGTGCGCCTGCACGGTCCGGTCTATCCAGAGCCACCTCCACACACCAGTCCCCCGGTAGCAGCTCCCCGTACCAGGCTTCCTGTGCGTGTCCTCAATCCTGTAGCACCAGTTCCAGCACCACGCACCCGGCCTTCTGTGCGCCTCGCCTGTTCAGCACAGCCAGAGCCTTCCTTCCCTCCTGCGCTGTCGGAGTCTCTCGCCTGTTCAGCACAGCCAGAGCCTTCCTTCCCTCCTGCGCTACTGGAGTCTCCTGTCTGTTCAGAGCTATCAGAGCCTTCCTCCTCTACAGCGCTGCCGGAGCCTCCTGCCTGTTCGGAGCAGCCTGAGCTGCCAGTCTGCAGGGAGCTGTCAGTCTGCAAGGTGCTGTCAGTCTGCATGAAGCAGCCAGAGCTGTCAGTCTGCAAAGAGCTGCCAGTCTGCAAGGAGCTCCCAGTCTGCAAGGAGCTGTCAGTCTGCAAGGAGCTACCAGTCTGCAGGGTGCTGTCAGCCTGCATGGAGCAGTCAAAGCTGTCAGTCTGTTCGAAGCAGCCAGAGCTGTCAGTCTGCATGAAGCAGCCAGAGATGTCAGTCTGCATGAAGCAGCCAGAGATGTCAGTCTGCAAAGAGCTGCCAGTCTGCATAGAGCAGCTAGATCCGCCAGTCAGCCATGATCTTCTAGATCTGCCAGTCAACCAGATTCTTCCAGATCTGCCAGTCAACCAGTCTCTTCCAGATCTGCCAGTCAACCAGTCTCTTCCAGATCTGCCAGTCAACCATTCTCTTCCAGATCTGCCAGTCAACCAGTCTCTTCCAGGTCTGCCAGTCAACCAGTCTCTTCCAGATCTGCTAGTCAACCAGAATCTTCCAGATCCGCCAGCCAGCCAGGATCTACCGGAGCCTACTACCTGCCTGAGCTTCATCTCAGTACTGGGCTTCCTCTCAGTACTGGGCTTCCTCTCAGTACTGGGCTTTCTCTCAGTACTGGGCATCCCCTCAGTCCCGAGCTGCCCCTCAGTCCCGAGCTGCCCCTCAGTCCCGAGCTGCCCCTCAGCCCCGAGCTGAGCTGCCCCTCAGTCCCGAGCTGCCCCTCAGTCCCGAGCGTCCCTTCAGTCCCGAGCTGCCCCTCAGTCCCGAGCTGCCCCTCAGTCCCGAGCTGCCCCTCAGTCCCGAGCTGCTCCTCAGTTCTGTGGGGTTCTGGGTGAGGACTATTAGGCCATGGTCGGCGGCGAGGGTGGATTATCCCAGGACGCGAAGGGGAGGAACTAGGACATTAATGGAGTGGGGTCCACGTCCCGAGCCGGAACCGCCACCATGGACAGACGCCCACCCGGACCCTCCCTATGGTTTTGAGGTGCGTCCGGGAATCTGCACCTTAAGGGGGGGGGGGGTTCTGTCACGCCTTGGTCATTGTATTTTGTGTTTTCTTTAATTATTTGGTCAGGCCAGGGTGTGACATGGGTTTATGTGGGGTTCTGTAGCTCAGTTGGTAGAGCATGGCGCTTGTAACGCCAGGGTAGTGTGTTCGATCCCCGGGACCACCCATACGTAGAATGTATGCACACATGACTGTAAGTCGCTTTGGATAAAAGCGTCTGCTAAATGGCATATATTATTATTATTATATTATTATTATATTATGTTGTTGTATTTCGTATTGGGGATTTTGTATTATTGGGATTGCGGCTGAGTAGGGGTGTTGTATGGGTTTGGCTGCCTGAGGCGGTTCTTAATCAGAGTCAGGTGATTCTCGTTGTCTCTGATTGGGAACCGTATTTAGGTAGCCTGGTTTCGCTTTGTATTTCGTGGGTGATTGTTCCTGTCTCTGTGTCGTTTTACCAGATAGGCTGTAATAGGTTTCACGTTCCGTTTGTTGTTTTGTATTTTGTATCGTTATTTCATGTGTCACTTTTTCTATTAAAGTCATGAGTAACCACTACGCTGCATTTCGGTCCGACTCTCTTTCTACAAACGAAGAACGCCGTTACAGAGTTAATGTGTAGTCTTGTCGAGAGTTAAATTCTAGTCAAGAGTTAAAGTCTAGTCAAGAGTTAAAGTCTAGTCTAGTCGAGAGTTAAAGTCCAGTCTTGTTGAGAGTTAAAGTCTAGTCTAGTCAAGAGTTGAAGTCTATTCTAGTCGAAAGTTCAAGTCTAGTCTTGTCGAGAGTTAAAGTCTAGTCTTGTCGAGAGTTAAAGTCTAGTCGAGAGTTAAAATCTAGTCTAGTCAAGAGTTAAAATCTAGTCTAGTCAAGAGTTAAAATCTAGTCTAGTCGAGAGTTAAAATCTAGTCTAGTCGAGAGTTAAAATCTAGTCTAGTCGGGAGTTAAAATCTAGTCTAGTCGAGAGTTAAAATCTAGTCTAGTCGAGAGTTAAAATCTAGTCTAGTCGAGAGTTCAAGTCTAGTCTTGTCGAGAGTTAAAGTCTAGTCGAGAGTTAAAATCTAGTCTAGTCAAGAGTTAAAGTCTAGTCTAGTCGAGAGTTAAAGTCTAGTCTAGTCGAGAGTTAAAATCTAGTCTAGTCGAGAGTTAAAATCTAGTCTAGTCGAGAGTTAAAATCTAGTCTAGTCGAGAGTTAAAATCTAGTCTAGTCGAGAGTTAAAGTCTAGTCTAGTCGAGAGTTAAAATCTAGTCTAGTCGAGAGTTAAAGTCTAGTCTAGTCGAGAGTTAAAATCTAGTCTAGTCGAGAGTTAAAGTCTAGTCTAGTCGAGAGTTAAAATCTAGTCTAGTCGAGAGTTAAAGTCTAGTCTTGTCGAGAGTTAAAGTCTAGTCTAGTCGAGAGTTAAAATCTAGTCTAGTCGAGAGTTAAAATCTAGTCTAGTCGAGAGTTAAAATCTAGTCTAGTCGAGAGTTAAAATCTAGTCTAGTCGAGAGTTAAAGTCTAGTCTTGTCGAGAGTTAAAGTCTAGTCTAGTCGAGAGTTAAAGTCTAGTCTAGTCGAGAGTTGAAGTCTAGTCTAGTCTAGAGTTAAAGTCTAGTCTTGTCGAGAGTTAAAGTCTAGTCTAGTCGAGAGTTAAAGTCTAGTCTAGTCGAGAGTTGAAGTCTAGTCTAGTCGAGAGTTAAAGTCTAGTCTTGTCGAGAGTTAAAGTCTAGTCTTGTCGAGAGTTAAAGTCTAGTCTAGTCTAGAGTTAAAGTCTAGTCTTGTCGAGAGTTAAAGTCTAGTCTAGTCGAGAGTTGAAGTCTAGTCTAGTCGAGAGTTAAAGTCTAGTCTTGTCGAGAGTTAAAGTCTAGTCTTGTCGAGAGTTAAAGTCTAGTCTTGTCAAGAGTTGAAGTCTAGTTAAGAGTTAAATTATACATTCTGATTTAAAAAGCTTAATCATCACAGGCTTTGACAACTTAATTGACAACTTAATTGATAGCGAGTTGGGCTTTAAACTGAAAATAATACCGGTTGGATTGATTCCTCTGTTGTTGTCTCTTCCCTTGAAGGGACATCTGTCTGACTGAAAGCTCATAGAGCTTGGTGGCACAGAGAGGCTAAGATACATTAACACGTCAGGCCATTAGCAGACGCTCTCATCCAACGTGATTTACTGGCAACGGGAGCGTATTACCACAGAGCAGCAAGGTTGCTATGTTAGTTATCATAAGCATAACATTTCAAATGTTTGGTTTTAGTCATTTGAGCAGATTCTCTCATCCAGAGGGACTATACGATAGTGAGTGCATATATTTAAATACTTTATTTTTTATACTGGTCCCCCATGGGAGTTGAACCCACAACCCTGGTGCTGTAAACACCACTCTATCACCTGAGCTACACAGGACTCAGATGGTTGTCATGAAATACATCTCTGGACCAGTTCCAATTCTTTAGAAAACATCTCTGGACCAGTTCCAATTCTTTAGAATTACCTCTCTGGACCAGTTCCAATTCTTTAGAAAAACATCTCTGGACCAGTTCTAATTCTTTAGAATTACCTCTCTGGACCAGTTCCAATTCTTTAGAAAAACATCTCTGGACCAGTTCCAATTCTTTAGAATTACCTCTCTGGACCAGTTCCAATTCTTTAGAAAAACATCTCTGGACCAGTTCCAATTCTTTAGAATTACCTCTCTGGACCAGTTCCAATTCTTTAGAATTACCTCTCTGGACCAGTTCCAATTCTTTAGAATTACCTCTCTGGACCAGTTCCAATTCTTTAGAAAAACATCTCTGGACCAGTTCCAATTCTTTAGAAAAACATCTCTGGACCAGTTCCAATTCTTTAGAATTACCTCTCTGGACCAGTTCCAATTCTTTAGAAATACATCTCTGGACCAGTTCCAATTCTTTAGAAAAACATATCTGGACCAGTTCCAATTCTTTAGAAATACATCTCTGGACCAGTTCCAATTCTTTAGAAAAACATATCTGGACCAGTTCCAATTCTTTAGAATTACTTCTCTGGACCAGTTCCAATTCATTAGAAATACCTCTCTGGACCAGTTCCAATTCTTTAGAAAAACATCTCTGGACCAGTTCCAATTCTTTAGAAATACCTCTCTGGACCAGTTCCAGTTCTTTAGAATTACCTCTCTGGACCAGTTCCAATTCTTTAGAATTACCTCTCTGGACCAGTTCAAATTCTTTAGAAAAACATCTCTGGACCAGTTCCAATTATTTAGAATTACCTCTCTGGGCCAGTTCCAATTCTTTAGAATTACCTCTCTGGACCAGTTCCAATTCTTTAGAAAAACATCTCTGGACCAGTTCCAATTCTTTAGAAATACCTCTCTGGACCAGTTCCAATTCTTTAGAATTACCTCTCTGGACCAGTTCCAATTCTTTAGAATTACCTCTCTGGACCAGTTCCAATTCTTTAGAAAAACATCTCTGGACCAGTTCCAATTCTTTAGAATTACCTCTCTGGACCAGTTCCAATTCTTTAGAAATACATCTCTGGACCAGTTCCAATTCTTTAGAAAAACATCTCTGGACCAGTTCCAATTCTTTAGAAAAACATCTCTGGACCAGTTCCAATTCTTTAGAATTACCTCTCTGGACCAGTTCCAATTCTTTAGAAATACATCTCTGGACCAGTTCCAATTCTTTAGAAAAACATATCTGGACCAGTTCCAATTCTTTAGAAATACATCTCTGGACCAGTTCCAATTCTTTAGAAAAACATATCTGGACCAGTTCCAATTCTTTAGAATTACTTCTCTGGACCAGTTCCAATTCATTAGAAATACCTCTCTGGACCAGTTCCAATTCTTTAGAAAAACATCTCTGGACCAGTTCCAATTCTTTAGAAATACCTCTCTGGACCAGTTCCAGTTCTTTAGAATTACCTCTCTGGACCAGTTCCAATTCTTTAGAATTACCTCTCTGGACCAGTTCAAATTCTTTAGAAAAACATCTCTGGACCAGTTCCAATTATTTAGAATTACCTCTCTGGGCCAGTTCCAATTCTTTAGAATTACCTCTCTGGACCAGTTCCAATTCTTTAGAAAAACATCTCTGGACCAGTTCCAATTCTTTAGAAATACCTCTCTGGACCAGTTCCAATTCTTTAGAATTACCTCTCTGGACCAGTTCCAATTCTTTAGAATTACCTCTCTGGACCAGTTCCAATTCTTTAGAAAAACATCTCTGGACCAGTTCCAATTCTTTAGAATTACCTCTCTGGACCAGTTCCAATTCTTTAGAATTACATCTCTGGACCAGTTCCAATTCTTTAGAAATACATCTCTGGACCAGTTCCAATTCTTTAGAAATACATCTCTGGACCAGTTCCAATTCTTTAGAAATACATTTCTGGACCAGTTCCAATTCTTTAGAAACGCATCCTGTTTTCCTTGTTTCCTTGAGGTAAGCACAGACTTTTTAGTGATTGGATAGGTAGTAAGCTATCTACCCATTCACTTTCACCAATACCCAACCAATTCAGATCTGTGATTACTTCAAGGATGGAAGGAAGTAAGATAGGTGGGAAGGAAGCAGAGGGAAGGAAGGAATCATGGAATGAAGGAACGAATAAACAAACAAAAAGAAGGAACGAACAAAGGGAGAATGGAAGGTAGGGGGAGGGAAGGAAGGAAGAAAGGAGGGAAGGAAGGAGGGAAAGATGCATTTTTTAAAGAATTCGAACAAGCCCTCTGTGAAATTGTCTCACCTTCTTTACGCTGAGCCTTTCTCCAGGTGAAGATCTTGTCCAGAGGTACGCATTCAGACCGACGGTACTCCTTACGCCTCTCCTCCAACAACACATTCAACACTCTCTCTGTAGGGGAGAATAAATAGACTATTTTAGGACAAACTAGAACATTTTAGAACAAGATAGTCAATTGTAGAACAAGATAGTCCACTTTAGAACAAGATAGTCCACTTTAAAACAAGATAGTCCACTTTAGAAAAAGATAGTCAATTTTAGAACAAGATAGGCCACATTAGAACAAGATAGGCAACATTAGAACAAGATAGGCCACATTAGAACAAGATAGTCCACTTTAGAACAAGATAGTCCACTTTAGAACAAGATAGTCATTTTAACTAACAATATAAGAAAACATGTTTTCATCATACAACGAGTGAGTTTGGAACAGACACAATATTCAATTTTAGAACAAAATAACACATTTTTCTTCACACAGACACATTTAGTGATAATAATAATAATAACCTAATACATCCAAGGCAAATTCCTAGCAAAGATCTCAGGTAATATGAAGTATTCAGAAGACACGAATAGAAGTTTTAAAGTTGACAAAAAAATATGAAACAAGACTTGAAATAAGTGAACAACGTGAAGCTGAGTATCATTCTATGACAGAGCCAGTCTGGAATATTCTGGAAAGCCAGGTTCAGAATAATAATGCAGTACCAGAGAAACATTTGGAGATGAGATGAGGTGAGCTGGGACCCCAGAATGCCCCTGGGCAAACGGTATTTTGTACAATGATAGCAGCATTGTTACGTGTAGTTGTCACGCCTCGGTCTTAGTATTTTGTGTTTTCTTTATTTATTTGGTCAGGCCAGGGTGTGACATGGGTTATTGTGGTGTGTTTTTGTCTTGGGGTTTTGTGGGGTGTCTACGTAGTCTATGGCTGCCTGAGGCGGTTCTCAATCAGAGTCAGGTGTTTATCGTTGTCTCTGATTGGGAACCATATTTAGGCAGCCATATTCTGTGAGTGTTTCGTGGGTGATTGTTCCTGTCTTTGTGTTTGCACCAGATAGGGCTGTTTCGGTTTTTCACTTTTCATATTTTTGTAGTTTCCGCTTGTATTGTTTTTGGCTGTATAGGTTTTCGCGTTTCGTTTGTTTTTTTGTATATTATTGTTATTTCATGTATCGTTTTTCATTAAAGAACATGAGTAACCACCACGCCACATTTTGGTCCGCTCCTCTTTCAACTTTTTTTTCGACGAACGCCGTTACAGGTGTCAACATTTCTTCTATTTTCCTGTATTTAATGCCTGCCAGTGATGTATGGGGGAAAATAGGTTTATTCATTATTTCATTCAATCTTACATTGATTTGGAAGTTGTGTTTGGGGGTATAGTGTTCCCACACCATCTCTCTCTCTCTCTCTGCTGTCTCTCTCTCTCCCTCTCCCTGTTATCGCTCTCTCTCCATCTCTTTCTCAGTCTCTCTTTCTCTCCCTGTTATCACTCTCTCTCTCTCTGCTATCTCTCTCTCCCTCTCCCTGTTATCGCTATCTCTCCCTCTCTTTCTCACTCTCTCTTTCTCTCCCTGTTATCACTCTCTCTCTGCTCTCTCTCTCCCTCTCCCTGTTATCGCTTTCTCTCCCTCACTTTCTCCCTCTCTCTTTCTCTCCTTGTTATCGCTCTCTGTCTCTCTCTCTGTTCCTCTTTATCTCTCTCTCTGTCTCTATCTCTCTCTCCCCCTGTTATCGATCTCTCTCTGTGTCTCTCTTTCCCCCCCGAGTTCTCACTCTATCTGTATCGCTCTCTGTCTGTGTCTCTCTCTCTTTCTCTCTCTCGCTCTTTATTTCTCTCTCTCTCTGTCTCTCTCTCCTCCCTGTTCTACTCTGTCTCTCCTGCGCTTTATTTCTTTCTCTCTCCCCTGTTCCTGTCTGTCTGTCTGTCTGTCTGTCTGTCTGTCTCTCTCTGTCCCCTGTTCCACTCTCTCTGTCTCTCTCTGTCTGTCTGTCTCTCTCTGTCCCCTGTTCCAATCTCTATCTCTGTCGGTCTGTCTCTCTCTCCCCCCTGTTCCACTCTCTCTGTTTCTCTCTGTCTCTGTCTGTCTCTCTCTTTCACTCCCTGTATGGTTAAAACTGTTCAGCCTGTTTCTGCCATTCCCCCAAGACTGCGTGTAGTTTTATTCTACACAAATGACTAAAGGAATGGGACAGTTTTATCAGGTCTTTAAACACAATAGTGCTCTTTGATCTACACCCCTATAACAGTCTATAGTTCCAGCCAAGGTAGCAGCTACTCTTCCTGGGGTTTATTATGGATCCCTCATTAGTTCCTGCCAAGGCAGCAGCTACTCTTCCTGGGGTTTATCATGGATCCATGTTAGTTCCTGCCAAGGCAGCAGCTACTCTTCCTGGGGTTTATTATGGATCCCCATTAGTTCCTGCCAAGGCAGCAGCTACTCTTCCTGGGGTTTATCATGGATCCCTCATTAGTTCCTGTCAAGGCAGCAACTACTCTTCCTGGGGTTTATTATGGATCCCCATTAGTTCCTGTCAAGGCAGCAGCTACTCTTCCTGGGGTTTATTATGGATCCCCATTAGTTCCTGCCAAGGCAGCAGCTACTCTTCCTGGGGTTTATCATGGATCCTCATTAGTTCCTGCCAAGGCAGCAGCTACTCTTCCTGGCCGCCACGTTCTGACCTTTATTTCCTTTGTTTTGTCATTATTTAGTATGGTCAAGGCGTGAGTTGGGGTGGTGTCACGCCTTGGTCATTGTATTTTGTGTTTTTGGTATATGTTTGGGTAGGCCAGGGTGTGACATGGGTTTATATGTTGGGTTTCGTATTGGGGTTTGTATTAATTGGGATTGTGTATGATTAGGGGTGTGTCTAGTTAGGCTTGGCTGCCTGAGGCGATTCTCAATCAGAGTCAGGTGCTTGTCGTTGTCTCTGATTGAGAACCGTATTTAGACAGCCTGAGTTCGCGTTGTATTTTGTGGGTGTTTGTTCCAGTCTCTGTGTAGTGTCACCAGATAGGCTGTAATTAGTTTCACGTTCCGTTTGTTGTTTTTGTACTTAGTTCAGTTATTTCATGTACCGTGATACTTTCATTAAAGTCATGAGTAACCTACACGCTGCATTTCGGTCTGACTCTCTTCTTACAACAGACGAACGTTGTTACAGGTGGGCAGTCTATGTTTTGTCTTTATTTAGTGTTGGTCAGGGTGTGAGTTGGGGTGGGCAGTCTGTTTGTTTTTCTATGATTTTGGGATTTCTATGTTTCGGCCTTGTATGGTTCTCAATCAGAGGCAGGTGTCATTAGTTGTCTCTGATTGAGAATCATACTTAGGTAGCCTGGGTTTCACTGTTTGTTTGTGGGTGATTGTCTATGTTAGTTGCTTGTGTCAGCACAGTTCTCATTATAGCTTCACGGTCGTTATTCGTTTAGTGTTTTGTTTAGATTGTATTCAGTGTTCAGTCTTTTCTTTAATTATTAAAATCATCATGAACACATACCATGCTGCATTTTGGTCTGCTCCTTACGACGATCATGACACGGGTTTATTATGGATCCCCATTAGTTCCTGCCAAGGCAGCAGCTACTCTTCCTGGGGTTTATTATGGATCCCCATTAGTTCCTGCCAAGGCAGCAGCTACTCTTCCTGGGGTTTATTATGGATCCCCATTAGTTCCTGCCAAGGCAGCAGCTACTCTTCCTGGGGTTTATTATGGATCCCCATTAGTTCCTGCCAAGGCAGCAGCTACTCTTCCTGGGGTTTATTATGGATCCACATTAGTTCCTGCCAAGGCAGCAGCTACTCTTCCTGGGGTTTATTATGGATCCCGTTTATTATGGAGTTCCCCCAAGGCCAGCAGCTACTCTTCCTGGGGTTTATTATGGATCCACATTAGTTCCTGCCAAGGCAGCAGCTACTCTTCCTGGGGTTTATTATGGATGAGCATTAGTTCCTGCCAAGGCAGCAGCTACTCTTCCTGGGGTTTATTATGGATCCCCATTAGTTCCTGCCAAGGCAGCAGCTACTCTTCCTGGGGTCCAGGCATAAGAGCAGGAAAGATTTAGTCTACAGCAATGTTTCCCTCGGTTCTGGGGCTTAGTTTTCCCCTAGCACTCACAGCTGATTCAAGCTTAATGATGACTTCTTCCTGGGGCTGTGTCAAGGGCAAAAAAACAAAACCTGCACCCCTTGCGTGTCCCAAGGATCGAGTTTTGGAAACTGAGGTCTGCAAGGTGGATGCCCTGGCCTCTTCCTCATGTTTCATATTGTAGGCTACAATGACAGTATCTGTGGTTCTCTATAGCCCAGATGGCAGAGCACAGTTAACACTCTTCCATGGTTGTGGGTTCAATTCCCACAGAAATCTCTGGAACATACTAACATCTCAGTTGACGAATCTCGATACATAAAATACTAAAGATGCAGTTGTGTTTGGGAGGACACTACAGAAGAAGCCACTGCTGTCTCATGCATTGATCCACGTCTGAGGTTTGCAAAAGTGCACCTGGATGTTCCTACACTACTGGTACAATATTCTGTGGACAGATGACACTAAAGTTGAGTTATTTGGAAGGAACACGCACCACTATCATCAACGGAAAAAAATAATTCCTGCCAAGTTTATCAAGACATTTTGCAGGAGAATGTTAGGCTATCTGTCCATGAATTGAAGTTCAACAGAAGTTGGGTGATGCAACAGGAAAACAACTCTATATATGTTAATGGAATCTGTCTTCCAGGGTTTATGTCTTGCCAGGTCTATGTCTTGCCAGGTCTATGTCTTGCCAGGGCTGTTCTTGGGGTTTATGTCTTGCCAGGTCTAGTGTCTTGCCAGGTCTTGCCAGTCTTGCCGGGTCTTCCTTGGGGTTTTTATGGTCTTCCACATTAGTTCCTGCCAAGGCAGCAGCTACTCTTCCTGGGGTCTTGCCAGGTTCACATTAGGATAAGACATACTTTGTTCCTGTGTGGCTTGGCGGGTCATGTTTCAGAGGACACATGACTCGACCTTCCTGGAGCAAGTTGGGGAGTTGCAGCATTGAGACAAGATCGTAAAAAATGTAATATACTCTATAACACACTGCAATATTGAATGTCAAGCTACTCGACCTGAGTCCCAGAAGAAATGAGAGAAAAAGAAAAAAAATTGATAAATACTGACAACATTGTAGCTACTAGCTTTGGGGTTTACATCCAATTGGATCCACATTTTCCCACTAGTGGTGTGTTTCCACCAAACTGACTTGTTGCAGATAAAAAACAGGGAGTGATGACATAGTGCACAAAATGATGACATAGTGCAGGAAATGATGACATAGTCAAAAATGATGACATAGTGCAATGTTGACATAGTGCACAAAATGATGACATAGTGCACAAAATGGTGACAAAATGTACTTTTTAAAGTTTTCATGTACAAATAAAAATCTAATGTTCAATGTTTCCATGACTTGAAACAGTTTTGTCTAAAAACTGTTGTCTGCATTTATAAGAACAAAACTCCTGTTTCCATCACAGGTGTCTTATAAACGGTGTGCCTTTGGCATAAAAACTGTGGTTTATAACAGTTATTGTTGGATATCTATGTAGCATAATATGTGTATTAGTTTTAAAATAGTATTAAATGCTACCAACACAGTTCAAATTAGTGGTTCTTTCTCCCCATGCCATGGACTATGTTACCACTATCTACCTACCTACCACCGCCATCTGGTTATGGGTTCAACCTTCCCTACCAGAAATCTCTGGAACATACTACCATCTCAGTTATCCACCCATCCACCTACCTACCTACCATAAAATACTAAAGATGTGTGTATGTGTTCACCTGGGAGGACCACCTACAGAAGAAGCCACTGCTGTCTCATAAAAGCATTGATGCTACCTACCTACCTGAGGTTTCCACCCATCCACCTACCTACCTGCACCTACCTGTTATCCACCCATCCACCTATTCTGGACAGATGACCTAAACTTGATCCATACCTGGAACCTACCTACTTATCCACCCATCCACCAACGGAAAAAAATAATTCCCAAGTTTATCAAGACATTTTCCAGGAGAATACCTAGGCTACCTCTATCACCTGAACCTGAAGCTCAACAGACCCAGTTGGGTGATGCAACCAGGAAAACAACTCTATATATGTTAATGGAATCTGTCTTGCCAGGGCTTATCCACCCACCCATGTCCTGCCTACCTACCTATGTCCACCCACCCACCCACCTACCTACCTGTCTATGCCACCTACCTACCTACCTACTTATCCACCCACCCACCCACCTACCTACCTACTTATCCACCCACCCACCCACCCACCTACCTACCTACTGTCACCCACCCACCCGGGTACCTGTGTCTTATCCACCCACCCACCCACCCGGGGCTACCTGTCTTCCACCCACCCACCCACCTACCTACCTACCTACTTATCCACCCACCCACCCACCTACCTACCTACCTACTTATCCACCCACCCACCCACCTACCTACCTCTTATCCACCCACCCACCCACCCACCTACCTACCTACTTATCCACCCACCCACCCACCTACCTACCTACTTATCCACCCACCCACCCACCTACCTACCTACTTATCCACCCACCCACCCACCTACCTACCTACTATCCACCCACCCACCTACCTACCTGTCTTATCCACCCACCCACCTACCTACCTCTATCCACCCACCCAGGTCTATGTCTTACCCACCCAGGTCTATGTCTCCATGCCACCCACCCACCCACCATTATCCATCCAAGACCCACCCACCTACTTATCCATCCACCCACCCACCCACCCACCTACTTATCCATCCACCCACCCACCCACCTACCTTTATCCATCCACCCACCCACCCACCTACCTACTTATCCATCCACCCATTGACCCACCAAGATCCATCCACCCAAAAACCTACCTATACTACCTATCCATCCACCCACCCATCCATATTGAATATCCACCCACCCACCTAGTCCCAGAAGAAATCCACCCACCCATCCAAAGAAATCCACCTACCTAAATACTTACATCATTGTAGCTATAGCTTTCCACCCACCCATCCAATTATCCATCCACCCACCCACCCACCTACCTACTTATCCATCCACCCACCTACCCACCTACCTACTTATCCATCCACCCACCTACCTACCTACCTACCTATCCATCCACCCACCCATCCACCTACCTACCTACTTATCCATCCACCTACCCACCTACTTATCCACCCACCCACCCACCTACTTATCCATCCACCCAAAACCCAGGGACTTATCCATCCATCCACCCACCCACCCAAATGATGATCCATACCCACCCACCCACCCAAATCCATCCACCCATACCTACCTACCTACTTATCCAACCCACCTATGACCCACCTACCTACTTATCCATCCAACCTACCTGACCTACCTTATCCATCCACCCACCTACCTACCTATCCATCCATCCACCCACCCACCCACCTACCTACCTACCTATCCATCCACCCAAAATTATCCACCCACCCACCTACCTACCTAGTTTCCACCCACCCACCTAACCTACCTACTTACCCACCCACCCACCCACCTACTTATCCATCCACCCACCCAACCTGTTATCCATCCACCCACCCACCCACCCACCTACTTATCCATCCACCCACCCACCCACCCACCTACTTATCCATCCACCCACCCACCCACCTACCTACTTATCCATCCACCCACCCACCCACCTACCTACTTATCCATCCACCCACCTACCCACCTACCTACTTATCCAAACCTACCTACCTACCTACCTACCTAAATCCATCCACCCACCCATCCACCTACCTACCTACTTATCCATCCACCTACCTACCTACTTATCCATACCTACCTACTTATCCACCCATATGTTATCCATACCCACCCACCTTTTATCCATCCAGTACCTACCTACTTATCCATCCACCCACCTACCCACCACCTATTATCCATAAACCTACCTACCTACCTATCCATCCAACCCATCCACCTACCTACCTACTTATCCATCCACCTACCCACCATATCCACCCACCCACCCACCTACTTATCCATCCACCCACCCACCCACCCACTTATCCATCCATCCACCCACCCACCCACCTACTTATCCATCCACCCACCCACCCACCCACCCACCTACTTATCCATCCACCCACCTACCTACCTACCTACTTATCCATCCACCCACCTACCCACCCACCTACCTACTTATCCATCCACCCACCTACCTACCTACCTACTTATCCATCCACCCACCTACCTACCTACCTACTTATCCATCCACCCACCTACCTACCTATCCATCCACCCACCCACCCACCTACCTACCTATCCATCCACCCACCCACCCACCCACCTACCTACTTATCCACCCACCCACCTACCTACTTATCCATCCACCTACCTACCTACCTACTTACTTATCTACCTACCTACCTACCAACCCACTTATCTACCTACCTACTTATCTACCTACCTACCTACACTATTAGAACAATAGGTGCAATGTAGCACCATACAGGGTTCTTCGGTTTGTCCCCTTAGGGCAACCCTTTTTAGTGCTGGGTAGAACCCTTCTATCTAGAACCCTCTGTGCAGGGTTTTGAAGAACCTCCCGTATATGGTTCTACCTAGAACCCACTATGAAGTGTTCTACCAAGAACCATTTTATCATCTAAATGTTCTTCCTAGAACCCTCTATGAATGATTCCACCAGCCTTCTTAGCCTTTAAAATTGTATTATTTATGACAATATATTACATACACTGAGTGTACAAAACATTAAGAACACCTGCTCTTAGTATAAACTGACCCAGTGAATCCAGGAGAAAGCTGTGATCTCTTATTGATGAACCTTGTTAAATCCACTTCAACTAAATATTAGGAAGGTGTTCCTAGTGTTTGGTATACTCAGTGGATATCATAAAGCCTTTCTACCTCCCTCCCTACCAACCTATCTGACCACCTATTTTTCATCTATCTACCTATCTACAAACCTACCTATTTTTCATCTAAGATATACAGTATTAGTGTTTAATTTTTCATACATTTTATTTAACAAATGTTAGAATTTTTCTTCTGCTTTGACATAACCAAATATTTTGGTTCTTCATTGGCAAAAATAACAATATACCTACCTACCAAATACCTACCTACCTACCAAATACCTACCGACCTACCAAATACCTACCAAATACCTACCGACCTATTTTTCCATCTTCCTACCTGTATCTATATACCTACCTACCTACCTACACATATATACATACTCTGACAGACACAGCAAACCTTCTTGCCACAGCTCGCATTGATGTGCCATCCTGGATGAGCTGCACTACCCGAGCCACTTGTGTAGGTTGTAGACTCCGTCTCATGCTACCACTAGAGTGAAAGCACCGCCAACATTCAAAAGTGACCAAAACATCAGCCAGGAAGCATAGGAACTGAGAAGTGGTCTGTGGTTACCACCTGCAGAATCACTCCTTTATTGGGGGTGTCTTGCTAATTGCCTATAATTTCCACCTATTCCATTTGCACAAGAGCATGTGAAATTTATTGTCAATCAGTGTTGCTTCCTAAGTGGACAGTTTGATTTCACAGAAGTGTGATTGACTTGGAGTTACATTGTGTTGTTTAAGTGTTCCCTTCATTTTTTTGAGAGAGAGTGATAGAGAGAGAGAGAGCGATAGAGAGAGAGAGAGAGAGAGAGAGAGAGAGCGAGAGAGAGAGAGCGAGAGAGAGAGAGCGAGAGAGCGAGAGATAGAGAGCGGGAGATAGAGAGCGAGAGAGAGAGAGCGAGCGAGAGAGAGAGAGCGGGAGATAGAGAGAGAGAGCGGGAGATATAGAGAGCAAGAGAGAGCGAGAGAGAGCTAGAGAGAGATAGAGAGAGAGAGAGATCCACACCTGGATTGTGCAACATTTGCCCATTATTTTCAAAATTCTTCAAATTCTGTCAAATTGTCAGACAACCATTTTCACATCTTACAGATTTTCAAGCAGATTTAAGTCAAAACTGTAACTTCGCCACTCAGGAACATTCAATGTTTTATTGGTAAGCAACTCCAGTGTAGATTTGGCCTTGTGTTTTAGGTTATTGTCCTGATGAAAGGTCAATTCATCTCCCAGTGGCTGGTGGAAAGCAGATTAAAAACGGTTTTCCTCTAGGATTTTGCCTGTGCTTGCCTCCACTCCGTTTCATTTTTATCCTGAAAAACTCCCCCGTCCTTAATGATTACAAGAAAACCCATAACATGATGCAGCCACCACTGTTTGAAAATATGAAGAGTGGAACTCCGTAATGTGTTGAATTGGATTTTCCCCAAACATAAGACTTTATATTCAGGACAAAAAGTTAAATGCTTTGCCACACATTTTTCCAGTATTACTTTAGTGCCATACTAAAAAACAGGATGCATAATTTGGAGAAAAAAATATTCTACCTTGTTGTAAACAGGATGCATGTTTTGGAATGTTTGCATTCTGTACAGGCTTCCTCCTTTTCACTCAGTCAGTTGGGTTAGTATTGTCGAGTAACTAAAATATTGTTGATCCATCTTCAGTTTTATACTATATTTAGCCATTAAACCCTATAACTGTTTGAAAGTCACCATTGGCCTCATGGTGAAGTCTCTGAACGGTTTCCTTCCTCTCCGGCAACTGAGTTAGGAAGGACTCCTGTAATCTTTGGAATGACTGGGTGTATTGATGCACCATCCAAAGTGTAATTAATTACCTTGCCATGCTTAAAGGGATATTCTGTCTGCTTTTTATTTTATTTTTACCTGTCTACACCTGTCTAGGTGTCCTTCATTGTGAAGCACTGTAAAACCTCTATGTAAAACCTCTATGTCATTCATTCCAACAGGTGAACTTGCAGAAATACACAGCCTAGTGGACAAGGCTAGAGTAGCTGCTTTGTTAAAGTTCACAAGCGCACCGTGTGTGTGTATGCGCGTGTGCATGTGTGTGAGTGCGTGTGTACATGTGTGTATGTGTGTACGTGTGTGTGTGTATGTGTGTACGTGTGTGTGTGTATGTGTACGTGTGTGTGTGTGCGTACGTGTGTGCGTGTGTGTGTGCACACGTGTGTGTACGTGTGTGTGTGCGTGTGTGTGTGTACACGTGTGTGTGTGTGTGTGCGTGGTGTGTGTGTGTGTGTGTGTGCGTGCGTGTGCTAAACGTGGGCTACTGCAGCGGTGTGATGATGGTGCGTTTGTCTGACATGGTTCGGTACCAGGCAGAGGGTACAGGCGCATACTGCTAAGCCCAACATCTGTAGCAGCTCTCATACAGCATGTCGGGATGCTGACTGTAGTTCTATAATAAGCATCCACAGATGTCCTGGACAGTCACATATCGCAGACAGTGATGCAGTGAAAGCACGGGAGTCACGCACCAAAATCATACGTCTTACCTTTCTCTCTGTCTCCCAGTCCTTTTTAAGTTTTACTCATGGTGCCGTGGTGATTGGACTTGGAGTTCCTGTTTGTGTTTTAAATGTGGCAACCCCAGACTCACAGCGTCTGGTAGGACCAGGGGGAACTGAATGAGAAAGTAAAACAAGCCCGGAGCTAGTAGCTGAACCCGCGACTTCCCTCTCAGCTGTCAGATTTCTATACACCTCAGTGTGACAGACTCCATGCAACCTAGCTTGATGAGCCCAGTAAATGATGTGTTTTTTGGGAATCACCGCTAAGCTATTGGCTGTGGAAGACAAGGAAGTGGATGTGCGATAGGACCGCTTGATGTCGCAGTCAGATAATAAATAACACGCGCGGTGCGGCTCTGCATGAGGGGTGTTCGGGTAGCAATGCCGGGCTGTCAATCCGGAGAGCAGGATAGAGGATGAGGATGGGGAGAACATTCCAGGAGAATGCTTTGAGGAGAGCTGAGAGCAGCCCATTCCGGAGGCTCGTTCGCAAATTGAGCCTGCTGGTGATTTTTTTTGTTTTACACAAATGTAACTTTTTTTGTAGCAGCATGAAAAATGTTGCTGCATTGTTGTAAATCACAGCAATGTTCGCACATTGTTTGTCATATTTATGAATGAAATAACCCGTATTAATCGAAAAAAGCAAGCCTAAAGCAATAGTCTTTTACATTAGACAATGTTCTGTGTATATGTCTTTCTGTCTGGATGATTAGCATAGAGTTTGATTAGGCTATGTACACTTTAGGAAAGGATTTAAGGAAAAATAAGGATGTTGAAAGTCTGTCACAATTCATTTGCCGGTCAAGGATGGATGGATTCTTATCGTCATAGTGACACAACCGACTGGTTTCCGCCTCCGAATGTTTGCAGCCAGTAGTAGGTTTTGAATATATTCCAAAGTGTGGAAGAAAGTTAGAGAAACCCAACTTAACTTTTTTGTTGATTTCAAGACTAATTCACATTAGCTGAGAAGGGATCATGCCTCCTGTTTGGGTGAAGGCCTGTTTGGTTGGCATCTGTGTCCATACCATTCTTCAGGACTGTCCAACACAAAATCTTGATTTCTTAAGGCTACTAATTACAAGTATACCGTAAACCAAATATTAATGTAGGTGTCCTTAAAATCAAATCCAATTTTATTTGTCACGTGCGGACAGGATACAGCATGTGTTCAAGGTCCATTTCAGCCATGTTTTATATCAATATGAATTACTTCCAGGGTAACAATTTAAGTATCTTACTGTGATTGATTTCAATCGAAAAGGTAAAAAAGAAACCAAAATAGCTTCTTAGTGAATAATCATTTTTCAATAAATAATTTTTTGCAAGGACTTTCTGGGAGTGGTTTGAGTGGGGAGGGGAAACACTGAACTAGATGTTATTGGCAAGAAGGGTTAGAACTCCCTTTATTGGTCAATTAGCTAATTTACTGCATAGTGTGTAAATCAGTGGAGGCTCTTCAGAGGAGGAAGAGGAGGACCATCCTCCTCAGTGAATTTCAGTAAAAATACAAATCGTGAAAACATTTAAAAAGTTATCCTTTTTAGATAAACTACACTAAATATAGTCACGTCACCAAATAATTGAATAAAACACACTGTTTTGCAATGAAGGTCAACAGTAGCCTCAACAGCACTCTGTAGGGTAGCACCATGGTTTAGCCGGAGGACAGTTAGCTTCCATCCTCCTCTGGGGACATTGACTACAATACAAAACCTAGGAGGCTCATGGTTCTCCACCCCCCTTCCATAGACTTATACAGTAATTATGACAACCTATCAGAGATATTGCAGCGTGAACTGACATGTTTTCCACCCAATCAAAAGGATCAGAGAATGAATCTAGTACTGAAAGCATATGCTACAGCTAGTTAGCACTGCAGTGTATAACATGATGAATCTAGTACTGAAAGCATATGCTACAGCTAGTTAGCACTGCAGTGTATAACATGATGAATCTAGTACTGAAAGCATATGCTACAGCTAGTTAGCACTGCAGTGTATAACATGATGAATCTAGTACTGAAAGCATATGCTACAGCTAGTTAGCACTGCAGTGTATAACATGATGAATCTAGTACTGAAAGCATATGCTACAGCTAGTTAGCACTGCAGTGTATAACATGATGAATCTAGTACAGAAGGCATATGCTACAGCTAGTTAGCACTGCAGTGTATAACATGATGAATCTAGTACAGAAGGCATATGCTACAGCTAGTTAGCACTGCAGTGTATAACATGATGAATCTAGTACTGAAAGCATATGCTACAGCTCGTTAGCACTGCAGTGTATAAAATATGTGGTCAGTAGTTGACTCAAAGACAATAGTTGAACAGTTAACAAATGTATTTATTCCAAAATTAAGGAGAAGTGAGAGATTTTGTAGTAGTCCTATACACTATTTTTTGTTCACTCAACCTACATTGTAATCTTTCATTCATAGGTTAGGTTGTAGCAACCTCATGATGGGTACATGGAAAATTACAGTATCATGTAGTAGCCTAAACCCATCACTGTTACATTGAACTGGGTGAATGACAGTAACCTAAACCCATCACTGTTACATTGAACTGGGTGAATGACAGTAACCTAAACCTGTCACTGTTACATTGAACTGGGTGAATATGAATGACAGTAACCTAAAACTGTCACTGTTACATTGAACTGGGTGAATATGAATGACAGTAACCTAAACCTGTCACTGTTACATTGAACTGGGTGAATATGAATGACAGTAACCTAAACCTGTCACTGTTACATTGAACTGGGTGAATATGAATGACAGTAACCTAAACCTGTCACTGTTACATTGAACTGGGTGAATATGAATGACAGTAACCTAAACCCGTCACTGTTACATTGAGCTGGGTGAATGGAATATGAATGACAGTCATCCAATATGATGTAATAGAAATAAGGCCATCTTCATTAAAAATATATACATTTTTAAATCCTCCTCCCTTATCTAGAAAGGCACCAACTGCCACTGTAAATATGGATACAACTTAGGTCAATCACATTTGACTGCACTGGGCCTTTAACAGTGAAATGCTCTTCCTCAACAATGCAGCATTTAATATACAAAAAGGAAAGAAATACAAGCATGTCTGTCTTCAAACAGAATCAATACTAAAGTCAGATAAAAATACACACAAGAACAACAAATACAACAATAAGACAAAACAAATATATAAATGAAATCAGTGGAGGCTGCTGAGGGGAGGACGGCTCATAGTAATGGCTGGAACGGAGCGAATGGAATGGCATCAAACACATAGAAACCATGGAAACCATAGAAACCATGTGTTTGATACCACTTGATTTATTCCCCTCCAGCCATTACCACGGGCCCATCCTCCCCGATTAAGGTGCCACCAACCTCCTGTGATTAGAATCTACAGCGCATTCAGGAAGTATTCAGAGCCCTTGACTTGTTCCACATTTTGTAACGTTACAGCCTTATTCTATCATGGATTAAATAAAATATATTTTCCTCATCAACCTACACACAAACAATCATTTATAAATCATAAAAATAAAAAAAAAATAAATTAAATCACATTTACATAAGTATTCAGACCCATTACTCAGTACTTTGTTGAAGCACCTTTGGCAGCGATTACAGCCTTGAGTCTTGTTTGGTATGACGCTAGAAGCTTGTCACACCTGTATTTGGAGAGTTTCTCCCATTCTCTGCAGATCCTCTCAAGCTCTTTGGGATGGATTGTGAGCATCGTTGCACAGCCATTTTCAGGTCTCTCCAGAGATGTTTGATCGGGTTCAAGTCCGGGCTCTGGCTGGGCCACTCAAGAACATTCAGAGACTTGTCCCGAAGCCTCTCCTGCATTGTCATGGCTGTGTGCTTATGGTCGTTGTCATGTTGGAAGGTGAACCTTCACCCCAGTCTGAGATCCTGAGCAGTTTTACATCAAGGATCTCTGTACTTTTCTCTGTTCCTCTCCCTCGAGCCTGACTAGTCTCCCTGCCACTGAAAAACATCCCCACAGCATGAGTCTGCCACCATCATGCTTCACCGTAGGGATGGTGCCAGGTTTCCTCCAGATGTGACACTTGGCATTTAGGCCAAAGAGTTCAATCTTGGTTTCATCAGACCAGAGAATCTTGTTTAGTCTTTTAGCAAACTCCAAGCGGGCTGTCATGTGCCTTTTACTGAGGAGTGGCTTCCGTCTGGCCACTCTACCATAAAGACCTGATTGGTAGAATGCTGCGTAGATGGTTGTCCTTCTGGAAGGTTCCTCATCTCCCCCGAGGAAATCTGGAGCTCTGTCAAAGTGACCATGGGGCTCTTGGTCACCTCCCTGACCAAGGCTTTTCTCAAATTGTTTTAAATAAAAATACAAAAAATAAAGCCATTTTTTATTAAATTCTGGGGTAGAACGGAGGTTAAAAAAAATAAATAAAAAAAACACGTTCTAGATTAGCCCCAGGTGTGGTTATTTCTTTATGTACATGTGTGAGTTAAAACCAGCCCTGAGGTTATAGTTATGGTATTGTAATTACAGTAAGCAGAGAAATCACTTACTTTGAACTTAAAGCAAACTTCTTCAATTTAAGAATGATGGAGGCCACTGGGTTCTTGGGAACCTTCAATGCTGCAGAAATGTTTTGGTACCCTTCCCCAGATCTGTACCTCGACACAATCTTGTCTCGGCGCTCTACGGCCAATTCCTTTGACCTCATGGCTTGGTTTTTGCTCTGACATGCATTGTCAACTGTGGGACCTTATATAGACAGGTGTGTGCCTTTCCAAATCATGTCCAATCAATTGAATTTACCACAGGTGGACTCCAATCAAGTTGATCAATGGAAACAGGATGCACCTGAGCTCAATTTTGAGTCTTTGAAACAAACGTTTGAAAAAAAAAAAACTGTTTTCAATTTGTCATTATGGTGTAGATTGATGAGAATTTTTATTTATTTAATCCATTTTAGAATAAGGCTGTAACGTAACAAAATGTGGAAAAAGTCAAGGTCCTTCATGGGAAGAGGTAGCTAACTCAAGACTGAAAATTATTTCCTTTATTGGCACCAGAACCACAAAATGAGACAGAGATGATTCTCCCGCACAGTAAAGGTTGGTTCGCCCTCGGTGAAAATCAAAGGTCACCATCTCACTCAGCACAATGCTGCTACTTGGAAAATATGCCAGCAAGCGCTGAGCTACTGTACAGTAGCTCAACACTTTATACTCTTCGGCAATCAATGCCATCATGTTTAGGTTATATACTGTAGCTTCAATGTTTTTATACAACATACTGTTGAATGAATTAAAGGGTCGCTGTCAGACAGACATTCTCTATGCAATTATCAGATCCTACCACTAGATGTCGATATTGCGTCGGTAATATAATACGACTAAAAGTCCAGTCCCTCAATTGATATCCTCATTCCAGGTGATGGGAATTGGCAATAACATGCTTCTTTCTTCATCTCGGAACAAACCTCCCAGTGATTATTTGCAAATAAACACAAACACAAACAATAACATAAGGAGGATCCAGTGGGTTGTGGTTCCCTAAAATAGTTATTTATTTTTCCTTTATTCAACTAGGCAAGTCAGTTAAGAACAAATTCTTACTTTCAATGACAGCCCTAGGAACAGTGGGTTAACTGCCTTGTTCAGGAGCAGAACGACAGATGTGTACCTTGTCAGCTCGGGAGTTTGAACTCGCAACCTTCCGGCTACTAGTCCAATGCTCTAACCACTAGGCTACCCTGCCGCCACACACCTTGGTTAAATAAATGATCAATATTTTATTTGGAGGTAGAGTCCTGTAAGGTTATTAAAACACATGTTACATAAAAACAACAACATAAAAACAACAACATAAAAACAAAAAGTATGTTACTCACTAACGTTGTCGTCCCTGGACAATAAAGTAGACAAGCTCAGGGCGAGGATCTCCTTCCAGAGAGACATCAGGGACTGTAAAAAACTCTGTTTTACTGAATCATGGCTCTCTCTGTCTCTGGACGTATTGTCCCCATCCATACAGCCAGCGGGGTTCTCCGTTCATCGCGCAGTCAAGGAAGAAGGAACTCTCCAGGAAACACAGGGGTGGAGCGGTATGATTAACAACTCATGGTGTGATTGTGGTAAGGTACAGGAAGTCATTTTGTTCTCCCGATCTGGAATACCTCACCATCAAATGCCGACCGCATTACCTCCCAAGAGAATATTCTTTGGTTATTGTCACTGTGTGTATATTCCCCCCAAGCCAACACCTATCCGGAGGCAGCATTTATTGTACCTGGGGACTTTAATAAAGTAAATCTGAGGAAAATGCTCCCGAAATTCTATCAAATGCGGAGAGATCACGCACGCTTGTCCATTGTTACTCTCCCTTCCGGTAAAGCCACAACGCCCTCCCCTGCCCTCCCTTCGACGAATCAGATCACGCCTCCTTCCTGTCTATAGGCAGAAACTTAAGCAGGAAGCAACCGTGGTAAGGATTCTTCCACATTGGTCTGACCAATCGCAATCTATGCTTCGAGATTGTTTTGATCACGCAGACTGGTAAAAAAGCATGAGCTGGCGCACACCCAGAGAAAAATATTTAGTGTAGAGGTGCTGACTAATGGCAAATAAACTGTAAGCTATAAAAATAAAAAAGAGTCTCTGTCTCTCTCTCTGTCTCCTTCTCTGTCTCTGTCTCTCTCTCATTTTTATTTATATATATACACACACTCCCAGTAATTTATTGGTTAAACCACCGTTTCGATTTATAGATGTAGATTTATACAATTTGAAAAATGTTCTAAAAACCTGTTATTGCTTTGTCATTATGGGGTTTTGTGTGTAGATTGATGAGGGGGACAAAAAAGATTGAAGACATGTTAGAATAAGGCTACAATGTAACAAAATGTGGAAAAAGTCGAGGGGTCTGAATACTTTCTGAACACACTGTATATTGTCTATTTATTTATGTATCTATTTATTGATCCGTTGATCTATTTATTGATCTGTTGATCTATTTATTGATCTGTTGATCTATGTATCTATTGATATATTTATTGATCCTTTTTTATGTATTGATCTATTTATTGATTGATCTATGTATTTATTTATTGATCAATTTCTTTATTGGTCTGTTTATGTATTTATTGATATATTGATGTATTTATTTATTGATATATTGATGTATTTATTTATTGATATATATTTATATTTATTTATCTTTTATTGCTTTAAAAAAATATTGATCAATGTAAAAAAATATATATATTTATTGATCTATTGATTTATTTTATTTTATTGGTCTGTTTATTGATTCATTGACTGATACATTTGCCCTGTTTTTGGTTCATGTTTCTCAGATGTGTAATATTCCTATTTGTTTTTCCTTCTATAATACACAGAACAAAAATATAACCGCAACATGTAAAGTGTTGGTCTCATGTTTCATGAGCTGAAATAGAAGATCCCTAGAAATGTTCCATACGGACAAAAAGCTTATTTCTCTCAAATTGTGTTCACAAATTTGTTTAGATCCCTGTTAGTGAGCATTTCTCCTTTGCCAAGATAATTAATCCACCTGACACGTGTGGCATATCGAGAAGCTGAATAAACAGCATGATCATTACACAGGTGCACCTTGTGCTGGGGACAATAAAAGGCCACTTTAAAATGTGCAGTTTTGTCACACAACACAATGCCACAGATGTATCAAGTTTTGAGGGAGCATACTATTGGCATGCTGACTGCAGAGCTGTTTCCAGAGAACTGCATTTTAATTTATATAACATAAGCCTCCTCGTTTTAGAGAATTTGTCAGTATGTCCAACTGACATATTAATTCATAACAAATTTAACTTCTTTAAAGAATTGATGTGAATTGTGTGACTTTGTTTTGGTCGTGTTCCCTTGCTGAGACATTGCTGACGGTTGGATTGGTATTTTACGTTTTAGCTAACCACATCAACACCAACTCAGTGGCCTTGTGATTACAGTGTCCACCCTGAGATTGGAAGGTTGTGAGTTCAATCCCTACCAAAGACTGTGAAAATGGGGCTGGATTTATCTCTGCTTGGCACTCAGCATTAAGGAGATAGATTGGGGGTAAGGCCCTGTGATAGACTAGTGTCCTGTCCAGGGGGTGTACTGAGGAGATAGACTAGTGTCCTGTCCAGGGGTGTACTGAGGAGCTAGACTAGTGTCCTGTCCAGGGGCTGTACTGAGGAGATAGACTAGTGTCCTGTCCAGGTGGTGTACTGAGGAGATATTCTAGTGTCCTGTCCATGGGGGTGTACTGAGGAGCTAGACTAGTGTCCTGTCCAGGGGCTGTACTGAGGAGATATTCTAGTGTCCTGTCCATGGGGGTGTACTGGTACATCAAGCTGCATTGTGTTACAGAAATAGGTGATAGGCTCCTACACTATGTTCTGTTCTGTATTTACTAACCACATAATCTGGTGCAGTTGATGACGTGGCATGCAACCATTGGCTGATCCATGCAACATCTGAGCAGGGCAACATCACCTTTGTGCTCAGTAAATAAATAATAACAGTATGTTGCCTGTACTTTCATTTTGAGATGTATCTGCAGTCCCACAGCGAGAAATGTTCCCACAAACGGTTCTACCGCAGCGCTCTCTTACCCAAGCGGTCCCAACAACACCTTAGCGGCATACACATTGACTGGGAAACAGCTGTTCGCTAATTGGCAGGAAAACACAAGGCTACTGTTCACTAATACACAAAAGGCTATGTCTGTTTATATCAAGTTTCTAAAATGTATTTTTGTTTTTAAGTAAATGCCATGTAACTTATATGAAGGCTATATCTAGATAGTGTGGGAAAAAAGTATTTGATCCCCTGCTGATTTTGTACGATTGCCCACTGACAAAGAAATGATCCGTCTATAATTTTAATGGTAGGTTTATTTGAACAGTGAGAGACAGAACAACAACAAAAAATCCTGAAAAACGCATGTCAAAAATGTTATAAATTGATTTGCATTTTAATGAGGGAAATAAGTATTTGACCCCTCTGTCACGGGCGTCGTACAGACCGCACCACCCTCTGGAGAGCCTTGCGGTTGTGGGCGGAGCAGTTTCCGTACCAGGTAGTGATACAGCCCGACAGGATGCTCTCAATTGTGCATCTGTAAAAGTTTGTGAGGGTTTTAGGTGACAAGACACATTTCTTCAGATGCGGAACGCCAACATAGGAAAATGTGGTGGATTGAGATGC
Source organism: Oncorhynchus gorbuscha (assembly GCF_021184085.1). NCBI lineage: Eukaryota > Metazoa > Chordata > Actinopteri > Salmoniformes > Salmonidae > Oncorhynchus > Oncorhynchus gorbuscha. The sequence continues at coordinate 84,086,908 of NC_060179.1, forward strand.
AGCCCGTATCAGATATCTCTAGCTTAAACTGACAGATTTTGATGCCGATTTTTTTCATTATGTTACTTAGATTGGCGCACGGGTGAAATTATGTTACTTAGATTGGCCTCATGGTGAAATCCCTTAGCGGTTTCCTTCCTCTGCTGCAACTGAGTTAGGAAGAACGCCTGTATCTTTGTAGTGACTGGGTGTATTGATACACCATCCAACGTGTAATTAATAACTTCACCATGCTCAAAGGGATATTCAATGTCTACCAATAGGTGCCCTTCTTTACGAGCCATTTTTTTTTAAACATGATCTTTGTGGTTGAATCTGTGTTTGAAATTCACTGCTCAACTGAGGGACCTTACAGATTAGTACAGAGATTAGTTAGTCAATCATAAATAAAATATTTAAAAATATATATTATTTCGTTAAAAAAAAATTGCACACAGAGTCCATGCAATTTATTATTATACTTTGTTAATTAAGCGCATTTTTACTCCTGAACGTATTTAGGCTGTCCATAACTAAGGGTTTGAATACTTATTTACACAAGTAATTTCAGTTTTTTTTACATTTATTTTTTACTCATTTAAAAAAAAAATCCATATTAAATGCAGGTTGTAACCCAAGATAATGCCGAAAAAGTCAAGGAGTACTGAAGGCACTGTATTATGAATAAGTACCGGTGTTTTTTTTACACTCTTCTAATATAACGTGGGGGACATTTTGAAACGGTAAAAAAAAAAATGATGTGACCCGGAAGTGATTTTGTTTTGTTGCTGAGACGATGACGTGTCTGTTTTGTGGTACGTTACAGTCGAACCCGTATTTATGTAATATCTTTGGTTTAAGGGTTAACCTAACCTCACATCAGCTGTAAAAAACAACAACAACAACAACAATGTTGTTGTAGTACTAATTGTACCAAGTAAAAACGCTACGCTCATGACAACAACGTAAAACTGTGAAGCTAATTGTGTCTAGCTAACCTTTACGAATTAGCTAGACCTTGGTCACTGCTGGCTGTACATGCCAAAATGTATTTTGTGTTGTTAAACTAGCTATAGATCCACTGTCGTATGTTTGCAAGCCGTATGATATTTTTCACTAGCCTGCTGAGGAGAGGACTCTGTGTGAAACCATTCTGGGACCATCGTTACCAAAACACTTCGGTGGTATTACTGAATGAGGTTGTATTGTGAGTATGCATAAAGATTCACTTTATTTTGTATGAACTATAGACAATCAAATGCTTGTGGCGTGTGAAATGGTTAGCTAACGTTAGCTAGATGGTTTATCAACACACGTCCCATCTATTCTCGGGGTGCTAACGTTATTATGGTGCTCTTTCTCTGTCTTGAAGCATGACTGCACTGTCAGACTTGGAGCCTGCTAAAAAGAGACAGCGGGTTGAATTTGGCCTCCAAGCACCTGTCGGCTCAAGGAGCCCTCTTTCATTGGCATTTAAAGGTAACACTCCCTGAGCAGGGAATATTAAATGATCCTCTGTGTAAATCTGATTGTGGATTTTTTCTCCAGTTAAATTTGTTTTGAGTTGTTTGATTTTCTGATGTGTTTTTGCGGTAGGCCTATAGGCTACACTATGACTTACCAGGCAAGTTAATTATGATCCAAGTTGATTCTCATTATGTTGTCTTTTGTGTCCTCTCCATTAGCAAGTTCCAAAGAGGCAAGTCTACACGCAATGGAGGGGCAGGAGCATAGTGCCAAAGCAACATCTCTTAGTCAGAAAAACAATCCCAAGTCCCAACAGAATAACCCTGATAAGTGGCTGTTGGAACTTCCCCAAAGCACCACAAGCCCAGCTTCTGACATGTGTGAAGCTGCTGAACAACAACTGGAGGATGTAGAGATGGTGAGTCCAGAAAGCTCCGAGTCTGGCTGCAGTCACCACATCCAGTTTATGGAGACCGAGACTGAGGCCCAGACCCACAGTTCAGACTCTGAGGAACCTGTTGTCTCTAGTATTATAGACCTGGAGGATGAAGAGACAGCGCCCTTAACACCATCTGACAGCTTAAAGGATCACAAACTAGTCTTGCAAATCACCACAGATCACAGGCCTGTCTCGCAAGTCTCCACAGATCACAGGCCTGTTTCGGAAGTCTCCACGGATCACAGGCCTGTTTCGGAAGTCTCCACGGATCACAGGCCGGTCTCGGAAGTCTCCACGGATCACAGGCCGGTCTCGGAAGTCTCCACGGATCACAGGCCGGTCTCGGAAGTCTCCACGGATCACAGGCCGGTCTCGGAAGTGCCCACGGATCACAGGCCGGTCTCGGAAGTGCCCACGGATCACAAGCCAGTCTCGGAAGTGCCCACGGATCACAAGCCGGTCTCGGAAGTGCCCACGGATCACAAGCCGGTCTCGGAAGTGCCCACGGATCACAAGCCGGTCTCTGAAGTGCCCACGGATCACAAGCCGGTCTCTGAAGTGCCCACGGATCACAAGCCGGTCTCGGAAGTGCCCACGGATCACAAGCCGGTCTCGGAAGTGCCCACGGATCACAAGCCGGTCTCGGAAGTGCCCACGGATCACAAGCCGGTCTCGGAAGTGCCCACGGATCACAAGCCGGTCTCGGAAGTGCCCACGGATCACAAGCCGGTCTCGGAAGTGCCCAAGGATCACAAGCCGGTCTCGGAAGTGCCCACAGATCCTAAAGGGAACAGTGGTGAGCAAATGGAGGAGACCGTGAGCCAGATCAACAGGGATCTGGACAAGCAGCAGGACACAGAAAGATCCTCCTCCAAGGGCCAAGGAAAAATAACAGACTTCTTCGCCCCATCCACAAGGTACAGTATTGAATACCTGGTGCTGTGGAAGTAACCCATTTAAATACAGAATTCTGGGTTCACGCGCTTTACATTCAAATATGCAAGAGAGCAGAATTACGTCACGTCTTAGATTCACGGACATATGACTTTGTACTGTCTCAAGATTATATAGTCTAAGCATCCTCAATTACATGTTGGGTATAGGCTTCATTACAAATGTTGGTTGATAGGACAGTGGGGGTACCAGCAGGTGAGGACAGTGGGGGTACCAGCAGGTGAGGACAGTGGGGGTACCAGCAGGTGAGGACAGTGGGGGTCCCAGGAGGTGAGGACAGTGGGGGTCCCAGGAGGTGAGGACAGTGGGGGTCCCAGGAGGTGAGGACAGTGGGGGTACCAGCAGGTGAGGACAGTGGGGGTACCAGCAGGTGAGGACAGTGGGGGTACCAGCAGGTGAGGACAGTGGGGGTACCAGCAGGTGAGGACAGTGGGGGTACCAGGAGGTGAGGACAGTGGGGGTCCCAGGAGGTGAGGACAGTGGGGGTCCCAGGAGGTGAGGACAGTGGGGGTCCCAGCAGGTGAGGACAGTGGGGGTACCAGCAGGTGAGGACAGTGGGGGGTACCAACAGGTGAGGACAGTGGGGGTACCAACAGGTGAGGACAGTGGGGGTACCAACAGGTGAGGACAGTGGGGGTACCAACAGGTGAGGACAGTGGGGGTACCAACAGGTGAGGACAGTGGGGGTACCAACAGGTGAGGACAGTGGGGGTCCCAGGAGGTGAGGACAGTGGGGGTCCCAGGAGGTGAGGACAGTGGGGGTCCCAGGAGGTGAGGACAGTGGGGGTCCCAGGAGGTGAGGACAGTGGGGGTCCCAGGAGGTGAGGACAGTGGGGGTCCCAGGAGGTGAGGACAGTGGGGGTCCCAGGAGGTGAGGACAGTGGGGGTCCCAGGAGGTGAGGACAGTTTTTGAGAGCTGAGAATTATTTGTCCTTTGTCGTTCCACCTCAAAAAGTACAGGAGGATTTTAACACCCACCGTCTCAGATTGTTCTGGAATCATTTGTTGTTAGAAACAGATCAGACTAGCATTCCTGTAACACTCATTTGTAGAAAATACAAGTACATACACACAACATGTCAGTACATACACACAACATGTCAGTACATACACACAACATGTCAGTACATACACACTACATGTCAGTACATACACACTACATGTCAGTACATACACACTACATGTCAGTACATACACACTACATGTCAGTACACACACACACATGTCAGTACACACACACACATGTCAGTACATACACACACATGTCAGTACATGTCAGTACATACACACATGTCAGTACATACACACAACATGTCAGTACATACACACAACATGTCAGTACATACACACAACATGTCAGTACATACACACGACATGTCAGTACATACACACGACATGTCAGTACATACACACGACATGTCAGTACATACACACTACATGTCAGTACATACACACGACATGTCAGTACATACACACGACATGTCAGTACATACACACTACATGTCAGTACATACACACTACATGTCAGTACATACACACTACATGTCAGTACATACACACAACATGTCAGTACATACACACACATGTCAGTACATGTCAGTACATACACACTACATGTCAGTACATACACACGACATGTCAGTACATACACACGACATGTCAGTACATACACACGACATGTCAGTACATACACACGACATGTCAGTACATACACACGACATGTCAGTACATACACACGACATGTCAGTACATACACACGACATGTCAGTACATACACACGACATGTCAGTACATACACACGACATGTCAGTACATACACACGACATGTCAGTACATACACACGACATGTCAGTACATACACACGACATGTCAGTACATACACACGACATGTCAGTACATACACACGACATGTCAGTACATACACACGACATGTCAGTACATACACACGACATGTCAGTACATACACACGACATGTCAGTACATACACACGACATGTCAGTACATACACACGACATGTCAGTACATACACACGACATGTCAGTACATACACACGACATGTCAGTACATACACACGACAACATTTGTATTTATATGATTCATTTGCATTTATAATCACTGACCTAGACAACCAGGTGAGGGGAGTTCCTACCTAATCACTGACCTAGACAACCAGGTGAGGGGAGTTCCTACCTAATCACTGACCTAGACAACCAGGTGAGGGGAGTTCCTACCTAATCACTGACCTAGACAACCAGGTGAGGGGAGATCCTACCTAATCACTGACCTAGACAACCAGGTGAGGGGAGTTCCTACCTAATCACTGACCTACACAACCAGGTGAGGGGAGTTCCTACCTAATCACTGACCTAGACAACCAGGTGAGGGGAGTTCCTACCTAATCACTGACCTAGACAACCAGGTGAGGGGAGTTCCTACCTAATCACTGACCTAGACAACCAGGTGAGGGGAATTCCTACCTAATCACTGACCTACACAACCAGGTGAGGGGAGTTCCTACCTAATCACTGACCTACACAACCAGGTGAGGGGAGTTCCTACCTAATCACTGACCTAGATAACCAGGTGAGGGGAGTTCCTTACTAATCACTGACCTAGACAACCAGGTGAGGGTAGTTCTCTAACAAACTAATCACTGACCTAGACAACCAGGTGAGGGGAGTTCCTTACTAATCACTGACCTAGACAACCAGGTGAGGGTAGTTCTCTAACAAACTAATCACTGACCTAGACAACCAGGTGAGGGGAGTTCCTTACTAATCACTGACCTAGACAACCAGGTGATGGGAGTTCCTACCTAATCACTGACCTAGACAACCAGGTGAGGGGAGTTCCTTACTAATCACTGACCTAGACAACCAGGTGAGGGGAGTTCCTTACTAATCACTGACCTAGACAACCAGGTGAGGGGAGTTCCAAAGTAACTCATCACTGACCTAGACAACCAGGTGAGGGGAGTTCCTACCTAATCACTGACCTAGACAACCAGGTGAGGGGAGTTCCAAACTAACTCATCACTGACCTAGACAACCAGGTGAGGGGAGTTCCCTAACTAATCACTGACCTAGACAACCAGGTGAGGGGAGTTCCCTTACTAATCACTGACCTAGACAACCAGGTGAGGGGAGTTCCTACCTAATCACTGACCTAGACAACCAGGTGAGGGGACTTCCAAACTAACTCATCACTGACCTTGACAACCAGGTGAGGGGAGTTTCTAACTAATGACTGACCTAGACAACCAGGTACAAGTGAACAGTAAAAACCAGCAGTCACTAGACCAGGGTTCGCCAACTAGCGGCCTGCGAGGTGAATCTGGTCTGCGAATAGTTTATAGGTGGTATATTTACATTCAATACATATAATACCTAACATCCGATTTGGACCAAATGTTTTTCTAACAAGGAGCAAGACATGAGGAATCCACGCAAATATATACTTCACTTCAGACTTAAAAAAAAAAAAAAGAAAGTTAGGCCTATGTGTAAGTAATTAATTAGGTTACTCCTGTTATGGTTGTAAACAAAGATCTGTAAGGATATGAGTCGACTTGGCGTCCGCCTCAGTATGCTCGTTTCTCTTGGTTGACCTTTTTAACATTTTTGAACGAGTATTTTTCAACCATAAAGTTGTTTCAGGGGAAGCTGTGAAGCGTCTTTATGTGTTTTTTCACTATTAGGCTACTGACCAATAGAACACCTGGCCGAATTTGAATGTTATTTATACTATTTTAATTTGTGGATAGGTTTTATCGTGACAGTTATTTGTGTTCTTGTTTTGGCTGTTGTGACTCACCAAGTGGTGGAGAAAATATGGCAACAGAAGAATCAATGACTTCTTGTCTGTGCAGAGATCAAGTCAATGTCTTCCTGTCTGTGCAGAGATCAAGTCAATGTCTTCCTGTCTGTGCAGAGATCAAGTCAATGTCTTCCTGTCTGTGCAGAGATCAAGTCAATGTCTTCCTGTCTGTGCAGAGATCAAGTCAATGTCTTCCTGTCTGTGCAGAGATCAAGTCTGTCTTCCTGTCAGTACAGAGATCAAGTCTATGTCTTCCTGTCAGTACAGAGATCAAGTCTATGTCAAAAGGCAGTCTATTGTGATGTAGGCAGTAGTTTTTAGCTAGATTGTTCTGATGTCTTAAGGTGTTTATTATAAACTGTGTTGCTCCTGCATCCTGTTGTTGATCTATTGCATTTTTCTTTCTTCTTCAGTGTTGTGTTAAAGTTGTTTCTCCTTTTTACAACGTGACAGTGCCCAAGCTCCTTCGGATAAACAACGCAGAGCCCGAGAGGACGGCCCTCCACCGTCGCCACCATACGATTCCAAGTGGCTGGGAAGCCCCATCAGTGATCTGAGGAGAATGCCACAGTGTGGTCAACCACTCCCACCACTGAAGAATATTTCTGACCATCACACTGTCATGATCAGGGTGAGAGAGAGGGAGCAGCTCCTAGGAAAACTAACTGAATCCTTTAGTCCAAACCAGTGGGGTCAAACCCCTTTAGTCCAAACCAGTGGGGTCAAACCCCTTTAGTCCAAACCAGTGGGGTCAAACCCCTTTAGTCCAAACCAGTGGGGTCAAACCCCTTTAGTCCAAACCAGTGGGGTCAAAACCCTTTAGTCCAAACCAGTGGGGTCAAACCCCTTTAGTCCAAACCAGTGGGGTCAAACCCCTTTAGTCCAAACCAGTGGGGTCAAACCCCTTTAGTCCAAACCAGTGGGGTCAAACCCCTTTAGTCCAAACCAGTGGGTTCAAACCCCTTTAGTCCAAACCAGTGGGGTCAAACCCCTTTAGTCCAAACCAGTGGGGTCAAACCCCTTTAGTCCAAACCAGTGGGGTCAAACCCCTTTAGTCCAAACCAGTGGGGTCAACCCCTTTAGTCCAAACCAGTGGGGTCAAACACCTTTAGTCCAAACCAGTGGAGTCAAACACCTTTAGTCCAAACCAGTGGGGTCAAACCCCTTTAGTCCAAACCAGTGGGGTCAAACCCCTTTAGTCCAAACCAGTGGGGTCAAACCCCTTTAGTCCAAACCAGTGGGGTCAAACCCCTTTAGTCCAAACCAGTGGGGTCAAACCCCTTTAGTCCAAACCAGTGGGGTCAAACCCCTTTAGTCTAAACCAGTGGTGTCTAACCCCATGGTGGGCTGAGCATCTGGTGGTTTTGTTATTTCCTTTGAATTTGTTCCTTACTAATCACTGACCTAGACAACCAGGTGAGGGGAGTTCCCTAACAAACTAATCACTGACCTAGACAACCAGGTGAGGGGAGTTCCCTAACAAACTAATCACTGACCTAGACAACCAGGTGAGGGGAGTTCCCTAACAAACTAATCACTGACCTAGACAACCAGGTGAGGGGAGTTCCCTAACAAACTAATCACTGACCTAGACAACCAGGTGAGGGGAGTTCCTACCTAATCACTGACCTTGACAACCAGGTGAGGGTGGTTCCTAACTCATCACTGACCTAGACAACCAGGTACAAGTGAACAGTAAGACCAGGCCCCCCCCATGCATAATATGTGGTCTTATAAACGAGGTTTGAAATTATTGTTTTGGTCAAATATTATATCTGTTTGGGTTTCTTGTGGTCAATGTGCAGTCTACAAATGATTTATAATTATTTCCGGCCATCTGCTAAAGACAATAATTGGCCCGCAGCTGAATCTAGTTGATCACTGTACTAGACCCTCCATAGAATGGTCTGAGCCTTGATTTGTGCTACTCCATAACAGGTATTAATATTTGTGTTGGATGTATTTTTATTTATTTAACTAGGATAAGTCCGTTAAGAACAAATACTTATTTACCCTGACGGCCTACAGGGGAACAGTGGGTTAAACTGCCTTGTTCAGGGGAACAGTGGGTTAAACTGCCTTGTTCAGGGGAACAGTGGGTTAAACAGCCTTGTTCAGGGGAACAGTGGGTTAAACTGCCTTGTTCAGGGGAACAGTGGGTTAAACTGCCTTGTTCAGGGGAACAGTGGGTTAAACTGCCTTGTTCAGGGGAACAGTGGGTTAAACTGCCTTGTTCAGGGGAACAGTGGGTTAAACTGCCTTGTTCAGGGGAACAGTGGGTTAAACTGCCTTGTTCAGGGGAACAGTGGGTTAAACTGCCTTGTTCAGGGAACAGTGGGTTAAACTGCCTTGTTCAGGGAACAGTGGGTTAAACTGCCTTGTTCAGGGGAACAGTGGGTTAAACTGCCTTGTTCAGGGGAACAGTGGGTTAAACTGCCTTGTTCAGGGGAACAGTGGGTTAAACTGCCTTGTTCAGGGAACAGTGGGTTAAACTGCCTTGTTCAGGGGAACAGTGGGTTAAACTGCCTTGTTCAGGGGAACAGTGGGTTGAACTGCCTTGTTCAGGGGAACAGTGGGTTAAACTGCCTTGTTCAGGGGAACAGTGGGTTAAACTGCCTTGTTCAGGGGAACAGTGGGTTAAACTGCCTTGTTCAGGGGAACAGTGGGTTAAACTGCCTTGTTCAGGGGAACAGTGGGTTAAACTGCCTTGTTCAGGGGAACTGTGGGTTGAACTGCCTTGTTCAGGGGAACAGTGGGTTAAACTGCCTTGTTCAGGGGAACTGTGGGTTGAACTGCCTTGTTCAGGGGAACAGTGGGTTGAACTGCCTTGTTCAGGGGAACAGTGGGTTGAACTGCCTTGTTCAGGGGCAGAATGACAGATTTTTTTTGGTGTTTAACTTTGTCAGCTCGGGGACTTGATCAAGCAACCTTTACGGTTACTGGCCCAATACTCTAACCACTGGTGATGCCTTTCATGTTCTCATCATGCTGTATTTTCTCTTCAACAGACAGACCTCCTTCAAACAGGCAAAGTTCCTGTTCCCTATCCCAACAAGTTCAGAGACACCTGGGACGAGGTCCATGTGAAAATGCCCTGTTCAAAGAGCAGCCTATTCCCTGTAGGAAATCAGGTACTGCTTCTACCGTAGTTACACTTCATGTTTGAAATTGGACTCGCTAACTACAAGTGTTGTTTATAACGTACAAGTGATCTTCCGAGCTACATCTCTCACCATTAGGGAAAGAGATGATCTCCAGTGTTAGGAAGGTGTTCCTAATGTTTGGTAAAGTGCCGTCAGAAAGTATTCATACCCCTTGACTTATTACACATTTAGTTGTTACAGCCTGAATTCAAAATGGATTCAATAAATACAACCCCCCCCCCCCATAATGACAGTGACAGAAATCAGAAATATCTTATTTACATTACTCTTCACACCCCTAAGTCAGCGAAGTCTCTTTGCACACCTGGATTGTACAACGTTTGCACGTTTTATTATTTTCTAAATTATTCAAGCTCTGTCAAATTGCTTATTGTTAATTGCTAGACAAAAAAAAATTGTCAAGTCTTGCCATAGATTTTCAAGCCGATTTAGGTCAAAACTGTAACTCAGCCGCTCAGGAACATTCACTATTTTGTTGGTAAGGTGAATTAATCTCCTAGTGTCGGTGGAAAGTAGACAGAACCAGGTTTTCCTCTAAGATTTTGCCTGTGCTTAGCTCCATTCTGTTTCTTTTTTATCCTGAAAAACTCCCCAGTCCTTAATGATTACAAGCATACCCATAACATGATGCAGCCAACACTATGCTTAAAAATATGGGGAGTGGTACTCAGTAATGTGTTGTATTGGATTTGCCCCAAACATAACACAGTATTCAGGAAAAAAAGTTAAATGCTTTTGCCACATTTTTTGCAGTATTATTTTAGTGCCATATTAAAAAACAGGATGCATGTTTTAGAGAGAAAATATTCTGTACGGGCTTCCTTCTATTCACTCTGTTGATTAGGTTAGTATTGTGGAGTAACTACATTGTTGATCCATCCTCCGTTAAAGTCAGCATTGGCCTCATGGTGAAATCCCTGAACGGTTTCCTTCCTCTCCGGCAACTGAGTTTGGAAGGATGCCTTTATCTTTTTTTAGTGTAATTAATAACTTCACCATGCTCAAAGCCATGCTCAGTGTCTGCTTTTTATTTATTTTTAACCCATCTTCCCTTCTGTGCCAGGCACTGGAAAACCTCCCTGGTATTTGGTTGAATCTTTCTTTTGAAATTCACTGCTCAACTAAGGGACCTTACAGATAATTGTATGTGTGGGGTACAGAGATGAGGTAGTCATTCAAAAACTTGTGAAGCAAATGTATTATTTAGGCCATAACAAAGGGGTTGAATACTTATCATTTTGTATTAATTTGTAAAAATGGCAAAAACATTATTCCACTTTGACATTATGGGTTATTGTGTTTAGGCCAGCGACATGCCAGCGACATCTATATTTAATCTATTTTTAAATTCAGGCTGTAACGTAACAATATGTGGATGAAGTCAAGGGGTTTGAATACTTTCTGAAAGCTCTGTGTCACTCTAATTACACTCAACAAAAAGACATATATATATACGGAAGTATGTGGACACCCCTTCAAATTAGTGGATTCTGCTATTAAGGACACACCCGTTGCCGACAGGTATATAAAAATTGAGCACACAGCCATGCAATCTCCATAGACAAACATTGCCAGTTGAATGGTCTTACTGAAGAGCTCAGTGACTTTCAACACCTTTCCAACAAGTCAGTTTGTCAAATTTCTGCCCTGCTAGAGCTGACCCCCGGTTAACTGTAAGTGCTGTTATTGTGAAGTTGAAATGTCTAGGAGCAACAACGGCACAGCCGCGAAGTGGTAGGCCACACCAGCTCACAGAACGGGACCACTGAAGTGCATAGCGCTTAAAAATCATCTGTCCTCGGTTGCAACACTCCTTAATGAGTTCCAAACTGCCTCTGGAAGCAACGTCCGACACAGGACCTGTTTGTCGGGAGCTTCGTGAAATGGGTTTCCATGGCCGACCAGCTGCACACAAGCCTAAGATCACCATGCTCAATGCCAAGCGTCGGCTGGGAATGGTGTAAAACTCGCCGCCATTGGACTCTGGAGCAGGGGAAATGTGTTTTCTGGGGTGATGAATCACACTTCACCATCTGACAAATCTGGGTTTGGCAGATGTGAGGAGAAGGCTACCTGCCCCAATGCATAGTGCCAACTGTAAAGTTTAGTGGAGGAGGAATCACGGCCCAGGGCTGTTTTCCATTGTTCGTGCTAGGCCCCTTAGTTCCAGTGAATGGAAATTTTAACACTGGGGCATACAAAAACATTCTAGACAATTCTGTGCTTCCATCTTTGTGGCAACAGTTTGGACAAAACCGGTAACTGTTTCAGCATGACAACGCCCTCCCGTGCACAAAGTGAGGTCCATACAGAAATGGTTTGTTGAGACCGGTGTGGAAGAACTTGACAGGCCTGTACAGAGCACTGACCTCAACATCATCGAACACCTGTGGGATGAATTGGAACTGCGAGCCAGGCCTAATCGCCCAACATCAGTGCCCGACCTCACTAATGCTCTTGTAACTGAATGGAAGCAAGTCCCTGCCTCAATGTTCCAACATCTAGTGGAAAGCCTTCCCAGAAGAGTGGAGGCTGTTATAGCAGCAATGTTCCAACATCTAGTGGAAAGCCTTCCCAGAAGAGTGGAGGCTGTTATAGCAGCAATGTTCCAACATCTAGTGGAAAGCCTTCCCAGAAGAGTGGAGGCTGTTATAGCAGCAATGTTCCAACATCTAGTGGAAAGCCTTCCCAGAAGAGTGGAGGCTGTTATAGCAGCAATGTTCCAACATCTAGTGGAAAACCTTCCCAGAAGAGTGGAGGCTGTTATAGCAGCAATGTTCCAACATATAGTGGAAAGCCTTCCCAGAAGAGTGGAGGCTGTTATAGCAGCAATGTTCCAACATCTAGTGGAAAGCCTTCCCAGAAGAGTGGAGGCTGTTATGGCAGAAAAGGATGGGGACCAACTGGGACATTTTCAGCTTCTAGGATTTTTTTTTACAGATCCTTGCGCCATGCATTTACATGCTGATACGTGAGTGGCGGCAGATCTCATGGTATTTCTGTACATTAAAATTGCCAAAAGATAAAATGCAACTGTGTTCGTTGTTCATAGCTTATGCCTGCCCATAGCATAACCCCACCACCACCATGGGGCACTCTGTTCACGACATTGACATCAGCAAACCGCTCGATCACACAAAGCCATACACTCTGTCTGCCATCTGCCCGGTACAGTTGACTCCGGGATTCATCCGTGAAGAGCACACTTCTACAGCGTGCCAGTGGCCATCAACAGTGAGCGTTTGTTCACTGAAGCCGAACTGCAGTCAGGGTGAAGACCCTGGTGAGGATGACGAGCAGATGAGCTTCCCTGAGACTGTTTCTGACAGTTTATGCAGAAATTCTTTGCTTGTGCAAACCCACACGCTTTCATCAGCTGTCTTGGGTGGCTGGTCTCAGACGATCCCTGCAGGTGAAGAAGCCGCATGTGGAGGTCCTGGGCTGCCGTGGTTACACTGTGGTCTGTGGTTGTGAGGCCTGTTGGACGTACTGCCAAATTCTCTAACTTTAATTAACATTAAATTCTCTGGCAACAACTCGGGTGGACATTCCTACAGTCAGCATGCCAATTGCACGCTCTATTAAAACTTCTGTGGCATTGTGTTGACAAAACTGCACATTTTAGTGGCCTTTTCTCGTCCCCAACACAAGGTGCACATGTGTAATGATCAGTTTAATTCAGCTTCTTGTGATAGAAATAAGCTTGATGTGGAACATTTCTCTGATTTTTATTTTATTTCAACTCATGAAACATGGGACCAACACTTTACATATTGCCCTTATATTTTTGGTTCAGTGTAATTCTAACAAATCAACATATATAATATATATATAATATACATATAATAATATAAATAAGTTATTGACTTTGTTATTTCCTTGTTCAAATGTTGTGTGTAGACAGTTGAAGTTGGATGTTTACATACACCATAGTCAAATACATTTAAACTCTGTGTTTCACAATTCCTGACATTTAATCCCAGTAAATACTTTTAGTCCTAGTAGAAATTCCCTGTCTTAGGTCAGTTAGGATCACCACTTTATTTTAAGAATGTGAATTGTCAGAATAATAGTAGAGTTATTTCTTTCAGCTTTTATTTCCCAGTGGGTCAGAAGTTTAGATGCACACAATTCGTATTGGGTAGCATTGCCTTTAAATTTTTTAACTTGGGTCTTGGGTCAAACATTTCTGGTAGCCTTCCACAAGCTTCCCACAATAAGTTGGGTGAATTTTGGCCCATTCCTCCTGACAGAGCTGGTGTAACTGAGTCAGGTTTGTAGGCCTCCTTGCTCGCACATGATTTTTCGTGTTCTGCCCACACATCTATGGGATTGAGGTCAGGGCTTTGTGATGGCCACTCCAATAACTTGACTTTGTTGTCCTTAAGCCATTTTGCCACAACTTTGGAAGTATGCTTGGGGTCATTGTCCATTTGGAAGACCCATTTGCGACCAAGCTTTAACTTCCTGACTGATGTCTTGAGATGTTGCTTTAATATTTCCACGTAATTCTTTCCTCATGATGCCATTTATTTTGTGAAGTGCACCAGTCCCTCTTGCAGCAAAGCACCCCCACAACATGATGCTGCCACCCCCCGTGCTTCACGGTTGGGATGGTGTTCTTCGGCTTGCGAGCCTCCCCCTTTTTCATCCAAACATAACGATGGTCATTATGGCCAAACAGTTCTATTTTTGTTTCATCAGACCAGAGGAAATTACAATCTTTGTCCCCATGTACAGTTGCAAACCGTAGTCTGGCTTTTTTTTTGGCGGGTTTGGAGCAGTGGCTTCTTCCTTGCTGAGCGGCCTTTCAGGTTATGTCGATATAGAACTCGTTTTACTGTGGATATAAATACTTTTGTACTTGTTTCCTCCAGCATCTTCACAAGGCCCTTTGCTGCTGTTCTGGGATTGATTTGCACTTTTCGCACTAAAGTGCATTCATCTCAAGGAGACAGAACTTGTCTCCTTCCTGAGCGGTATGACGGCTGCGTGGTCCCATGGTGTTTATACTTGCGTACTATTGTTTGTACGGATGAACGTGGTACCTCCAGGCGTTTGGAAATAGCTCCCAAGGATGAACCAGACTTGTGGAGGTATACCATTTCTTTTTAATGAGGTCTTGGCTGATTTCCCCATGATGCCAAGCAAAGAGGCACTGAGTTTGAAGGTAGGTCCTTGGAATACATCCACAGGTACACCTCCAATTGACTCATATTAGGTAAATGATCTTATCAGAAGCTTCTAAAGCCATGACATCATTTTCTGGAATTTTCCAATCTGTTTAAAGGCACAGTCAACTTAGTGTATGAAAACTTCTGACCCACTGGAATTGTAATTAAGTGAAATAATCTGTAAACAATTGTTGGAATAATTACATGTGTCACGCACAAAGTAGATGTCCTAACCAACTTGCCAAAACTATAGTTTGTTAACAAGAAATGTGTGAAATGTCCGACCTAAGTGTATGTAAACTTCCGACTTCAACTGTATACTGTCAAATAAAATCAATCAGGGATACTAATAAAGGCATTTGTTTTGTGATGATGCAAATCAATATCATGTCTTAGGAAGAACCGACCACTAACCCTGACCTGACCTGTACGATCAGGAACGATGAGGATGAGGATGATGATGATGATGGTGGTGTTTACCTTCCTGATTTTGCAGGAACTGCAGGGACGGTGGGAACTCATCCAGAAAGCTTTAAACAGAGAATTTTGCAGTTCCCATGATGTGAAGGTAAGTTAATGACTAAATTGATATTTTGTTTGTTCACTGTGTAGCAATTTTCTTTTTTTTGTAAATGTGTTTTTATTTAACCAGGTAGGCCAGTTGAGAACACCTTTATTTAACCAGGTAGGCCAGTTGAGAACACCTTTATTTAACCAGGTAGGCCAGTTGAGAACACCTTTATTTAACCAGGTAGGCTAGTTGAGAACACCTTTATTTAACCAGGTAGGCTAGTTGAGAACACCTTTATTTAACCAGGTAGGCCAGTTGAGAACACCTTTATTTAACCAGGTAGGCCAGTTGAGAACACCTTTATTTAACCAGGTAGGCTAGTTGAGAATACCTTTATTTAACCAGGTAGGCTAGTTGAGAACACCTTTATTTAACCAGGTAGGCTAGTTGAGAACAACTTTATTTAACCAGGTAGGCTAGTTGAGAACACATTTATTTAACCAGGTAGGCCAGTTGAGAACACATTTATTTAACCAGGTAGGCCAGTTGAGAACACCTTTATTTAACCAGGTAGGCCAGTTGAGAACACCTTTATTTAACCAGGTAGGCCAGTTGAGAACACCTTTATTTAACCAGGTAGGCCAGTTGAGAACACCTTTATTTAACCAGGTTAGGCCAGTTGAGAACACCTTTATTTAACCAGGTTAGGCCAGTTGAGAACACCTTTATTTAACCAGGTAGGCTAGTTGAGAACACTTTTATTTAACCAGGTAGGCTAGTTGAGAACACCTTTATTTAACCAGGTAGGCTAGTTGAGAACACCTTTATTTAACCAGGTAGGCTAGTTGAGCACACCTTTATTTAACCAGGTGGGCTAGTTGAGCACACCTTTATTTAACCAGGTGGGCCAGTTGAGCACACCTTTATTTAACCAGGTGGGCCAGTTGAGAACACCTTTATTTAACCAGGTGGGCTAGTTGAGAACACCTTTATTTAACCAGGTGGGCTAGTTGAGAACACCTTTATTTAACCAGGTAGGCTAGTTGAGAACACCTTTATTTAACCAGGTAGGCTAGTTGAGAACACCTTTATTTAACCAGGTAGGCTAGTTGAGAACACCTTTATTTAACCAGGTAGGCCAGTTGAGAACACCTTTATTTAACCAGGTAGGCCAGTTGAGAACACCTTTATTTAACCAGGTAGGCTAGTTGAGAACACCTTTATTTAACCAGGTAGGCTAGTTGAGAACACCTTTATTTAACCAGGTAGGCTAGTTGAGAACACCTTTATTTAACCAGGTAGGCTAGTTGAGAACACCTTTATTTAACCAGGTAGGCTAGTTGAGAACACCTTTATTTAACCAGGTAGGCTAGTTAAGAACACCTTTATTTAACCAGGTTAGGCCAGTTGAGAACAAGTTCTCATTTACAACTGCGACCTGGCCAAGATAAAGCAAAGCAGTCCGACAGAAACAACAACAGAGTTACACATAAACAAACAGTCAATAACACAATAGAAAAATATATGTACAGTGTGTGCAAATGTTGTAAGTCGCTCTGGATAAGAGCATCTGCTAAATGACTTAAATGTAAATGTAAATGTAGAAGAGTAGGTAGGTAGGCAATAAATAGGCCATAGTGGGGAAATAATTACAATTTAGCATTAAACAATGTATTCAACATGTATAGTATCTATTGTTGACCAGATGCATCAATATTAGATATTATTAGTATTATTATTAAGATAGAGGATGTTTTATGTGGTGTTTAAAATGCATATCCACTGTGTTATCAAATGTGTTTTTTTAGAGACAGGACCTATCTATCAAATCCATTATTGTATAAATAATACATGTTATTACCTGAATTGGCCATGAGATGGCACCAAGATCCTAGATATCAAGGCAAAGATACTTACTGCAAAAAAAATGAAAGCCTGCGCGTCCTGTACTGAACATTGTTTTTAATGACATTTATTGGTGTCCCCGTTTTAGAATGCCATATTGAAGTACAATGTTGCTCATGCCAAGAGATGGGACTTCACAGCTCTTCATTTGTTCTGCAACAAGGTAAGAAAGTAATGTTCTTGGTTTTAACCATCCACCTTTTAAAATATAGTCATCAGGGCGGACCGTTTGGGTTCAAGGACATCTGAAAAATAAAATCATTTTCTCTGGCCCCATCCGTTTAAACACACACACACACACACACACAATCAGCATCTGGTTTTAAGAACCACTATTAAACTAATCATGTTTTTAGTATCCATGAATATACCAGTCAGATTGGCATAAACCACAGGGCTGTCGTGATCTAGTCTGGTTCAGTTTGGACCAATGATCCGTTGATACGGAGTCAGTCATCTGGCTACAATCTGCCTCTCTAAAGACCGCACCCGTTATACAGCAGACGCTTTTAGCTGTGTATTATCGGTGAAATGTTACCTTTTCTTTAATAAAATAGTTTTGAAGTGACAAACTGATTACATTTATCACTGTCTGTCTTCCCCTATTAATATTCAGGTCTTACAAATCGCTGGTAAAAAAACAAACAACAACGACAGATGAAATAACTCATTAATCTGTAAATTGTGAATAACTTACTCTGGGGACTAGCCTCTTTACTGTCTGAAACTCAATGGTGTCTAGGATGACGTCGTCCCCAAAGTGACTGTACGTACATACCCCAACCAGAAGCCATGGGTTACAGGCAACACCCGCACTGAGTTAAAGGGTAGAGCTGCCGCTTTCAAGGAGTGGGACTGTAACTTGGAAGCTAATAAGAAATCCCGCTATGCCTCCGACGAACCATCAAACAGGCAAAGCGTCAATGCAGGACTAAGATCGAAGCGTACTACACCGGCTCTGATGCTCGTCAAATGTGGCAGGGCTTGAAGACCATTACAGACTACAAGGGAAGCACAGCCGAGAGCTGCCCAGTGACACGAGCCTACCAGACGAGCTAAACTACTTCTATGCTAGCTT
Organism: Oncorhynchus gorbuscha; assembly: GCF_021184085.1. NCBI lineage: Eukaryota > Metazoa > Chordata > Actinopteri > Salmoniformes > Salmonidae > Oncorhynchus > Oncorhynchus gorbuscha. Next base: position 84,105,395 of record NC_060179.1, read on the forward strand.
TGAGGCAAATGTCACTGAAACAACATGCATGAGAGCACCGACTGATCACCGACAATGAATAGACAGCCTATAGGAAGGAGGTCATAAACCTGGCCGTGTGGTGCCAGGACAACAACCTCTCCCTCAACGTGATTAAGACAAAGATGATTGTGGACTACAGGAAAAAAAGAGGACCAAGCACACCCCCATTCTCATCGCCGGGGCTGCAGTGGAGCAGGTTGAGAGCTTCAAGTTCATTGGTACATGGTCCAAAAACACCAAGACAGTTGTGAAGAGGGCACGACAAAACCTATTCCCCCTCAGGAGACTGAAAAGATTTGTCATGGGTCCTCAGATCCTCAAAATGTTCTACAGCTGCACCATCGAGAGCAGTGGTTGCATCACTGCCTGGTATGGCAACTGCTCTGCCGCCGACCGCGAGGCACTATAGAGGGTAATGCGTACAACCCAGGACATCACTGTCGCCAAGCTTCCTGCCATCCAGGACCTCTATACCAGGCGGTGTCTGAGGAAGGCCCTAAGAATTGTGAAAGACTCCAGCCACCTAAATCATCGACTGTTCTCTCTGCTACCGCACGGCAAGCGGTACCGGAGCACCAAGTCTAGGCCCAAGAGGCTTCTAAAACAGCTTCTACCCCCAAGCCATAAGACTCCCGAACCCCTAATCAAAGGGCTTGCCAGACTATTGGCATTGCCCCCTCTTTTACACCGCTGCTACTCTTGGTTTTAACATCTATGCATAGTCATTTTAAGAACTCTACCTATATCTATATATTACCTCAACTAAATGGTGCCCCCCGCACATTGACTCTGTACTGTTACACCCCTGCATATAGGCTCACTATTGTTATTTTACAAATGCTCTTTAATGAATTACTTGTTACTTTTATTTCTAATTCTTATCTGTATTTTTTAAATCTCTGTGTGTGTGTATATGTATAATGTATATATATATATATAATATATATATATATATATATTATTTTTATTATTCTTGTCACGAACCGGCTCAAAGCCCGTAACAAAGGGAGACAACGTGGAGATAAGGAGTAACAAAAGATATATTTATTAACTAAAGCAACTAAGGAAAATATCCAATGGTGTGTGTAATCAGTAGTCCGTAGTGTAAGTGAGTGTTTTGCATGCATGAATGTGATAATGCAGGGTGTTGAAAGGTGCCAAAGCACACAAACAAAAGGCCACCAAGAACCACACCACAATCTACAACAGGTGTCTGCATGGAGAGAGTCTCCTCCATGAATGTTGAAGAGGTCTATTTATCCTGGGAGACACCTGGCCCAGGTGTTTCCCATGTAGCTGACGACCCTCTCAACCCCGCCCACCGGCATCCTAATAAGGAAACAAGAACAAAGACAGAATACGGCAGACAGAGTGGGAGGGTCGTCACATTATTTTTATTATTATTTTTTAAACTGCTTTGTTGGTTTAAGGGCTTGAAAGTCGGCATTACACTGTAAGGTTGTATTCCGCACAAGTGACTAATAAAATGTAATTTGATAGATCATTCAGCCCAGCGAAGACCTGGATGCCCTCAGTGATGACAGAGCTGCCTTATTGGCTGTCTTATCTAGTGGCAGACTCACCATCCTCTACTCATCTCTCTGTCTCTCCCTCTCTTTGTCTCTGTCTGTCTGTGTGTCTGCCTGTCTCTGTCTGTCTTATCTAGTGGCAAACTCACCATCCTCTACTCATCTCTCTGTCTCTCCCTCTCTTTGTCTCTGTCTGTCTGTGTCTCTGTCTGTCTTATCTAGTGGCAAACTCACCATCCTCTACTCATCTCTCTGTCTCTCCCTCCCTTTGTCTCTGTCTGCCTGTGTCTCTGTCTCTCTCTCTTATCTGTCGCCAGTTGGCACCTGTCCTGTCTTGTTGCTGTAGCTACAGTTCTTGCTTGGTCCCAAATCTTTTGTGCTCTCTTGCTGACGATCACAATATGAGTTGGCAAGACAACACTTACCCATCTGGGACCAAGCTACAGCAGACCAGTCAGAGAGAACCTCCAAATAAACGCAACACCAGCACCTACCTGCTATCTAAGCTAACCGTCACTAGGGAAAATGGGATCCATCTGCCTGCTATCTAGCTAACCTTCACTAGGGAAAATGGGATCAATTTGCCTGCTATCTAAGCTAACCGTCACTAGGGAAAATGGGATCAATTTGCCTGCTATCTAGCTAACCGTCACTAGGGAAAATGGGATCAATTTGCCTGCTATCTAGCTAACCTTCACTAGGGAAAATGGGATCCATCTGCCTCAGTCTCCTGAGGGGTAATAGGTGTTGTCGAGCCCTCTTCACGACTGTCTTGGTGTGCTTGTACCATGTTAGTTTGTTGGTAATGTCACCCCGTCTTTTATAAAAGGAATTGGTGTCCACATCTTGACAGTCTACTGGTTTATAAAGTCTTAGTCATCAACTGATTTTAAAGGAGCGGTGTGTCGTTCACTCTACAGCTCTGCTGTTTGTTCTTCTAACATCCCCTTTTAATGCTGATGATCCTGTCATTTACTTGACAGTCAATTGGTTTATAAAGTCTTTAATACTAAATTAAGTGATTTAATACTCTTATTTACTGTTGTGCCTCGTCTCTTACTAAAAAGCTTCTTAGAACATGCATTTTATTATTTTATTATTGTTCAACCTTTTGTCAATTGAAGCTTATCCTCAATACTGACTAAACTAATGGTGATTTCTAAAGCAAGAAATAGACCTCTGAACTTAGACCTTTTCACCTTTTCACCTATTATTTATTACCTATCAGGGGATTGAGACTGTAACCTCATAAGTATCTTGGAATTTTAATTGATGACGGCCTCTCTTGATGACGGCCTCTCTTGATGACGGCCTCTCTTGATGACGGCCTCTCTTGATGACGGCCTCTCTTGATGACGGCCTCTCTTGATGACGGCCTCTCTTGATGACGGCCTCTCTTGATGGCTCTTGATGACGGCCTCTCTTGATGACGGCCTCTCTTGATGACGGCCTCTCTTGATGACGGCCTCTCTTGATGACGGCCTCTCTTGATGACGGCCTCTCTTGATGACGGCCTCTCTTGATGACGGCCTCTCTTGATGACGGCCTCTCTTGATGACGGCCTCTCTTGATGACGGCCTCGACGGCCTCTCTTGATGACGGCCTCTCTTGATGACGGCCTCTCTTTTAAATTGCGTATTCAACAACTTACAAAAGAATTGAAGGTGAAATTTGGATTTTATTTTAGGAATAAGGTTTTTCTTTTGAAGCCAGAAGGAGGCTAGTATCAGCTACATTTATGCCTTTACTAGACTATGGGGATATTTTATATATGAATGCTTCTGCTCAGTGTTTGAGATCAATTGACACCCTTTACCATGGCACTTTGAGATTTATTTTAAACTGCAAAACCCTTACGCACCACTGCACTTTGTATACCAGGGTTGGCTGGCCTTCTCTAGTCACTCGTAGGCTCAGTCACTGGTCTACTTTTATTTACAAAGCCATGTTGGGTTTACTACCTTTTTATTTGTGCATTTTTATTGTTCAGAAATGTGGTGGGTCGTCTCTTCGTTCGCTGGACTTTATCTGCTAACTGTTCCAAATTGCTGTTTTAGACTCTTGTGAAGTCTATGGTTTTTACTAGATTATTTGTGGTTTTTCATGTTTGTCTGTAATTGTTGTAATGACTTGGTGCTGCCTCTCTTGGCCAGGACGCTCATGAAAAAGAGATTTTTAATCTCAATGAGCCCTTCCTGGTTAAATAACGGTTAAATAATAAATAGCTCCAGTTACGAGAGAATAGTATTGTTTGAAAAGACACCATTTCATTGATTGATTGTTTTGTTTGTTTGTTTGTTGTTTGTTGTCTCAAGAAAATACAGTACCAGGCAAAAGGTTACACACACAAATCAAAATCAAATGTATTTATATAGCTCTTCTTACATCAGCTGATATCTGAAAGTGCTGTACAGAAACCCAGCCTGAAATCCCAAACAGCAAATGCAGGTGTAGAAGCACGGTGGCTAGGAAAAACTCACTACAAAGGCCAAAACCTAGGAAGAAACCTGGAGAGGAACCAGGCTAAAATGAGTTTAACACTTTTTTTTTTGGTTACTACATGAATCCATACGTGTGTTATTTCATCGTTTTGATGTCTTCACTATTCTATATATCCTATATCTATATATCCTATATCTATATCTATATATCCCTCTATTTTGAGCGTGTCAAGACGGCGGGTAGCCTAGTGGTTAGAGCATTGGGCCAGTAACCAAAAGGTTGCTGAATCGAATCCCCGAGCTCACAAGGTAAAAAAATGTGCAATTCTACCCCTGAACAAGGCAGTTAACCCCACTGTTCCTCGGGCGCCAAAGACGTGGATGTTGATTAAGGCAACCCCCCCCCCATAAATCTCTGACTCAGAGGGGTTGGGTTAAATGCGGAACACACATTTCAGTTGAATGCATTCAGTTGTACAACTGACTAGGTATCACCCTTTCCCATTTTCTTTATATTTAGGCACAAAATGTAATTGATATAATGTACAGTACGTATGAGAATGGCCATGTGGTGTCGGCAGCTATACATTCAGAGGGGAAACAGGAGTCGAGAACTCATTTAATCCCATTCCGTACGAAGGTACCGTTTAGTAGGCTGTCGGAGGAAAACAGCTGCCTGACATCATATATCACAGAGAAAACACATTATTCCATTCTTAAACCTGTCACATTGATTTGCAAAACACTTATGTCATAAATCATGTTTTATAGAATGAATTATTTAAATTTAGTTTTACACTGACACATAGGAAATACAATACATGAACAAAAGTCTGGACACCTGCTCGTCGAACATCTCATTCCAAAATCATTAATATGGAGTTCGTCCCCCCCTTTGCTGCTGTAACAGCCTCCTCCACTCTTCTGGGAAGGCTTTCCACTAGATGTTAGAACATTGCTGCTATAACAGCCTCCACTCTTCTGGGAAGGCTTTCCACTAGATGTTAGAACATTGCTGCTATAACAGCCTCCACTCTTCTGGGAAGGCTTTCCACTAGATGATGGAACATTGCTGCTATAACAGCCTCCACTCTTCTGGGAAGGCTTTCCACTAGATGATGGAACATTGCTGCTATAACAGCCTCCGCTCTTCTGGGAAGGCTTTCCACTAGATGTTGGAACATTGCTGCTATAACAGCCTCCACTCTTCTGGGAAGGCTTTCCACTAGATGTTAGAACATTGCTGCAATAACAGCCTCCACTCTTCTGGGAAGGCTTTCCACTAGATGATGGAACATTGCTGCTATAACAGCCTCCACTCTTCTGGGAAGGCTTTCCACTAGATGTTGGAACATTGCTGAGGGGACTTAATTCCATTCAAATCAAATATACTGCTCACATACACATATTTAGCAGGTGTTATTGAGGGTGTAGCAAAATGCTTCTGTTTAACAGTGCAGTAGCATCTAACAACTCAACAGTACACACATGTAAAAAAGAATGGCATTAATGGGGTACCGATGTTGGGCGATCAGTCAGTCCGTGTTCATTGAGGTCAGGGCTCTGTGCAGGCCATTCAAGTTCTTCCACACCGATCTCAACCATTACTGTATGGACCTTGCTTTGTGTTCGGGGGCATTGTCATGCTGAAACAGGAAAGAGCCTTCCCCAAACTGATGCCACGTAGTTGGAGGCACAGAATTGTCTAGAATGTCATGATATGCAGTAGCGTTAAGATTTCCCTTCACTGGAACTAAGGGGCCTGAACCATTAGTCCTGTTCCACCAAACTTTACAGTTGGCACTATGCATTGGGGCAGGTAGCCTTCTCCTGCCATCGGCCAAACCCAGATTCGTCTGTTGGACTGCCAGATGGTGACCTGTGATTCATCACTCCAGAGAACGTGTTTCCACTGCTCCAGAGTCCAGTGGCGGCGAGCTTTACACCACTCCAGCCGACACTCCAGCCGAGGCATTGCGCATGATTAACTGTGAGGCTGCTCTGTCAGGCTGCTCGGTCAGGCCATGGAAAACCATATCATGAAGTACTGACAAGTACCTGACGTTGCTTCCAGAGGCAGTTTGGAACTCTGTGAGTGTTGCAACCGAGGACCATTTTGTGGTCCTTCTGTAGCTCAGTTGGTAGAGCATGGCGCTTGTAACGCCAGGGTAGTGTGTTCGATCCCCGGGACCACCCATACGTAGAATGTATGCACACATGACTGTAAGTCGCTTTGGATAAAAGCGTCTGCTAAATGGCATATATTATTATATATTATTATTATTATTATATTATTTATGTGCTACGCGCTTTTGTGTCCTACCACTTCGTCCTAGACGTTTCCACTTGACATTAACAGCACTTACCAGGGCAGGCAGAAATTTGACGGAACTGACTTGTTGGAAAGGCATCCAATGAAGGTGCTGCGTTTCAGTTAACGCCATTTTACTGGTGATGTTTGTCTATGGAGATTGCATGGCTGTGTGCTCGATTTGTATACACCTGTCAGCAACGGGTGTGGTTGATGTAGCCGAATACACTGATTTGAAAGGGGTGTCCACACACTTGTTGTATATGTAGTGGCCATATTTTTCCTCACAATAAAATTGAAGCGACGTGCGCTTGTATCAGGAGACACTTGTTTTTATGAAATCAAAAAACAGAAATATGAGGTACCAGATTCTAGAATACACACACACACACACACACACACACACACACACACACACACACACACACACTGTGTATTTTTTGGGACACTATGTTTTTTTGGGACAACTGACAAGCTAAGTGGTAAATATAGAGAGGAGGTAGTGGTAAATATAGAGAGGAGGGGGTAGTGGTAAATATAGAGAGGAGGGGGTAGTGGTAAATATAGAGAGGAGGTAGTGGTAAATATAGAGAGGAGGAGGTAGTGGTAAATATAGAGGAGAGAGGAGGTAGTGGTAAATATAGAGGAGAGAGGAGGTAGTGGTAAATATAGAGAGGAGAGAGGAGGTAGTGGTAAATATAGAGGAGAGAGGAGGTAGTGGTAAATATAGAGGAGAGAGGAGGTAGTGGTAAATATAGAGGAGAGAGGAGGTAGTGGTAAATATAGAGAGGAGAGAGGAGGTAGTGGTAAATATAGAGGAGGAGAGAGGAGGTAGTGGTAAATATAGAGAGGAGAGAGGAGGTAGTGGTAAATATAGAGAGGAGAGAGGAGGTAGTGGTAAATATAGAGAGGAGGAGGTAGTGGTAAATATAGAGAGGAGGAGGTAGTGGCAAATATAGAGAGGAGAGAGGAGGTAGTGGTAAATATAGAGGAGGAGAGAGGAGGTAGTGGTAAATATAGAGAGGAGAGAGGAGGTAGTGGTAAATATAGAGAGGAGAGAGGAGGTAGTGATAAATATAGAGAGGAGGAGGTAGTGGCAAATATAGAGAGGAGGAGGTAGTGGCAAATATAGAGAGGAGAGAGGAGGTAGTGGTAAATATAGAGAGAGAGGAGGAGGTAGTGGTAAATATAGAGAGGAGGAGGTAGTGGTAAATATAGAGAGGAGAGAGGAGGTAGTGGTAAATATAGAGAGGAGAGAGGAGGTAGTGGTAAATATAGAGAGGAGGAGGTAGTGGTAAATATAGAGAGGAGGAGGTAGTGGCAAATATGGAGGATAAAGGAGGTAGTGGTAAATATAGAGAGGAGAGAGGAGGTAGTGGTAAATATAGAGAGGAGGAGGTAGTGGTAAATATAGAGAGGAGGAGGTAGTGGTAAATATAGAGAGGAGGAGGAGGTAGTGGCAAATATGGAGGATAAAGGAGGTAATGGTAAATATAGAGAGGAGAGAGGAGGTAGTGGTAAATATAGAGAGGAGGTAGTGGTAAATATAGAGAGGAGGAGGTAGTGGTAAATATAGAGAGGAGGAGGTAGTGGCAAATATAGAGAGGAGGAGGTAGTGGCAAATATAGAGAGGAGGAGGTAGTGGCAAATATAGAGAGGAGGAGGTAGTGGCAAATATAGAGAGGAGGAGGTAGTGGCAAATATAGAGAGGAGGTAGTGGTAAATATAGAGAGGAGAGAGGAGGTAGTGGTAAATATAGAGAGGAGAGAGGAGGTAGTGGTAAATATAGAGAGGAGGTAGTGGCAAATATAGAGAGGAGGGGTAGTGGTAAATATAGAGAGGAGGGGTAGTGGTAAATATAGAGAGGAGGGGTAGTGGTAAATATAGAGAGGAGGAGGTAGTGGTAAATATAGAGAGGAGGAGGTAGTGGTAAATATAGAGAGGAGAGAGGAGGTAGTGGCAAATATAGAGAGGAGAGAGGAGGTAGTGGTAAATATAGAGAGGAGAGAGGAGGTAGTGGTAAATATGGAGAGGAGAGAGGAGGTAGTGGCAAATATGGAGAGGAGAGAGGAGGTAGTGGTAAATATAGAGGAGGAGGAGGTAGTGGTAAATATAGAGGAGGAGGAGGTAGTGGTAAATATAGAGAGGAGGAGGTAGTGGTAAATATAGAGAGGAGGAGGTAGTGGCAAATATAGAGAGGAGGGGGTAGTGGTAAATATAGAGAAGAGGGGGTAGTGGTAAATATAGAGGAGGAGAGAGGAGGTAGTGGTAAATATAGAGAGGAGGAGGTAGTGGCAAATATGGAGAGGAGAGAGGAGGTAGTGGTAAATATAGAGGAGGAGGAGGTAGTGGTAAATATAGAGGAGGAGAGAGGAGGTAGTGGTAAATATAGAGAGGAGGAGGTAGTGGCAAATATAGAGAGGAGGAGGTAGTGGCAAATATAGAGAGGAGGAGGTAGTGGTAAATATAGAGAGGAGGAGAGAGGAGGTAGTGGTAAATATAGAGAGGAGGAGGTAGTGGTAAATATAGAGAGGAGGAGAGAGGAGGTAGTGGTAAATATAGAGAGGAGGAGGTAGTGGTAAATATAGAGGAGGAGAGAGGAGGTAGTGGTAAATATAGAGGAGGAGAGAGGAGGTAGTGGTAAATATAGAGAGGAGAGAGGAGGTAGTGGTAAATATAGAGAGGAGGAGGTAGTGGCAAATATAGAGGAGGAGAGAGGAGGTAGTGGTAAATATAGAGAGGAGGAGGTAGTGGTAAATATAGAGAGGAGGAGGTAGTGGTAAATATAGAGAGGAGAGAGGAGGTAGTGGTAAATATAGAGAGGAGAAAGGAGGTAGTGGTAAATATAGAGGAGGAGAGAGGAGGTAGTGGTAAATATAGAGAGGAGAGAGGAGGTAGTGGTAAATATAGAGAGGAGAAAGGAGGTAGTGGTAAATATAGAGGAGGAGAGAGGAGGTAGTGGTAAATATAGAGAGGAGAAAGGAGGTAGTGGTAAATATAGAGGAGGAGAGAGGAGGTAGTGGTAAATATAGAGAGGAGAGAGGAGGTAGTGGTAAATATAGAGGAGGAGAGAGGAGGTAGTGGTAAATATAGAGAGGAGAGAGGAGGTAGTGGTAAATATAGAGGAGGAGAGAGGAGGTAGTGGTAAATATAGAGAGGAGAAAGGAGGTAGTGGTAAATATAGAGGAGGAGAGAGGAGGTAGTGGTAAATATAGAGAGGAGAAAGGAGGTAGTGGTAAATATAGAGAGGAGAGAGGAGGTAGTGGTAAATATAGAGGAGGAGAGAGGAGGTAGTGGTAAATATAGAGGAGAGAGGAGGTAGTGGTAAATATAGAGAGAGGAGGTAGTGGTAAATATAGAGAGGAGGAGGTAGTGGTAAATATAGAGAGGAGAGAGGAGGTAGTGGTAAATATAGAGAGGAGGAGGTAGTGGTAAATATAGAGGAGGAGAGAGGAGGTAGTGGTAAATATAGAGAGGAGGAGGTAGTGGTAAATATAGAGAGGAGAGAGGAGGTAGTGGTAAATATAGAGAGGAGGAGGTAGTGGTAAATATAGAGAGGAGGAGGTAGTGGTAAATATAGAGAGGAGGAGGTAGTGGTAAATATAGAGAGGAGGAGGTAGTGGAAAATATAGAGAGGAGGAGGTAGTGGTAAATATAGAGGAGGAGAGAGGAGGTAGTGGTAAATATAGAGAGGAGGAGAGAGGAGGTAGTGGTAAATATAGAGAGGAGGAGGTAGTGGTAAATATAGAGAGGAGAGAGGAGGTAGTGGTAAATATAGAGAGGAGGAGAGAGGAGGTAGTGGTAAATATAGAGAGGAGAAAGGAGGTAGTGGTAAATATAGAGGAGGAGAGAGGAGGTAGTGGTAAATATAGAGAGGAGAAAGGAGGTAGTGGTAAATATAGAGGAGGAGAAAGGAGGTAGTGGTAAATATAGAGGAGAGAGGAGGTAGTGGTAAATATAGAGAGGAGAGAGGAGGTAGTGGTAAATATAGAGGAGGAGAGAGGAGGTAGTGGTAAATATAGAGAGGAGAGAGGAGGTAGTGGTAAATATAGAGAGGAGAGAGGAGGTAGTGGTAAATATAGAGGAGAGAGGAGGTAGTGGTAAATATAGAGAGGAGAGAGGAGGTAGTGGTAAATATAGAGAGGAGAGAGGAGGTAGTGGTAAATATAGAGAGGAGAAAGGAGGTAGTGGTAAATATAGAGAGGAGGTAGTGGTAAATATAGAGAGGAGGTAGTGGTAAATATAGAGAGGAGGTAGTGGTAAATATAGAGAGGAGGAGGTAGTGGTAAATATAGAGAGGAGGAGGTAGTGGTAAATATAGAGAGGAGGAGGTAGTGGTAAATATAGAGAGGAGGAGGTAGTGGAAAATATAGAGAGGAGGTAGTGGTAAATATAGAGAGGAGAGAGGAGGTAGTGGTAAATATAGAGAGGAGGAGGTAGTGGCAAATATAGAGAGGAGGAGGTAGTGGCAAATATAGAGAGGAGGAGGTAGTGGCAAATATAGAGAGGAGAGAGGAGGTAGTGGTAAATATAGAGAGGAGGAGGTAGTGGCAAATATAGAGAGGAGAGAGGAGGTAGTGGCAAATATAGAGAGGAGAGAGGAGGTAGTGGTAAATATAGAGGAGGAGAGAGGAGGTAGTGGTAAATATAGAGGAGGAGAGGAGGTAGTGGTAAATATAGAGGAGGAGAGAGGAGGTAGTGGCAAATATAGAGGAGGAGGTAGTGGTAAATATAGAGGAGAGAGGAGGTAGTGGTAAATATAGAGAGGAGGAGAGAGGAGGTAGTGGTAAATATAGAGAGGAGGTGGTAGTGGTAAATATAGAGAGAGAGGTAGTGGTAAATATAGAGAGGAGGAGGTAGTGGTAAATATAGAGAGGAGAAAGGAGGTAGTGGTAAATATAGAGGAGAGAGGAAGTAGTGGTAAATATAGAGAGGAGAGAGGAGGTAGTGGTAAATATAGAGGAGGTGGTAGTGGTAAATATAGAGAGGAGGAGGTAGTGGCAAATATAGAGAGGAGAGAGGAGGTAGTGGTAAATATAGAGGAGAGAGGAGGTAGTGGTAAATGTAGAGAGGAGAGAGGAGGTAGTGGTAAATATAGAGAGGAGAAAGGAGGTAGTGGTAAATATAGAGAGAAAGGAGGTAGTGGTAAATATAGAGAGGAGGAGAGAGGAGGTAGTGGTAAATATAGAGAGGAGGTGGTAGTGGTAAATATAGAGAGAGAGGTAGTGGTAAATATAGAGAGGAGGAGGTAGTGGTAAATATAGAGAGGAGAAAGGAGGTAGTGGTAAATATAGAGGAGAGAGGAAGTAGTGGTAAATATAGAGAGGAGAGAGGAGGTAGTGGTAAATATAGAGAGGAGGTGGTAGTGGTAAATATAGAGAGGAGGAGGTAGTGGCAAATATAGAGAGGAGAGAGGAGGTAGTGGTAAATATAGAGGAGAGAGGAGGTAGTGGTAAATGTAGAGAGGAGAGAGGAGGTAGTGGTAAATATAGAGAGGAGAAAGGAGGTAGTGGTAAATATAGAGAGAAAGGAGGTAGTGGTAAATATAGAGGAGGAGAGAGGAGGTAGTGGTAAATATAGAGAGGAGAGAGGAGGTAGTGGTAAATATAGAGGAGGAGAGAGGAGGTAGTGGTAAATATAGAGGAGGAGAGAGGAGGTAGTGGTAAATATAGAGAGGAGAGAGGAGGTAGTGGTAAATATAGAGGAGGAGAGAGGAGGTAGTGGTAAATATAGAGAGGAGAGAGGAGGTAGTGGTAAATATAGAGAGGAGGAGGTAGTGGTAAATATAGAGAGGAGGAGGTAGTGGTAAATATAGAGAGGAGAGAGGAGGTAGTGGTAAATATAGAGGAGGAGAGAGGAGGTAGTGGTAAATATAGAGGAGAGAGGAGGTAGTGGTAAATATAGAGGAGGAGAGAGGAGGTAGTGGTAAATATAGGGAGGAGAGAGGAGGTAGTGGTAAATATAGAGAGGAGAGAGGAGGTAGTGGTAAATATAGAGAGGAGGAGGTAGTGGTAAATATAGAGAGGAGGAGGTAGTGGTAAATATAGAGAGGAGGAGGTAGTGGTAAATATAGAGAGGAGGAGGTAGTGGTAAATATAGAGAGGAGGAGGTAGTGGTAAATATAGAGAGGAGAGAGGTAGTGGTAAATATAGAGAGGAGAAAGGAGGTAGTGGTAAATATAGAGAGGAGAAAGGAGGTAGTGGTAAATATAGAGGAGGAGAGAGGAGGTAGTGGTAAATATAGAGAGGAGAGAGGAGGTAGTGGTAAATATAGAGAGGAGAGAGGAGGTAGTGGTAAATATAGAGAGGAGGAGGTAGTGGCAAATATAGAGAGGAGAGAGGAGGTAGTGGTAAATATAGAGAGGAGAGTGGAGGTAGTGGTAAATATAGAGGAGGAGAGAGGAGGTAGTGGTAAATATAGAGGAGGAGAGAGGAGGTAGTGGTAAATATAGAGAGGAGAGAGGAGGTAGTGGTAAATATAGAGAGGAGAAAGGAGGTAGTGGTAAATATAGAGGAGAGAGGAGGTAGTGGTAAATATAGAGAGGAGAGAGGAGGTAGTGGTAAATATAGAGGAGGAGAGAGGAGGTAGTGGTAAATATAGAGAGGAGGAGGTAGTGGTAAATATAGAGAGGAGGTAGTGGTAAATATAGAGAGGAGAGAGGAGGTAGTGGTAAATATAGAGAGGAGAGAGGAGGTAGTGGTAAATATAGAGGAGAGAGGAGGTAGTGGTAAATATAGAGGAGGAGAGAGGAGGTAGTGGTAAATATAGAGGAGGAGAGAGGAGGTAGTGGTAAATATAGAGAGGAGAGAGGAGGTAGTGGTAAATATAGAGGAGAGAGAGAGGAGGTAGTGGTAAATATAGAGAGGAGGTAAATATAGAGAGGAGAGAGGAGGTAGTGGTAAATATAGAGGAGAGAGGAGGTAGTGGTAAATATAGAGGAGGAGAGAGGAGGTAGTGGTAAATATAGAGGAGGAGAGAGGAGGTAGTGGTAAATATAGAGGAGGAGAGAGGAGGTAGTGGTAAATATAGAGGAGGAGAGAGGAGGTAGTGGTAAATATAGAGAGGAGAAAGGAGGTAGTGGTAAATATAGAGGAGGAGAGAGGAGGTAGTGGTAAATATAGAGGAGGAGAGAGGAGGTAGTGGTAAATATAGAGAGGAGAGAGGAGGTAGTGGTAAATATAGAGAGGAGGAGGTAGTGGCAAATATAGAGAGGAGGAGGTAGTGGTAAATATAGAGAGGAGGAGGTAGTGGCAAATATAGAGAGGAGAGAGGAGGTAGTGGTAAATATAGAGAGGAGGGGGTAGTGGTAAATATAGAGAGGAGGAGGTAGTGGTAAATATAGAGAGGAGGAGGTAGTGGTAAATATAGAGAGGAGGAGGTAGTGGCAAATATAGAGGAGGAGAGAGGAGGTAGTGGTAAATATAGAGGAGGAGAGAGGAGGTAGTGGTAAATATAGAGAGGAGAAAGGAGGTAGTGGCAAATATAGAGGAGAGAGGAGGTAGTGGTAAATATGGAGAGGAGAGAGGAGGTAGTGGTAAATATAGAGGAGGAGAGAGGAGGAGGTAGTGGTAAATATAGAGAGGAGGAGGTAGTGGTAAATATAGAGAGGAGAGAGGAGGTAGTGGTAAATATAGAGAGGAGAGAGGAGGTAGTGGTAAATATAGAAAGGAGGTAGTGGTAAATATAGAGAGGAGGTAGTGGTAAATATAGAAAGGAGATTGTGGTAAATATAGAGAGGGGTAGTGGTAAATATAGAGAGGGGTAGTGGTAAATATAGAGAGGGTAGTGGTAAATATAGAGAGGGGTAGTGGTAAATATAGAGAGGAGGGGTAGTGGTAAATATAGAGAGGAGGGGGTAGTGTTAAATATAGAGAGGAGAGGGTAGTGGTAAATATAGAGAGGAGAGGGTAGTGGTAAATATAGAGAGGAGGGAGTAGTGGTAAATATAGAGAGGAGAGGGTAGTGGTAAATATAGAGAGGGGTAGTGGTAAATGTAGAGAGGAGGTTGTGGTAAATATAGAGAGGAGAGAGGGGTAGTGGTAAATATAGAGAGGAGGTGGTAGTGGTAAATATAGAGAGGAGGTGGTAGTGGTAAATATAGAGAGGAGGTTGTGGTAAATATAGAGAGGAGGTTGTGGTAAATATAGAAAGGAGGTTGTGGTAAATATAGAGAGGAGGTAGTGGTAAATATAGAAAGGAGATTGTGGTAAATATAGAGAGGGGTAGTGGTAAATATAGAGAGGGGTAGTGGTAAATATAGAGAGGGTAGTGGTAAATATAGAGAGGGGGTAGTGGTAAATATAGAGAGGAGGGGTAGTGGTAAATATAGAGAGGAGGGGGTAGTGGTAAATATAGAGAGGAGAGGGTAGTGGTAAATATAGAGAGGAGAGGGTAGTGGTAAATATAGAGAGGAGGGAGTAGTGGTAAATATAGAGAGGAGAGGGTAGTGGTAAATATAGAGAGGGGTAGTGGTAAATGTAGAGAGGAGGTTGTGGTAAATATAGAGAGGAGAGAGGGGGTAGTGGTAAATATAGAGAGGAGAGAGGGGGTAGTGGTAAATATAGAGAGGAGGTGGTAGTGGTAAATATAGAGAGGAGGTTGTGGTAAATATAGAGAGGAGGTTGTGGTAAATATAGAGAGGAGGTTGTGGTAAATATAGAGAGGAGGTTGTGGTAAATATAGAGAGGAGGTTGTGGTAAATATAGAGGGGAGGTTGTGGTAAATATAGAGAGGAGGTTGTGGTAAATATAGAGGGGAGGTTGTGGTAAATATAGAGGGGAGGTTGTGGTAAATATAGAGGGAGGTTGTGGTAAATATAGAGAGGAGGTTGTGGTAAATATAGAGAGGAGGTTGTGGTAAATATAGAGAGGGGTTAATTGGTAAATATAGAGAGGGGTTAAGTGGTAAATATAGAGAGGGGGTAGTGGTAAATATAGAAA
This sequence comes from Oncorhynchus gorbuscha, assembly GCF_021184085.1. Taxonomy (NCBI): domain Eukaryota; kingdom Metazoa; phylum Chordata; class Actinopteri; order Salmoniformes; family Salmonidae; genus Oncorhynchus; species Oncorhynchus gorbuscha. The sequence goes on from NC_060179.1 coordinate 84,120,636, forward strand.
GGGGTAGTGATAAATATAGAGAGGAGGTAGTGATAAATATAGAGAGGGGTAGTGATAAATTTAGAGAGGAGGTGGTGGTAAATATAGAGAGGGGGTAGTTGTAAATATAGAAAGGGGTAGTGATAAATATAGAGAGGAGGTAGTGGTCAATCTGAATCTGTCTCCATCTTCAGCCCCCTCTCCTCGGCAGCCCCCTCTCCTCGGCAGATCCCTCCTCTCCGGTCTCTGGCAGCTCCCTCTACGGTCTCTGGCAGCCCCCTCTCCTGTCCTTGGCAGCCCCCTATCCTCTCCTGGCAGCCCCCTCTCCGGTCTCTGGCAGCCCCCTCTCCTCTCCTGGCAGCCCCCTCTCCTGTCCTTGGCAGCCCCCTATCCTCTCCTGGCAGCCCCCTCTCCGGTCTCTGGCAGCCCCCTCTCCTCTCCTGGCAGCCCCCTCTCCGGTCTCTGGCAGCCCCCTCTCCTCTCCTGGCAGCCCCCTCTCCGGTCTCTGGCAGCCCCCTCTCCTCTCCTGGCAGCCCCCTCTCCTCTCCTCGGCAGATCCCCCTCTCCGGTCTCTGGCAGCCCCCTCTCCTCTCCTGGCAGCCCCTCTCCTCTCCTGGCAGCCCCCTCTCCTCTCCTGGCAGCCCCCTCTCCTCTCCTGGCAGCCCCTCTCCTCTTACTTGATGACTTTCAGTTTGATGTGATGTATAGACCTGTTTCAAGTCAAAACAGCCAGTGTTAGTTCAGTTGATTTGATCGTCTGTCTCCCTGTGATTTAGAGGTAACCCGGGGCAATGCTAGCTCAGCTAAATCCCATCTCTTCCATCCCTACCCATCAGGCCCTGCTTCATTCATTATACCCAGAGGGATCGGTTATGATTTCACCCAGGTTATTACTTATGACAGCGTTTAGTCAGGCCCTGTTTCCTACAATATAAATGCCTCTCCTGTGGCCCAATGCTAAATCGGCAGTCAAGTCTCCCTATCTCTACTCTGTCCAGGAAGTGAGCACACTTCCTATCCATCACACATGAGACGCACACACGCACTGATAGACGCACAGGCAGGCACACACACACACACACAGACGCACTGATAGACGCCCAGGCAGGCACACACACACACACACACACACACTGATAGATGCACAGGCACACACACACACACACACACACACACACTGATAGATGCACAGGCACACACACACACACAGACGCACTGATAGACGCGCAGGCAGGCACACACACACACACACACACACATACACACACACACACACACACACACACACACACACACACACACACACACACACACTGATAGATGCACAGGCACACACACACACACACACACACACACACACACACACACAGACGCACTGATAGACGCGCAGGCAGGCACACACACACACACACACACACACTGATAGATGCACAGGCAGACACACACACACACACACACTGATAGATGCACAGGCAGACACACACACACACACACTGATAGATGCACAGGCAGACACACACACACACACACTGATAGATGCACAGGCAGACACACACACACACACACTGATAGATGCACAGGCAGACACACACTGATAGATGCACAGGCAGACACACACACACACACACTGATATATGCACAGGCAGACACACACACACACACACTGATAGATGCACAGGCAGACACACACACACACACACACTGATAGATGCACAGGCAGACACACACACACACACACTGATAGATGCACAGGCAGACACACACACACACACACATACACACACACACACACACACACACACACACACACACACACACACACACACACACACACACACACACACACACTGATAGATGCACAGGCAGACACACACACACACACACTGATAGATGCACAGGCAGACACACACACACACACACTGATAGATGCACAGGCAGACACACACACACACACACTGATAGATGCACAGGCAGACACACACACACACACACTGATAGATGCACAGGCAGACACACACACACACACACTGATAGATGCACAGGCAGACACACACACACACACACACACTGATAGATGCACAGGCAGACACACACACACACACACTGATAGATGCACAGGCAGACACACACACACACTCACTCATGGTTCATGATCATCTGTTCGAGGAAGAAGCCACGTTTAATCAGCCCCCCCCCCCCTTGATGAAATTGCTCAGTGATTGATCACACTGACACCTGTCAGCCGATACGGCTGTAAATAAATACATGGTTGTAAATATCTTCAATGATGGAGTAACAGCACTTAGGCCTATATGGGTCATTCTACAGAAGGGGGTGTAATTTTTATGCATTTTTAACATTAGTATTTGTAGCCTCTTTTTCCCACAGACTTTCAGCACATGTGTTCCAGGTGACTTTCAGCACATGTGTTCCAGGTGACTTTCAGCACATGTGTTCCAGGTGACTTTCAGCACATGTGTTCCAGGTGACTTTCAGCACATGTGTTCCAGGTGACTTTCAGCACATGTGTTCCAGGTAGACATGTATATATATATATATATATTACTACTCACACACTTCATATTGCATATTATCCTAAATTCATTACAACCCCACTAAATTTGTCGCAACGGAAACGTTTAAATATATAACTACTCACACACTTCATATTGCATATTATCCTAAATTCATTACAACCCCACTAAATTTGTCGCAACGGAAACGTTTAAATAAAAAAAAGAGAACATAGCTACAGTGTAGTGATCATGTTGTTGATTTAATTTCAGAATTTGTAATTTTCACACTAAATTGATAACATAGTAAAACCATGATGTTAACCTGATTTTCAAAATATTTAAATTGAATTTAGAAATTTATAATTCTCTATTTTTCTCTGTAAATGTTCAATATTGATGGTTTGAATATGAAACGTGATTGATTAAATTACTTTTTTTATTTAATGAATTGTATTAATGTCTAAAAATATGGCTTTAGCTATCTTTATTCTGGTGGAGGAATAATAACAAAATGAATAACAAAATTACATTACAGCTGTATAGCACATTAGACTGTTTTTTTGGGGCCAGATGTCAATGTTTGGCGTCTTGGAAGGTTTGAGCTTCCCCCCTCTTGCAGGCTATGCATCTCAAATACTCTATGCTTTTTTTTTTCCTAAAGTGTGCTCTTATCCATTACCCACATGGGGGGGGGTCCTTTTGTAGCTCAGTTGGCGCGTGCAACTTTAAAATGAAGATGGTGTCAATGCCACAGAGCGATGAGACTGACCTCTGTTTACAAAAGTATACCGAACATCTCATTCCCAAGTCATTGGCATTAAATATGGAGTCCCCCCCCCACCCTTTGCTGCTATAACAGCCTCCACTCTTCTGGGAAGGCTTTCCACTAGATGTTTGGAACATTGCTGCTATAACAGCCTCCACTCTTCTGGGAAGGCTTTCCACTAGATGTTTGGAACATTGCTGCTATAACAGCCTCCACTCTTCTGGGAAGGCTTTCCACTAGATGTTGGAACATTGCTGCTATAACAGCCTCCGCTCTTCTGGGAAGGCTTTCCACTAGATGTTGGAACATTGCTGCTATAACAGCCTCCACTCTTCTGGGAAGGCTTTCCACTAGATGTTGGAACATTGCTGCTATAACAGCCTCCACTCTTCTGGGAAGGCTGTCCACTAGATGTTGGAACATTGCTGCTATAACAGCCTCCGCTCTTCTGGGAAGGCTTTCCACTAGATGTTGGAACATTGCTGCTATAACAGGCTCCGCTCTTCTGGGAAGGCTAGATGTAGGAACATTGCTGCTATAACAGCCTCCGCTCTTCTGGGAAGGATTTCCACTAGATGTTGGCACATTGCTGCTATAACAGCCTCCACTCTTCTGGGAAGGCTTTCCACTAGATGTTGGAACATTGCTGCTATAACAGCCTCCGCTCTTCTGGGAAGGCTTTCCACTAGATGTTGGAACATTGCTGCAGGGACTTTCTTCCAATCAGCCACGAGCACTAGTGAGGTCGGGGCGATTAGGCCAGGCTCGCAGTCGCTGTTCCAATTCATCCCAAAGGTGTTTGATGGGGTTAAGGTCAGGGCTCTGTGCAGGCCAGTCAAGTTCTTCCATAGCGGTTAAGGCAGCCCCCCTTCCCCACACCTCTGATTCAGAGAGGTTGAGTTAAATGCGGAAGATGAATTTCAGTTGAATGCATTCAGCTGTACAACTGACTAGGTAACTGACTTCGCTTTCCACTCTGATCTCGAAAAGATCATTCCTGTATGGACCTCACGTTGTGCACGGGGGGATTGTCATGATGAAACTGGAGAGGAACTTCCCCGAATTAGTGCCATAAAGTTGTTTGCACAGAATTGTCTAGAATGTCATTATCCTGTAGCGTTAAGATTTCCCTTCACCCGAACCATGAAAAAACCCATTAGTCCTGTTCCACCAAACTTTACAGTTGGCACTATGCATTGGGGCAGGTAGTGTTCTCCTGGCATCCGCCAAACCCAGAGTCATCGTCGGACTGCCAGATGGTAAAGTGTGATTCGTCACTCCAGAGAATGTGTTTCCACTGCTCCAGAGTCCAGTGGTATGCTGTAGCGTTAAGATTTGCGGCGAACTTTACACCACTCCAGACGAAGCTTGGCATTTGCACATAATGGTGATCTTAGGCTTGTGTGCTGCTGCTCGGCCGTGGAAACCCATTACATGAAGCTCCCGATGAACGGTTCATGTGCTGATTTACGTTGCTTCCAGAGGCAGTTTGGAACTAGTGAACGAAGACATGATTTCTACGCGCTTCAGCACTCGGCGTTCCCGTTCTGGGAGCTTGTGTGTCCTACCACTTTGCGGCTGAGTCGATGTTGCTCCTAGACGTTTCCAATTCACACTAACAGCACTTACAGTTGACCGGGGGTCAGCTCCAGCAGGGCAGAAATTTGACAAAATTACCTGTGCAACTTTGAAAGTCACTGAGCTCTTCAGTCAAGCCATTCTACTGCCAATGTTTGTCTATGGAGATTGCATGGCTGGGTGGTTTTGTTATTGTGTATTCATGCATGATTTAAAAACCCAATAGGCTAATAGTTTTTTTTAAACAACTAAACATAAACAAACCTCTTCTCTTCCTCTCCAAGGATCTGCAGCCCGACGACGTTCATCATCTGTTTAGGTCTCTGCTGCCTGAAATGGTCCAATTAGCACTGAGTGTGTCTGAGCTGTGCAACAAGGTAACTACATATACAGTCTGTCTGTGTCCCTGTCCTGTGTTCCTTCTGAATCATTCACACGACACAGAAGCTCAAAACGTGACACAGTATCGAAGCTGAATGCAAAGGTAACATCAGGTTATATACAGTGCCTTGCGAAAGCATTCGGCCCCCTGGAACTTTGCGACCTTTTGCCACATTTCAGGCTTCAAACATAAAGATATAAAACTGTATTTTTTTGTGAAGAATCAACAACAAGCAAGTGGGACACAATCATGAAGTGGAACGACATTTATTGGATATTTCAAACTTTTTTAACAAATCAAAAACTGAAAAATTGGGCGTGCAAAATTATTCAGCCCCTTTACTTTCAGTGCAGCAAACTCTCCAGAAGTTCAGTGAGGATCTCTGAATGATCCAATGTTGACCTAAATGACTAATGATGATAAATACAATCCACCTGTGTGTAATCAAGTCCGAATACTTTCGCAAGGCACTGTACATACAAACACCCTGTGAGTTAACATGATTCTCTCTAAATAGTGAACTACTTTTGACAAGGGCTTAAGTGAAAAGTAGTGCACTATATAGGGATTAGGGTGCTATTTGGGATACTGCCATGGATGGACAATGCAGATCTCTAGCCAGAACATATTCATTAGCCGTCCGGAACCTGTCAGCCAATCAGTCAATACTCACATTGCTCCCTAGTGGGACCTGTCAGCCAATCAGTCAATAATCACATTGCTCCCTAGTGGGACCTGTCAGCCAATCAGTCAATAATCACATTGCTCCCTACCGGAACCTGTCAGCCAATCAGTCAATAATCACATTGCTCCCTAGTGGGACCTGTCAGCCAATCAGTCAATAATCACATTGCTCCCTAGTGGGACCTGTCAGCCAATCAGTCAATAATCACATTGCTCCCTAGTGGGACCTGTCAGCCAATCAGTCAATAATCACATTGCTCCCTAGTGGGACCTGTCAGCCAATCAGTCAATAATCACATTGCTCCCTAGTGGGACCTGTCAGCCAATCAGTCAATAATCACATTGCTCCCTAGTGGGACCTGTCAGCCAATCAGTCAATAATCACATTGCTCCCTATTGGGACCTGTCAGCCAATCAGTCAATAATCACATTGCTCCCTAGTGGGACCTGTCAGCCAATCAGTCAATAATCACATTGCTCCCTAGTGGGACCCAGCCAATCAGTCAATAATCACATTGCCAATCAGCCAATCAGTCAATAATCACATTGCTCCCTAGTGGGACCTGTCAGCCAATCAGTCAATAATCACATTGCTCCCTAGTGGGACCTGTCAGCCAATCAGTCAATAATCACATTGCTCCCTAGTGGGACCTGTCAGCCAATCAGTCAATAATCATTGCTCCCTAGTGGGACCTGTCAGCCAATCAGTCAATAATCACATTGCTCCCTAGTGGGACCTGTCAGCCAATCAGTCAATAATCACATTGCTCCCTAGTGGGACCTGTCAGCCAATCAGTCAATAATCACATTGCTCCCTAGTGGGACCTGTCAGCCAATCAGTCAATAATCACATTGCTCCCTAGTGGGACCTGTCAGCCAATCAGTCAATAATCACATTGCTCCCTAGTGGGACCTGTCAGCCAATCAGTCAATAATCACATTGCTCCCTAGTGGGACCTGTCAGCCAATCAGTCAATAATCACATTGCTCCCTAGTGGGACCTGTCAGCCAATCAGTCAATAATCACATTGCTCCCTAGTGGGACCTGTCAGCCAATCAGTCAATAATCACATTGCTCCCTAGTGGGACCTGTCAGCCAATCAGTCAATAATCACATTGCTCCCTAGTGGGACCTGTCAGCCAATCAGTCAATAATCACATTGCTCCCTAGTGGGACCTGTCAGCCAATCAGTCAATAATCACATTGCTCCCTAGTGGGACCTGTCAGCCAATCAGTCAATAATCACATTGCTCCCTAGTGGGACCTGTCAGTCCAATCAGTCAAGCCAATCAGTCATTGCTCCCTAGTGGGACCTGTCAGCCAATCAGTCAATAATCACATTGCTCCCTAGTGGGACCTGTCAGCCAATCAGTCAATAATCACATTGCTCCCTAGTGGGAAGTCCAAGATTGAGCTCTGGGAATTAATTTGCATTTTATTGCATGACATACAGTAGGGCAAAAAGGTATTTAGTCAGCCACCAATTGTGCAAGTTCTCCCACTTAAAATGATGAGAGAGGCCTGTAATTTTCATCATAGGTACACTTCAACTATGACAGACAAAATGAGAAGAAAATAAATCCAGAAAATCACATTGTAGGATTTTTTATGAATTTATTTGCAAATGATGGTGAAAACATACACTATGTACATTTGAAGTCGGAAGTTTCCATTCACTTATGTTGGAGTCATTAACTTGTTTTTCAACACCTCCACAAATGTCTTGTGAACAAACCTATAGTTTTGGCAAGTCAGTTAGGACATCTACATCTATTTCACTTATAATTCACTGTATCACAATTCCAGTGGGCCAAAAGTTTACATACACTAAGTTGACTGTGCCTTTTAAACAGCTTGGAAAATTCCAGAAAATTATGTCATGGCTTTAGAAGCTTCTGATGGGCTAATTGACATAATATGAGTCAATTGGAGGTGTACCTGTGGATGTATTTCAAGGACCTACCTTCAAACTCAGTGCCTCTTTGCTTGACATCATGGGGAAATCAAAAAAACTCCGCCAAGACCTCAGAAAAGTCTTGTTCAACCTTGGGAGCAATTTTCAAACGGCTGAAGGTACCACGTTCATCTGTACAAACAATAGTACGCAGGTATAAACACCATGGGACCATGCAGCCATCATACCGCTCAGGAAGGAGACGCATTCTGTCTCCTAGAGATAAACGTACTTTGGTTCGAAAAGTGCAAATCAATCCCAGAACAACAGCAAAGAACCTTATGAAGATTCTGGAGGAAACCGGTACAAAAGTATCTATATCCACAGTAAAACAAGTCCTATATCGACATAACCTGAAAGGCTGCTCAGCAAGGAAGAAGCCACTGCTCCAAACCTACCATAAACAAGCCAGACTACGGTTTGCAACTGCACACGGGGACAAAGATCATACTTTTTGGAAAAATGTCCTCAGTTCAATTTTTTTGTTTCATCAGACCAGTTTGGCCATAATGACCATTGTTATGTTTGGAGGAAAAAGGGGGAGGCTTGCAAGCTGAAGAACACCATCCCAACCGTGAAGTACAGGGGTGGCATCATTATGTTGTGGGGGTGCTTTGCTGCAAGAGGGACTGGTGCACTTCACAAAATAAATGGCATCATGAGGCAAGAAAATTACATGGGATATATTGAAGCAACATCTCAAGACATCAGTCAGGAAGTTAAAGCTTGGTCGCAAATTGGTCTTCCAAATGGACAATGTCCCCAAGCATACTTCCAAAGTTGTGACAAAAAGGACAACAAAGTCAAGGTATTGGAGTTGCCATCACAAAGCCCTGACCTCAATTCTATAGATAATTTGTGGGCAGAACGGAAAAACCGTGTGTGAGCAAGGAGGCCTACAAACCTGACTCAGTTACACCAGCTCAGTCAGGAGGAATGGGCCAGAATTCACCCAACTTATTGTGGGAAGCTTGTGGAAGGCTACACAGAATGTTTGATCCAAGTTAAACCATTTAAAGGCAAGCTACCAAATATTAAGTGGGTGCATGTAAACTTCTGACCCACTGGGAATGTGATGAAAGAAATAAATGCTGAAATAAATAATTCTCTCTACTATTATTCTGACATTTCACATTCTTAAAATAAAGCGGTGATCCTAACTGACCTAAGACAAGGAATTTTTACTGAGATTAAATGTCAGGAATTGTGAAAAACTGAGTTTTAATTTATTTGGCTAATGTGGATGTAAACTTCAGACTTCAACTGTCTACACTATATTGTGTGTGTGTGTGTGTGTGTGTGTGTGTGTGTGTGTGTGTGTGTGTGTGTGTGTGTGTGTGTGTGTGTGTGTGTGTGTGTGTGTGTGTGTGTGTGTGTGTGTGTGTGTGTGTGTGTGTGTGTGTGTGTGTGTGTGTGTGTGTGTGTGTGTGTATGTAAAGACTAGATTAAATCAGGATTAGTCTGATGGGTGACAATATTAGCTTGTGAATGATTTATTATCACTCGTGAATGATGCCCAGCATAAAAAAACAATGCCTTTCTTTTGCAACTTTTTTCGCAATCGCACACCTCATGTAGCCTAGCCCATAGGCCTGTATCTTTTTTTTAAATAAGGTTTTGTATCAAAACTAAAGCGGCCAAATAACTTCTTTAAAAAATAAGCACATGAATCTGCTTTACAAGGGGTGTAAGAGCCTAACTGAGATACATAAGCCAAGCGTGAATTTGGGGAAGATCATTTTCACCATAAGAAACCTTTATAATAAAAGTGTTACCTGCATAATTGCATTTGCGGTCACTTTTTATAACGATGCTTTCCGCTAATGGGACATTCCCACTTATAGCCTACTACCATGTGCACATTGCTGCACTTATAATGTGAAGAAATAGCCTACTACCACGTGCACATTGCTGCACTTATAATGTGAAGAAATAGCCTAATAGTTTATCAACATTTAAAGCTAAACGTTCTGATCCATTGCGTCAGCCACATTGCATAAAAAGTGTTTTTATTTTTTAATGCCATTGGTTGTATACATTTGGGATCTATCGCATCCAACAACTGTCCCAGACTATGTTTGGAATATTTATTTCTCACACAGAATAGGTCTACTTTTGTTCTGTGCTGTTGCTGTTTGTTAGGTCTACTGATCTTGTTGGCTGGCGAAAAGTACATGTAGACGGTTCTTCCGATAGTTCAACATGCACCCCGGAATTGGAAAAGGACGAGCACAGTTGCATCCCCGATGTGTCTCTGTCTTCACTTGTAGCCTGTGAGACCCGATCACGTGACGAAGCGCGCAGCACTCAGGGAGAAGCGCACAACGGCCACTGACCAACGAAAGGCATGGATACATTTTTTTTTAGGGTGCGTTATGACCACGCAAAGGGGATGCCTCCGTGAAATCCTAAAGCATTATCAAGTGCTTGTCAAATTGCGACTGAGTGACTGATGTAGTGTGTACAGCCTGCGCCAAAAAAAAACAAAAAAACAATGCAGAGCTCATGCCTTTTCAAGCGACTTTTTTCAAATCATCATAAGAGTTGCATCATACAATGTATTAAACATCTGAACATAAAGACCAACATTTGTAGAACTAAAAGTTACATTAATAACTCTAAATGAATAGGAACATCTATTTCTTTGTTAACCGCTCAACATGGAATAGCCCCGTGTTTATTTATTTATTTATTTATTTATTTCACCTTTATTTAACCAGGTAGGCTAGTTGAGAACACCTTTATTTAACCAGGTAGGCCAGTTGAGAACACCTTTATTTAACCAGGTAGGCTAGTTGAGAGCACCTTTATTTAACCAGGTAGGCTAGTTGAGAACACCTTTATTTAACCAGGTAGGCAAGTTGAGAACACCTTTATTTAACCAGGTAGGCCAGTTGAGAACACCTTTATTTAACCAGGTAGGCCAGTTGAGAACACCTTTATTTAACCAGGTAGGCCAGTTGAGAACACCTTTATTTAACCATGTAGGCCAGTTGAGAACACCTTTATTTAACCAGGTAGGCCAGTTGAGAACACCTTTATTTTCAACCAGGTAGGCCAGTTGAGAACACCTTTATTTAACCAGGTAGGCCAGTTGAGAACACCTTTATTTAACCAGGTAGGCAAGTTGAGAACACCTTTATTTAACCAGGTAGGCCAGTTGAGAACACTTTTATTTAACCATGTAGGCCAGTTGAGAACACCTTTATTTAACCAGGTAGGCCAGTTGAGAACACCTTTATTTAACCAGGTAGGCAAGTTGAGAACAATTTCTCATTTACTATTGCGACCTGGCCAAGATAAAGCAAAGCAGTTCGACAGATACAACGACACAGCGTTACACATGGAGTAAAACAAACATACAGTCAATAATACAGTATAAACAAGTCTATATACGATGTGAGCAAATGAGGTGAGAAGGGAGGTAAAGGCAAAAAAGGCCATGGTGGCAAAGTAAATGCAATATAGCAAGTAAAACACTGGAATGGTAGATTTGCAGTGGAAGAATGTGCAAAGTAGAAGTAAAAATAATGGGGTGCAAAGGAGCAAAATAAATAAATAAAATAAATACAGTTGGGAAAGAGGTAGTTGTTTGGGCTAAATTATAGGTGGGCTATGTACAGGTGCAGTAATCTGTGAGATGACTCCCTCAAATCCTTTGGAGAAAATACCCTTTCTATTCAGCTTTGTTCAATTATATTCTTCGTACTATAAAATAAGGCCACAGAATTCTAAGCAAATCTTGTCTCTATATTACATGGGTTTTGTTAGACTTTTTTAAAATGTAGATGTTGCAAAGGTCTGCATCAGTGTGGAAGCAAGGAGATGCTAAATGTTTTTATTTATTTTTTTATGTTAATTAATGTTCAATTTGCCCATAAGACCTACAGTTTTTGCTTGACAAATCACCGGTTGACACAATTTCGTGACCGCCACAACCCTAACATAACTGTAGAGCATGAATCCCATGTTAAGACAAGGTCATTAATAGTTAACAGATATCTAGCTGACAGGCATTTAGTTGTGAATTCTGTACTGTAACTAGATCACCTGGCGCGTGCTGCACAACAAGGCTCCGGTCTCTCGTCGTTGTGTGTAAACAAACACCATGTGACGTGAGACTGGGGATTTACCTGTAAGCTTCATAATGAACGATAATGTGACAGGTGTAATGAACACTGCAATCTGCTTTTATCTCCTAACGGTATTGCACAAGTTTGACTGCAGGGATTTACTTTAAGTTGCTACAAATATTAAATTATATTTATAAAAAAATAAACTTTCAATAAATAGTTTCAACGGTATTGACGAAATTGGGAAAAACCAGCATGTGGCTTTTTCCCCAAATACCTCAGTATACGGTACATACCTCACAAGCCTTAGGCTACATGTTGAAATGTTAAGGACCATTCCCTGACATGAGCATCAGTGGACCTCTCCAAAAAATAGAAAGACAACTAGATTCCACAGCACAAACAGATTCCAAGCCCCCGGATTAGAGCTAACTTGGCCATAAAGAGTCAGCTAGTCTGAGATGAGATTGAGCCTCTTGAAATCTATTGGTTTTCTGTGAGGTGCTGCTGGAGGAGCCTGGACCAGAGATTAATAGGAAGACCCAAGCCGAATGGGCTCAGTCCCCATTATATTCCTCCTCTCTCTAACTCCAAATTGGGAACTCGTGCCGATCTAGCTCTCTGATTTATGTATTGAATGTGTCAGCAGTCATGACGGTGTGCAAAGAGTCACTTGTAATTCTTTTTGATTTGAACAAGGGACCAAAAAACTACCTTCGTCATTTTTCCTTAACCACCATTTTGTGAGAAAATGATTGTTCTCTGTCGTCACGGTGCCTCTGTAGCAGGTTTTGTGCCGATTTAGGACAAATCTGGTCTAGTGTGTGTATCGTCTATTCTACATTCGTCTCGTTCCACTATGCTCTTTTTCACTTACATTTTATGCCAAAAGAAATGACTACCACTTACGTTAAAGACATTGTGTATTTGCTAACCCTCAATCCGGATTAGTAATTTAGCCCTACTTGAGTTAAATAGATTATAGATGACCCTCGACTGTGATTAAGGCTATACTGGTTGATTTGAACATCTCCACGAGTAAGGGCCTAAATTAGTATTTTGTTAATTTACTTAATATCATTCAGCTGCCTTGTTTTTAAATGACCAAACTCATTATTTTGACCTCCCTTAATCAACCCTTTGTCTTCTTCCAAAATGGCACCCTGTTTGTCTGCTTCCAAAATGGCACCCTGTTTGTCTGCTTCCAAAATGGCACCCTATTTGTCTGCTTCCAAAATGGCACCCTATTTGTCTGCTTCCAAAATGGCACCCTATTTGTCTGCTTCCAAAATGGCACCCTATTTGTCTGCTTCCAAAATATAATAATAATAATAATATATGCCATTTAGCAGACGCTTTTATCCAAAGCGACTTACAGTCATGTGTGCATACATTCTACGTATGGGTGGTCCCGGGGATCGAAAATGGCACCCTATTTGTCTGCTTCCAAAATGGCACCCTATTTGTCTGCTTCCAAAATGGCACCCTGTTTGTCTGCTTTCAAAATGGCACCCAGTTTGTCTGCTTTCAAAATGGCACCCTATTTGAAATATCAGTGTTTCCAAACTCTACTCCTCCAGTACTCGCAAACAGTACACATTGTATTGTAACCCCAGACAAACATACCAGATTCAACTTGTCAACTAACTGAGCTTGTCCGGAGCTACAATAAAATGTGTGCTGTTTGAGAGGACTGGAGTTTTGAAACACTGCCCTATATAGTGCACTACTGTTGACCAGAGCCCTATATAGTACACTACTGTTGACCAGAGCCCTATATAGTACACTACTGTTGACCAGAGCCCTATATAGTGCACTACTGTTGACCAGAGCCCTATATAGTACACTACTGTTGACCAGAGCCCTATATAGTGCACTACTGTTGACCAGAACCCTATATAGTACACTACTGTTGACCAGAGCCCTATATAGTGCACTACTGTTGACCAGAGCCCTATATAGTACACTACTGTTGACCAGAGCCCTATATAGTACACTACTGTTGACCAGAGCCCTATATAGTGCACTACTGTTGACCAGAGCCCTATATAGTGCACTACTGTTGACCAGAGCCCTATATAATGCACTACTGTTGACCAGAGCCCTATATAGTGCACTACTGTTGACCAGAGCCCTATATAGTGCACTACTGTTGACCAGAGCCCTATATAGTGCACTACTGTTGACCAGAGCCCTATATAGTGCACTACTGTTGACCAGAGCCCTATATAGTGCACTACTGTTGACCAGAGCCCTATATAGTGCACTACTGTTGACCAGAGCCCTATATAGTGCACTACTGTTGACCAGAGCCCTATATAGTGCACTACTGTTGACCAGAGCCCTATATAGTGCACTACTGTTGACCAGAGCCCTATATAGTGCACTACTGTTGACCAGAGCCCTATATAGTGCACTACTGTTGACCAGAGCCCTATATAGTACACTACTGTTGACCAGAGCCCTATATAGTACACTACTGTTGACCAGAGCCCTATATAGTGCACTACTGTTGACCAGAGCCCTATATAGTGCACTACTGTTGACCAGAGCCCTATATAGTACACTACTGTTGACCAGAGCCCTATATAGTACACTACTGTTGACCAGAGCCCTATATAGTACACTACTGTTGACCAGAGCCCTATATAGTGCACTACTGTTGACCAGAGCCCTATATAGAGCACTACTGTTGACCAGAGCCCTATATAGTGCACTACTGTTGACCAGAGCCCTATATAGTGCACTACTGTTGACCAGAGCCCTATATAGTGCACTACTGTTGACCAGAGCCCTATATAGTGCACTACTGTTGACCAGAGCCCTATATAGTGCACTATTGTTGACCAGAGCCCTATATAGTGCACTACTGTTGACCAGAGCCCTATATAGTGCACTACTGTTGACCAGAGCACTATATAGTGCACTACTGTTGACCAGAGCCCTATATAGTGCACTACTGTTGACCAGAGCCCTATATAGTGCACTACTGTTGACCAGAGCCCTATATAGTACACTACTGTTGACCAGAACCCTATATAGTGCACTACTGTTGACCAGAGCCATAGGATGCCATTTCAAATGCACCTTTGTATTTTCCTTAAGGAATGAATGAACCAATCAATCGCCATGTTTTAAGGAACAGGCACCAACCCTGGTGTTTTTGGATTCACAGACGAGGGCTTTAAATGGCCAACATCATTATGTTGACCTCCTTCAATCACCACTTTGGCTATTTTACTCCACTACTGCTATTTTACTCCACTACTGCTATTTTACTCCACTACTCCTATTTTACTCCACTACTCCTATTTTACTCCACTACTCCTATTTTACTCCACTACTCCTATTTTACTCCACTACTCCTATTTTATTCCACTACTCCTATTTTACTCCACTACTCCTATTTTACTCCACTACTGCTATTTTACTCCACTACTGCTATTTTACTCCACTACTGCTATTTTACTCCACTACTGCTATTTTACTCCACTACTGCTATTTTACTCCACTACTGCTATTTTAATCCACGTTTACTCCACTACTCCTATTTTACTCCACTACTCCTATTTTACTCCACTACTGCTATTTTAGTCCACGTTTACTCCACTACTGCAATTTTACTCCACGTTTACTCCACTACTGCTATTTTACTCCACTACTGCTATTTTACTCCACTACTCCACCTTTACTCCACTACTCCACGTTTACTCCACTAAGAAGTCAAGCAACTGTAAGTCTCTCTGGACAAGAGCGTCTGTTTAATGACTCAAAAATGCAAGTCAAGAAATTAGTTTGTCTTTTCCCCCAGCCCATCCCTCTGCTGAAGGAAGGGGTGAACCACTCCATCACCCTGTCTCAGATGCAGGTGGCTTCCCTATTGGCCAATGCCTTCTTCTGTACCTTTCCCCGACGCAACTCCAGGAAGTCAGAATATTTCAACTACCCTGACATCAACTTCTACAGGTACTACTTACGATGTTTCATATTGTCATATAACATTAGGACATTCCCCTGACATCAACTTCTGCAGAAAGGTGTGAGTTTACCCTCCTTCCTCTTTGATCACAAAAGAGGCACATTTTTGTAGAATAGTTCATATATATATATATATAAATAATAAATGCCATTTAGAAGACACTTTTATCCAAAGTGATTTACATTGTGGATATGTTTTGTATACCATTGATCCAGGGGTCAAACCCACTATCTTGTCGTTGCTATACCAACCGAGCTAATGTGAACCACCGGAGCTCAGTTGGTTTTAGTTCTCGTCATATTTTTACGTTAGGATGCTGAAAGGTGTATCTATTGACATAATCTTTTCACATCAGAAGGCAACGGCCAATAGAATAGCTTTGACAAGTCAAGAGTTCTGTGTTCCCACGGGAACAGTTAGCGTCTGCGTTCCTGGAGCATAGACATTGATGTCTTGTAGGCGGGCTGACATCAGAAGGCAACGGCCAATAGAATAGCTCTGACAAGTCAAGAGTTCTGTTCACGGGAACACAGTGGGACAGTTAGCGTCTGCGTTCCTGGAGCATAGACATTGATGTCTTGTAGGCGGGCTGTCATCAGATAGACGAGGAGGTCTGAAACGAGTCCCATTTCCATAAGGGGGCACTAGTCTACTGACTTTGCTTTCCTCACTAATCACTTTGTCTTCTGTACTCTCTCTGAGGTAGTTGTTCAGTATATCTCTTCATATTTGTCTGAAAGCTTCAGCAACGCTTACATTCTGTTGTTGTTGTTGTAAATATAGGCCTTGTACTACTTCCATGTCTAACCACTCATCATTTTTTTATTTCAAATCAAATCAAAATCAAATCAAATTTATTTATATAGCCCTTCGTACATCAGCTGATATCTCAAAGTGCTGTACAGAAACCCAGCCTAAAACCCCAAACAGCAAACAATGCAGGTGTAAAAGCACGGTGGCTAGGAAAAACTCCCTAGAAAGGCCAAAACCTAGGAAGAAACCTAGAGAGGAACCGGGCTATGTGGGGTGGCCAGTCCTCTTCTGGCTGTGCCGGGTAGAGATTATAACAGAACATGACCAAGATGTTCAAATGTTCATAAATGACCAGCATGGTCAAATAATAATAAGGCAGAACAGTTGAAACTGGAGCAGCAGCACAGTCAGGTGGACTGGGGACAGCAAGGAGCCATCATGTCAGGTAGTCCTGGGGCATGGTCCTAGGGCTCAGGTCAGTTGAAACTGGAGCAGGAGCATGGCCAGGTGGACTGGGGACAGCAAGGAGTCCTCATGTCAGGTAGTCCTGGGACATGGTCCTAGGGCCCAGGCCAGTTGAAACTGGAGCAGCAGCATGGCCATGAGTTTGGATTTGAGCATGGATTTGAGTTTTTATTTTACTAGGCAAGTCAGTTAAGAACAAATTCTTATTTACAATGACGGACTAGGAACACTGGGTGAAATGCCTTGTTCAGGGGCAAAACGACAGATTTTTACCTTGTCAGCTCAGGGATCTGATCCAGCAACCTTTCGGTTACTGGCCCAACACTCTAACCACTAGGCTACCTGCTCTAACCACTAGGCTACCTGCTCTAACCACTAGGCTACCTGCTCTAACCACTAGACTACCAGTCTCTAACCACAAGGCTACCTGCTCTAACCACTAGGCTACCTGTCTCTAACCACCAGGCTGCTCTAACCACCTGTCTAGGCCACCTGTCTAACCACTGGGCTACCTGCTCTAACCACCAGTCTCTAACCACTAGGCTACCTGCTCTAACCACTAGGCTAGGCTCTAACCACTAGGCTACCTCTAACCACCAGGCTGTTATAACCACTAGGCTACCTCTCTAACCACCAGGCTGCTCTAACCTGTCTCTAACCACCAGGTCTAACCACTAGGTCTCTAACCACCAGGCTACCTGTCTCTAACCACCAGGCTACCTGTCTCTAACCACCAGGCTACCTGTCTCTAACCTCCAGGCTACCTGTCTCTAACCACCAGGCTACCTGTCTCTAACCACCAGGCTACCTGTCTCTAACCACCAGGCTACCTGTCTCTAACCGCCAGGCTACCTGTCTCTAACCTCCAGGCTACCTGTCTCTAACCGCCAGGCTACCTGTCTCTAACCGCCAGGCTACCTGCTCTAACCGCTACCTGTCTCTAACCTCCAGGCTACCTGTCTCTAACCGCCAGGCTACCTGTCTCTAACCGCCAGGCTACCTGTCTCTAACCGCTAGGCTACCTGTCTCTAACCACTAGGCTACCTGTCTCTAACCACTAGGCTACCTGTCTCTAACCACTAGGCTACCTGTCTCTAACCACTAGGCTACCTGTCTCTAACCACTAGGCTACCTGCTCTAACCACTAGGCTACCTGCTCTAACCACTAGGCTACCTGCTCTAACCACTAGGCTACCTGCTCTAACCACTAGGCTACCTGCTCTAACCACTAGGCCACCTGTCTCTAACCACTAGGCTACCTGTCTGTAACCACTAGGCTACCTGCTCTAACCACTAGGCTACCTGCTCTAACCACTAGGCTACCTGCTCTAACCACTAGGCTACCTGTCTGTAACCACTAGGCTACCTGTCTCTAACCACCAGGCTACCTGTCTCTAACCACCAGGCGACCTGTCTCTAACCACCAGGCTACCTGTCTCTAACCACCAGGCGACCTGTCTCTAACCACCAGGCTACCTGTCTCTAACCACCAGGCTACCTGTCTCTAACCGCCAGGCTACCTGTCTCTAACCGCCAGGCTACCTGTCTCTAACCGCCAGGCTACCTGTCTCTAACCGCCAGGCTACCTGTCTCTAACCGCCAGGCTACCTGCTGATTGGGGTGCACATTGAACACTAATAACTTACCATTATAAGAAACGATTCAATAAGGATCAGTCTCCCTCAATTACGGCGCTGGCATGCCTTTTATCCAACTACCACAAATGAACACACAACAGTCCAGCATAAATTCAAATGAGCCCATCTTTTAAGAGCCACTGTTCGACTTATCTTTATTTCGTTACCGGATTACATTTCCATAACTGCAGACCATTTCCATTCAATGTTACTTGTATCAACATTGTATGGCTGTTTATTGAATGTGTTTTTTAGTGTCTATGAGAGAGGGTTATTCGACACATAAGATGCCTTCTGTGTCAGGTCAGTGCTGTAGCAGATCTATTTCACACGATCAACATGGGAACCAAACACCAGGTAACAGTAATGTTGACCTGTCCCCTAGAGGGGAGAATATTAACCATGAGTTAGCCAGCTAACTTGCCTAAATGTTCAGAAAAAAACAAAAAAAAAAACATTTTGGTTGAAATGGACTTGGTCGGCCTCCCAGGTGGCGCAGTGGTTAAGGGCGCTGTACTGCAGCGCCAGCTGTGCCACCAGAGACTCTGGGTTCGCGCCCAGGCTCTGTCGTAACCGGATAGACGCATGACTTTAAGCCTTCGTCTCTCCCGAGCCCGTACGGGAGTTGTAGCGATGAGACAAGATGGTAGCTACTAAACAATTGGAAACCACGAAATTGGGGAGGAAAAGGGGGTACAAAAAAATGGACTTGGTCTAATTGTCTGAACAACCAAAAATACAAAAAAAATCACTAGTTATTTTGGGTTGTTTATTCAAGAGGTGACAATGACAAAAATTAGTTGGCACTCAGCCTACAAAACGGGAACATTCTGAGGGTCAAAACGCTGCCCGGTTGGTCTGTTTGGTGGCGGTAAAAGGATCCTTTTGGGATTTGACAGAACGTTGTCCTCACAGCAGACTCTCTGGCACTCAGACTTTATCTTGATCTTGACTAACCGGTCTCACAGCGTTCTCGACTGCATCACTTCCTCTATGTCTGGCAAATGCACCCATGTACTGTACCACCACTTTGATTATGAGCCAAATTATACACGAGGTAGCAGACAGTCCAGTTATTCTACAGGGTCACCTGAAGGTGGTCTAAGGTGAAGACATGATATCTCTTACTTCCTTGTTCACTCGCCCTCAATAGTCTTGACTCAGTGAGGCAAGCATTAGTTACCTGAACACTTCTCTGCAGAACAGTGCAGTGCAGTTAATGATTGATATTAACATTTTTATTAGGGTATAAGACATAAGGGTTCATACAAGCATTATAACCGCATCGTAATCCATGACGGTGCATTCTGAAAAGTATGCAGACCCCTGTCTATATAAGGTCACCCAGTTGAGAGTGCATAAACCAAGCCATGAGGTCAACGGAAGCCACTCCTCAGTAAAAAGGCACATGACAGCCCGCTTGGAGTTTGCTAAAAAAAGGCACCTAAAGGAATCTCAGACCATGAGAAACAAGATTCTCTGGTCTGATGAAACTAAGATTGAAGTTATTGGCCTGCAAGCCAAACATCTGGAGGAAACCAGGCACCATCCCTACGGTGAAGCATGGTGGTGGCAGCATCATGCTGTGGGGTGTTTTTCAGCGGCAGGGACTGAGAGACTAGTCAGGGTTGAGGGAAAGATTAATGGAGCAAAGGACAGAGAGATCCTTGATTAAAACCTGCTCCAGAGCGCTCAGGACCTCAGACTAGGGTGAAGGTTCACCTTCCAACAGGACAACGACCCTAAGCACACAGCCAAGACAACGCAGGAGTGGCTTCGGGACAAGTCTCTGAATGTCCTTGAGTGGCCCAGCCAGAGCCCGGACTTGAACCCAATCGAACATCTCTGGAGAGACTTGAAAATAGCTGTGCAGCAACGCTCCCCATCCAACCTGACAGAACTTGAGGATCTGCAGAGAAGAATGGGAGAAACTCCCTAAATACAGGTGTGACAAGCTTGTACGTCATACCCAAGAAGACTCAAGGCTGTAACTGTTGACAAATGTACATGCTATATACAGGATGTTACGGTACAGAGTCAATGTGGAGGCTATATACAGGGGGTACCAGTACAGAGTCAATGTGGAGGCAATATACAGGGGGTACCAGTACAGAGTCAATGTGGAGGCTATATACAGGGTGTTATGGTACAGAGTCAATGTGGAGGCTATATACAGGGGGCTATATACAGGGTGTTATGGTACAGAGTCAATGTGGAGGCTATATACAGGGGGTACCGGTACAGAGTCAATGTGGAGGCTATATACAGGGGGTACCGGTACAAAGTCAATGTGGAGGCTATATACAGGGTGTTATGGTACAGAGTCAATGTGGAGGCTATATACAGGGGGTACCGGTACAGAGTCAATGTGGAGGCTATATACAGGGGGTACCGGTACAGAGTCAATGTGGAGGTTATATACAGGGGGTACCGGTACAGAGTCAATGTGGAGGTTATATACAGGGTATTACGGTACAGAGTCAATGTGGAGGTTATATACAGGGGGTACCGGTACAGAGTCAATGTAGAGGCTATATACCGGGGGTACCGGTACAGAGTCAATGTGGAGGCTATATACAGGGGGTACCGGTACAGAGTCAATGTGGAGGTTATATACAGGGGGTACCGGTACAGAGTCAATGTGGAGGTTATATACAGGGTATTACGGTACAGAGTCAATGTGGAGGTTATATACAGGGGGTACCGGTACAGAGTCAATGTAGAGGCTATATACCGGGGGTACCGGTACAGAGTCAATGTGGAGGCTATATACAGGGGGTACCGGTACAGAGTCAATGTTGGAGGCTATATACAGGGGGTACCGGTACAGAGTCAATGTGGAGGCTATATACAGGGGGTACCGGTACAGAGTCAATGTTGGAGGCTTCCTGATTTCAAACCCAACCTCCCCGAGTACTGTCCTTGGAGAAGATCTGATAACAGAATTGTTGTTGCCAGTGGTGGTGCGGTTTTTACTCCCTAATAGAGGAGCTTTTACTTCTACCGGTGACTTTATAGGATTAAAGTAATGTAATACTAGCGCCTCACTCTCTAATTCCTGAACGGAGAAGACTGGAGCTGCTCTGTACACACTCACCATCTCTGTCTGCATCACACTTTTTTTGCATTCCAAATGGTACCCACCTCTCCCAAAAAACCCTTTTATAGTGCACTACGTTTAACCAGAGCCCTATGGGCCCTAAAGGGCACCGTTTGGGACCCAGATAGTGTGATTATCTAAGTGGAGAAGGGAAAATGAGATTAACATTGTCTCAGATGGCCATCTGTAGCTACAGCCCTTTTACAAAAATACAGGAGGATTATAGTGGCTCTAACTACAGCCCTTCAATATTTAATTCAGCCAGTCAGATAAGGATTTCCTGAATGAAAAGAGAACCAGGAAGTGCTCTACTTTGGATCTGAGATGGACTCTTAGCTAGCTAACAGTAAAAGGTTTGGAAATTATCTGAAACCCGGACGATGGTGTGTGTTGGTGGACAAGCGTTCCCGGGTAAAAGACCACCGAGACGGACTGTAACTACAGCCCTTTACTGAAACACAGGAGGATTATAGTGGCTGTAACTACAGCCCTTTACTGAAACACAGGAGGATTATAGTGGCTGTAACTACAGCCCTTTACTGAAACACAGGAGGATTATAGTGGCTGTAACTACAGCCCTTTACTGAACCGTGCAGCATCCGCTACAAGACCATGGTGCTTGCCTACGGAGCTGTGAGGGGAACGGCACCTCAGTACCTCCAGGCTCTGATCAGGCCCTACACCCAAACAAGGGCACTGCGTTCATCCACCTCTGGCCTGCTCGCCTCCCTACCACTGAGGAAGTACAGCTCCCGCTCAGCCCAGTCAAAACTGTTCGCTGCTCTGGCCCCCCAATGGTGGAACAAACTCCCTCACGACGCCAGGACAGCGGAGTCAATCACCACCTTCCGGAGACACCTGAAACCCCACCTCTTTAAGGAATACCTAGGATAGGATAAGTAATCCCTCTCACCCCCCTTTAAGATTTAGATGCACTATTGTAAAGTGACTGTTCCACTGGATGTCATAAGGTGAATGCACCAATTTGTAAGTCGCTCTGGATAAGAGCGTCTGCTAAATGACTTAAATGTAAATGCAGCAGTGAAGAAGATCCTGTTTGTCTGAGCTGGTCAGTCGAGTGGAACTAAGGCCCACCACCCCCGTAGAGATGGTAGACCCCCACCACCCCGTAGAGATGGTAGACCCCACCACCCCCGTAGAGATGGTAGACCCCCACCACCCCGTAGAGATGGTAGACCCCCACCACCCCCGTAGAGATGGTAGACCCCCACCACCCCTGTAGAGATGGTAGACCCCCCCACCCCTGTAGAGAGGGTAAACACCCACCCCCGTAGAGAGGGTAGACCCCCCCCACCCCGTAGAGAGGGTAAACCCCCCACCCCCGTAGACAGGGTAAACCCCCCACCCCCGTAGAGAGGGTAAACCCTCCCACCCCCGTGGAAGGGTAGACATCCACCCCGTAGAGAGGGGAAACACCCACCCCGTAGAGAGGGAAACCCCACCCCCGTAGAGAGGGTAGACCCCCACCCCCGTAGAGAGGGGAAACACCCCCCCCCATAGAGAGGGTAAACACCCACCCCCGTAGAGAGGGTAGACCCCCCCATCCCCGTAGAGAGGGTAAACACCCACCCCCGTGGAGAGGGTAGACCCCCACCCCGTGGAGAGGGTAGACACCCACCCCCGTAGAGAGGGGAAACACCCACCCCGTAGAGAGGGTAGACCCCCACCCCCTGTAGAGAGGGGAAACACCCCCGCCCCTGTAGAGAGGGGAAACACCCCCACCCCGTAGAGAGGGTACATTTACATTTAAGTCATTTAGCAGACGCTCTTATCCAGAGCGACTTACAAATTGGTGCATTCACCTTATGACATCCAGTGGAACAGTCACTTTACAATAGTGCATCTAAATCTTAAAGGGGGGGGGGAATACTTATCCTATCCTAGGTATTCCTTAAAGAGGTGGGGTTTCAGGTGTCTAGGTAGACCCCCCACCCCTGTAGAGAGGGTAAACACCCACCCCTGTAGAGGGTAGACCCCCCACCCCGTAGAGGGTAGACCCCCCCCCCACCCCCATAGAGAGGGTAGACCCCCCCCCCACCCCCGTGGAGAGGGTAAACACCCACCCCGTAGAGAGGGTAGTCCCCCCCACCCCCCACCCCCCCCATAGAGGGTAGACCCCCCACCCCCGTAGAGAGGGTAGACCCCCCACCCCCGTAGAGAGGGTAGACCCCCCCCCCGTAGAGAGGGTAAACACCCCCTCCGTAGAGAGGGTAGACCCCCCACCCCTGTAGAGGGGGTAAACACCCCCTCCGTAGAGAGGGTAGACCCCCACTCCTGTAGAGAGGGTAAACACCCCCTCCGTAGAGAGGGTAGACCCCCCACCCCCGTAGAGAGGGTAAACACCCCCTCCGTAGAGAGGGTAGACCCCCCACCCCTGTAGAGAGGGTAGACACCCCCTCCGTAGAGAGGGTAGACCCCCCACCCCCGTAGAGAGGGTAAACACCCCCTCCGTAGAGAGGGTAGACCCCCCACCCCTGTAGAGAGGGTAAACACCCCCTCCGTAGAGAGGGTAGACCCCCCCACCCCTGTAGAGAGGGTAGACCCCCCCCACCCCTGTAGAGAGGGTAGACCCCCCCCCCACCCCGTAGAGAGGGTAGACCCCCCCACCCCGTAGAGAGGGTAAACACCCCCACCCCGTAGAGAGGGTAAACCCCCCACCCCGTAGAGAGGGGAGAGGGTAGACCCCCCACCCCCGTAGAGAGGGTAAACACCCAATGTAACCTAGGCCACATCACAACGCCACTGATGATGATGATTTGAACACTTTGGCCATGTTCAGTGGTCAGTCTAGTGGCACTTGGGAACAAGCTAAGGCTTAATTAACCTTTTGCTGGAGATTCCTGGTGGAAGGTAAACCCCCAACCTCAATAAGGGCAGGGAAAAACCCTATTGACCACCCCAAGGTGACCTGCCCAAGGTCACCTGCCTACACCCGTCCACTGATGGTGTTGTGTCCAAGACAAGAGCATTGTTAAGTAGATTTCACTGATTTGGTTATTGAGGAGAGTGCCATTTTGGAAGGACCCTTGGCCTCCCTGTTGGGGAGATGCAATAGAACAGACGTTTTCTTACATCCCTCAGCATGGCCTCCTTTTAACTCAATGAGTAGAAATGTATCTGGGATTCATTTAAATACATTTGTAGTCTAACAGGGGGAGGCTTTAAAAAAATAAAAATAAAAGTGTTCTTGTTTGTAAAGTAGATTTGATGCTGTTCTGTTGTAAGTTATCTTCATACAAATTAGAGTTCTAGTCTGAACGAAAATGAACTGCACTCGGCAACACTTTTCTCCGAATAGGCAACCGAGCTACGTCACATCACATCTCTACACGGAACATCTTTGATGGATTGTTGCCATTATATAATTATGTATTCATTTCACCATTCCCCAAAATACCGTATTGGAATTCTATTACTAAAAGCCTGCTCTTACCTGCTGTTACCAACCATTGGCTGGCTAGCTGCCCTGTGAGAGCCCTGTGGGCTAAATAACATGACTCAAGATTTGTTTCTACTAGGCTACAATGACAGAAAAGAAAAATGAGGAATGGACTTAAATGAATGAGTTTCTCTGGGCCTGGAGGGGCTCTCAGCCTCTCAGTGCATCAAGCCTTGTGTCATTAAGCCTTGTCATTCCTTTTGCTCTCATGAAATTTCTCGTTCTCGCTCTCTCTCTCGCTCTCTCTCTCTCTTTGATTGAAATTCCTCTCTCTCTTTCTCTCTCTCTCTCTCTCTCTCTCTCTCTCTCTCTCTCTCTCTTTGATTGAAATTCCTCTCTCTCTCTCTCTCTCTCTCTCTCTCTCTCTCTCTCTCTCTCTCTCTCTCTCTCTCTCTCTTTGATTGAAATTTCTCTGATATAAATTTCTCCCTCTCTCTCTCTCTCTCTCTCTCTCTCTCTCTCTCTCTCTCTCTCTCTCTCTCTCTCTCTCTCTCTCTCTCTCTCAAAGCACAGGAGTTTAGTAGATTTGTTCTTAATGCTGAGTTAGACATTCAGTTCAAATAGCCTCACTAGTGCACCTCTGTAGGCAGTCAGCTTTTGTAGTAGACTGGATGAGATGAATAGCCTCCTGACGTCCCTGCTCCTCTTTTAAAAGGGACATGGGGCCTTGTTAATGTAGCCCTGGGGTTGCCGGGAAGTGGAAAGGGGGCCATGTTTTTTTGTTGTTTTTTCTTCTCATTCTCTTCTGTTCGTTTCCTTTTTGTGTAAGTGCTGTGGAGTGGAGGGACACATGAGTGTGACTTTGATGGGACTGAGGCCTGGGGCCAACTGCCATTGTTCCAACGATGTAAGAGGGACTTTCTACCAGTGGCGGTCAGTGCCAGTTTTAGATGAGGGAGGACAAACATTTTTTTTTCGTTAGCATGACCTTATTTCCATTACAGCATATTGGATGACTGTCATTCATATTCCATTCACCCAGTTCAATGTAACAGTGACAGGTTTAGGTTACTGTCATTCATATTCACTCAGTTCAATGTAACAGTGACAGGTTTAGGTTACTGTCATTCATATTCACCCAGTTCAATGTAACAGTGACAGGTTTAGGTTACTGTCATTCACCCAGTTCAATGTAACAGTGATAGGTTTAGGTTACTGTCATTCATATTCACCCAGTTCAATGTGACAGTGACAGGTTTAGGTTACTGTCATTCATATTCACCCAGTTCAATGTGACAGTGACAGGTTTAGGTTACTGTCATTCATATTCACCCAGTTCAATGTAACAGTGATGGGTTTAGGTTACTACATGATACTCTAATTTGTCTCTGTACCCATCATGAGATTGCTACAACCCGGCCTATGAATAAAGGTTTACAACGTAGGTACACACAGGTCGCGAGACAAATTTGAGGTGACAGACATTCAATAGCGCCATGCAGACTCTTGCCTGCATCTAGCTGATATAGGGTGTATTCATTAGTCCAACAGTTGCAAAACGAGAGTTTCTGTTGGACAAATTCAGGAGTGTTTTTGTACCCTTTGCTTCCGTTTAAGATACGTTTTTCAACAGAATCGAAATTCTTTGGTTTCTAACTCCAACAGTGCTGTAATATCATACAAAATAGTGTTATAATCAGTTATTTGGTGACGTGATTATATTTAGCATCATTTTTATCTCAAAGGTACAACTGATTTTCATGAAATTCACTGAGGATGGTTCTCCCCTCCCTCCTCTGAGGAGCCTGCACTGATTTCTACATAACCGGCCTGGCACGGCTGCAGTGAGAGAAAGGGGAGCTGAGCGAGAGATGATTCTAATTCATATCAAAAGTTCAAGCTTGACTGAACTCACATGGATGGACAAAGTTTGAGGCCTGTGCTCTCTCTCTTTCTTTCTCTCTCTCTCTTCTTTCTCTCTCTCTTCTTTCTCTCTCTCTCTTTCTCTCTCTCTTCTTTCTCTCTCTTCTTTCTCTCTGTCTCTATTTCTTTCTCTGTCCCTCTTTCTCTCTCCTTCTTTCTCTCTCCCTCTTTCTTTCTCTCCCTCTTTTCTTCTCTCTCCCTCTTTCTTTCTTTCTCTCTCCCTCTTTCTCTCTCTGTCTCTCTCTCTCTTTCTTTCTCTCTCCCTCTTTCTCTCTCTTTCTTTCTCTCTCTGTCTCTGTCTCTCTCTTTCTCTCTCTTTCTTTCTTTCTCTCTCTCTCTCTTTCTTTCTCTCTGTCCCTCTTTCCTTCTCTCTCTCCCTCTTTCCTTCTCTCTCCCTCTTTCTCTCTCCATTATCTTTTTTCTCTTCATTCTCTCTCTCTTACCTTCTCTCCCATCTCTCTCTCTTCCTCCTCTCCCATCTCTCTCTCTTCCTCCTCTCTCTCTTCCTTCACTCTCTTTCCTTCTCGCTCTTACCTTCTCTCTCGGTCTCTCTCTCTTACCTTCTCTTCCTCCTCTCTCTCTTCCTTCACTCTCTTTCCTTCTCGCTCTTACCTTCTCTCTCGGTCTCTCTCTTCAGTACTGGTGACACTGTGTGTCGTCTCTTCCAATCCTTCTCATTTTAGTAATGAAATCAACTAATTGTCAGTAGGTCTTTAAAGGACCCCTACAGACTAAGGTATTTCAGTCGAGGGTAGTAGTTATTTTCTGCCTGCCCAGAAGGACTGGGATGTGTGTGTGTGATCTACCTTTCTGGACTCCCAACACCCAGTGGCTCTTTCCATCGTCATCCCACCTAGTTCCACCACCTCAGGCCCACCATAAACTGGCCTTTGATGTTCTGAAATATAGTAGTGCAGTCGATACATAATTAGGCTACTTACTTACAGGGATAATCCACCCCCAGAAAGAAAGAAAAAGATCATGAAACTCCTGTCATTTTGGTGAAATCCTATGTTCTCATAATATACCATGTAACGTCTTTATAATATAACATAATATACCATAATATAATATATAATGTCTTTATAATATAACATAATATAACATAATATAATATATAATGTCTTTATAATATAACATAATATACCATAATATAATATATAATGTCTTTATAATATAACATAATATAACATAATATAATATATAATGTCTTTATAATATAACATAATATACCATAATATAATATATAATGTCTTTATAATATAACATAATATAACATAATATAATATATAATGTCTTTATAATATAACATAATATAATATAACGTCTTTATAATATAACATAATATAACGTCTTTATAATATAACATAATATAATATAACATAATATAACGTCTTTATAATATAACATAATATAACGTCTTTATAATATAACATAATATAATATAACATAATATAATATAACATAATATAACGTCTTTATAATATAACATAATATAACGTCTTTATAATATAACATAATATAACGTCTTTATAATATAACATAATATAACATAATATAACGTCTTTATAATATAACATAATATAACGTCTTTATAATATAACATAATATAATATAACATAATATAACGTCTTTATAATATAACATAATATAACGTCTTTATAATATAACATAATATACCATATAACGTCTTTATAATATAACATAATATACCATATAACGTCTTTATAATATAACATAATATACCATATAACGTCTTTATAATATAACATAATATACCATATAACGTCTTTATAATATAACATAATATACCATATAACGTCTTTATAATATAACATAATATACCATATAACGTCTTTATAATATAACATAATATAACATAATATAATATAATATAACGTCTTTATAATATAACATAATATAATATAACATAATATAACGTCTTTATAATATAACATAATATAACGTCTTTATAATATAACATAATATAACGTGTTTATAATATAACATAATATAACATATAATATAACATAATATAATATAACATAATATAACGTCTTTATAATATAACATAATATAACGGGTTTATAATATAATATAATATAACATAATATAATATAACATAATATAACATATAATATAACATAATATAATGTGTTTATAATATAACATAATATAATATAACATAATATAACGTCTTTATAATATAACATAATATAACGTGTTTATAATATAATATAACATAATATAATATAACATAATATAACATAATATAACATGTTTATAATATAATATAACATAATATAACATAATATAATATAACATAATATAACATAATATAACATAACATAATATAATATAATATAATATAATATAATATAACATAATATAACATAATATAACATAATATAAATAACATAATATAACATAATATAACATAATATAATATAACATAATATAATATAACATAATATAACATTATATAATATAACATAATATAACATAATATAACATAATATAATATAACATAATATAACATAATATAACATAATATAATATAACATAATATAACATAATATAATATAACACAACATAACATAACATAATATAACATAACATAATATAACATAATATAATATAACATAATATAACATAATATAATATAATATAATATAACATAATATAACATAATATAATATAATATAATATAATATAATATAACATAATATAATATAACATAATATAATATAATATAATATAATATAACATAATATAACATAATATAATATAACATAATATAATATAATATAATATAACACAACATAATATAATATAATATAACATAATATAATATAATATAATATAATATAATATAATATAATATAATATAACATAATATAATATATAACATAATATAACATAATATAATATAACATAATATAATATAACATAACATAAATATAATATAATATAACATAATATAATATAACATAATATAACATAATATAATATAATATAATATAACATAATATAATATAATATAATATAACATAATATAATATAATATAATATAATATAACATAATATAACATAATATAATATAACATAATATAACATAATATAACATAATATAACATAATATAACATAATATAATATAACACAACATAACATAACATAATATAATATAACATAACATAATATAACATAATATAATATAACATAATATAACATAATATACCATATAACGTCTAAGTGGCCCGTCTGTGAAACCAGGAAGTGGCATAGGATTACATAGGATTACATAGGATTACATAGGATCACATAGGATTACATAGGATCACATAGGATCACATAGGATCACATAGGATCACATAGGATCACATAGGATTACATAGGATCACATAGGATCACATAGGATCACATAGGATCACATAGGATTACATAGGATTACATTCCAGCTACATGGTTCCCATCACTGGAGATAGAGGGATAGCACACTATCACTTTTCCTACCGCTTTTAAAACAATGACCTGCGGTCCAGATCACCCAATCAAGATGGTATATATTTGTTTAGAACACATCCGTCCAGTGCTTTCAAAAAGTATTTATACCCCTTATGCCTTATTCCACACGTTGTTGTTACAGCCTGAATTCAAAATGGATTAAATATATTTTTCTCTCACCCGTTATGAAAACTACACACAATACCCCACGATGACAAAGTGAAAACATGTTTTTTAAATTGAATCTCATTTAGTATTCACACCCCTTAGTCAATACATATTAGAGTCACCTTTGGCTGTGATTTACAGATGTGAGTCTTTCTGGGTACGTTTCTTAAGAGTTTTCCATACCTGGATTGTAGCATTCCCGAGGAAAAACAATACTGCGTGAATGTTTTGGAGTCTGATCATTCTGAGGAGGACGTTGGGGAAAAATAGCTTGGGTAATTAAGTAGACTGATACCACATTTCATTGATCCCCAATCCTTAGGTAAAGCTGTACAGTGCAATATGAATGTCAATACACACAATAGGCTGACTGGGGAGGTGACACCGTCACAGTCTCGTGAGAAGAGCTACAACGCTAATATTTGCGTAATCTTTTCACAGTTGTGTTTCTGTGGGTGTCACTGAGCAGACTGATACCACATTTCATTGCTTCACATTCCAACCTTGTCAAACATCTATCTAGTCTAAATATGGCATGATTCCACCAATTGTAACTTTCTGCATCACTTTCAAAGATGTACTTTTATTTTGAAGGCAAACTGCAAATTCCACTATTGTGCCTAATCCTTATCGTGGCTAACTTCACAACACATAACCCGGTCCGGTCGATCCTCACTAGCCACATGAAGCTAGCTGGCTGCTTATAACGTTAGCTTTGGGCAACAGGGTTAAGTAGCTGGCTAGCTATTTATTTTCATGAACTGAAGTTCAATTTCGATCCACGAACAACAACAAGTGGCAACCTAGCTAATACTTACTCACAAGGATTCCTACGAATAGTGAAAATGACTGCAGTTTCTACTGGTCATTGTTTTCAGGCTGGTTGTATAGGTGCTAGCTGTGTACCAAGCTAAAGCTAGCTAGCCCAGAAGTTGTGGTCGAACAAATAATGCTTTATGACCAACGCGGTGTTGTAAACACATCGTTCGTAGCTGGTGTTTGCTTTATTTTTTGTACAGCTTTGACAGTGCTGCTGATTGTAGTGGTGGCGCTTGGCGAATTCAGAACACACGGCATTCTCCAATTGAAAGGTGTTACTTGACGCTTATTGAAGCTTATATAATGCGGCACATAGTGATAGTGTTATTTGACCTGTATCTTTTTTGACACAGTGTTAGGTTCTAATTCTCAGAGTAAAACACTCAACTAACATTTATGAAAGCTGAACCAAGTTTATTCTACCCAGAGGTGTCAATACAGCTGCATTAGACAAGAACATGTTTCAACATATATATATGTTATATATATGTTAGATATCTCTCCAATCTTTACATCTTTTATGGCCCGACAGGAAGACGAAGTGATTGGGTAATAAACCATTGTTTTTCCCTTAGGGGGATCTGTTCTAACCTCAACCCCCTTGATGCCCAATCCAAAGACCTCCACCTGTATCCCCTATAGCACTCCTGTGACTTCCTCCCGTCCACCCAACACATTCCACAGCCATCTGGCTCCTACAGATAACCATTAACTTCTGATGTAAACACCCAGTCTCTAACCCTTAAGGGGATCTGTTCTAACCTCAACCCCCTTGATGCCCAATCCAAAGACCTCCACCTGTATCCCCTATAGCACTCCTGTGACTTCCTCGCGTCCACCCAACACATTCCACAGCAATCTGGCTCCTACAGATAACCATTAACTTCTGATGTAAACACCCAGTCTCTATCACTCCTCAGATACTATACTTCTGAGTATAACAACGTTCCACGTTTAACCCAGAATCTTAACAGGGCAAAGACCCAAACGGCGTTCCATAGTATGTCGTGAAGCTAATAGCAGTGACGCTATTACTGTGTAACACAGGTAGGGCAACTTCTGAACAATAGCGCACTTGGTAATGTGTACCGGTGCTCAACCAGTCGGCAAAAGCCAACATCACCAAATGACAGAAAACGGTTGATTGTCAAGGGCAATGAATTCCATTATCTTGGCGTTAATTGGATTTCGCCTTTTGACTTGTCTCCCTGAAATGTTCTTACTCTTTCAAATGACTGCTTGACTCGATCCACACAGCAGACATTGTGGACCAGGTTAGGAATGCTGTGTTGTACTGCTGGACTTGTTGACTGGTTGATGCAGACATTGTGTTGAACAGGTGTTGTTGATCCACACAGCAGACATTGTGGGCCAGGTTAGGAATGCTGTGTTGCAGGTGTTGACTGCTCGATCCACACAGCAGACATTGTGGACCAGGTTAGGAATGCTGTGTTGTACTGCTGGACTTGTTGACTGGTTGATCCACACAGCAGACATTGTGGGCCAGGTTAGGAATGCTGTGTTGCAGGTGTTGACTGCTCGATCCACACAGCAGACATTTAGGAATGCTGTGTTGCAGGTGTTGGTTATCCACACAGCAGAATGCTGTGTTGCAGGTGTTGTCTGCTCGATCCACACAGCAGACATTTGGGCCAGGTTGAATGCTGTGTTGCAGATCCACACAGCAGACATTTAGGGAATGCTGTGTTGCAGGTGTTGTCTGCTCGATCCACACAGCAGACATTGTGGGCGAGGTTAGGAATGCTGTGTTGCAGGTGTCTGCTCGATCCACACAGCAGACATTGTGGGCGAGGTTGTGCCGGACTTGTTGACTGCTCAATCCACACAGCGGACATTGTGGGCCAGGTTAGGAATGCTGTGTTGCAGGTGTTGTCTGCTCGATCCACACAGCAGACATTGTGGGCCAGGTTAGGAATGCTGTGTTGCAGGTGTTGTCTGCTCGATCCACACAGCAGACATTGTGGGCGAGGTTAGGAATGCTGTGTTGCAGGTGTTGACTGGTTGATCCACACAGCAGACATTTGGGCCAGGTTAGGAATGCTGTGTTGCAGGTGTTGACTGCTCGATCCACACAGCAGACATTGTGGGCGAGGTTGTGCCGGACTTGTTGACTGCTCGATCCACACAGCGGACATTGTGGGCGAGGTTAGGAATGCTGTGTTGCAGGTGTTGACTGGTTGATCCACACAGCAGACATTGTGGACCAGGTTAGGAATGCTGTTTTGCAGGTGTTGACTGCTCGATCCACACAGCAGACATTGTGGGCGAGGTTAGGAATGCTGTGTTGCAGGTGTTGTCTGCTCGATCCACACAGCAGACATTGTGGGCCAGGTTAGGAATGCTGTGTTGCAGGTGTTGTCTGCTCGATCCACACAGCAGACATTGTGGGAGAGGTTGTGCCGGACTTGTTGACTGCTCGATCCACACAGCAGACATTGTGGGCGAGGTTAGGAATGCTGTGTTGCAGGTGTTGTCTGCTCGATCCACACAGCAGACATTGTGGACCAGGTTAGGAATGCTGTGTTGCAGGTGTTGTCTGCTCGATCCACACAGCAGACATTGTGGGCCAGGTTAGGAATGCTGTGTTGCAGGTGTTGACTGGTTGATCCACACAGCAGACATTGTGGGTGAGGTTGTGCCGGACTTGTTGACTGCTCGATCCACACAGCAGACATTGTGGGCGAGGTTAGGAATGCTGTGTTGCAGGTGTTGTCTGCTCGATCCACACAGCAGACATTGTGGACCAGGTTACATTGTGGACCAGGTTAGGAGATGCTGCTGTGTTGCAGGTGTTGTCTGCTCGATCCACACAGCAGACATTGTGGGCCAGGTTAGGAATGCTGTGTTGCAGGTGTTGTCTGCTCGATCCACACAGCAGACATTGTGGGCCAGGTTAGGAATGCTGTGTTGCAGGTGTTGACTGGTTGATCCACACAGCAGACATTGTGGGCCAGGTTAGGAATGCTGTGTTGCAGGTGTTGACTGCTCGATCCACACAGCAGACATTGTGGGCGAGGTTGTGCCGGACTTGTTGACTGCTCGATCCACACAGCGGACATTGTGGGCGAGGTTAGGAATGCTGTGTTGCAGGTGTTGACTGGTTGATCCACACAGCAGACATTGTGGGAGAGGTTAGGAATGCTGTGTTGCAGGTGTTGTCTGCTCGATCCACACAGCAGACATTGTGGGCCAGGTTAGGAATGCTGTGTTGCAGGTGTTGTCTGCTCGATCCACACAGCAGACATTGTGGGCGAGGTTGTGCCGGACTTGTTGACTGCTCGATCCACACAGCAGACATTGTGGGCGAGGTTAGGAATGCTGTGTTGCAGGTGTTGTCTGCTCGATCCACACAGCAGACATTGTGGACCAGGTTAGGAATGCTGTGTTGCAGGTGTTGTCTGCTCGATCCACACAGCAGACATTGTGGACCAGGTTAGGAATGCTGTGTTGCAGGTGTTGACTGGTTGATCCACACAGCAGACATTGTGGGCGAGGTTAGGAATGCTGTGTTGCAGATATTGTGGGCCAGGTTAGGAATGCTGTGTTGCAGACATTGTGGGCCAGGTTAGGAATGCTGTGTTGCAGACATTGTGGACCAGGTTAGGAATGCTGGGTTGCAGGTGTAGGGTGTTACGTGGCGTCATTATGTCGTGTGCCGGTGTTATATATAGGTGTTATATATAGGTGTTATATATAGGTGTTATATATAGGTGTTATATATAGGTGTTATATAGGTGTTATATAGGTGTTATATATAGGTCTGCTTAGACATCGGACCGGTACTGATGTTAGCATTTTTAGCTAATATCGTTCGATTCCGATATGTTCACCGATATATCGTTCATCCCTACTGTTAATTACACTGTTAGAAACAAGACTAATTTTTAAACTTGATTTTAAATGTATTTATTAAGCTGTTCTGTAGCCTTTGAAAGACCTTTTTTTAAACTCTTACTTCCTTTACAGGCTGTTTGAAGGCTCTTCCCCAAAGAAGAGGGAGAAACTGAAAACACTTTTGTGCTATTTTAGAAGTGTAATCGAGCAAAGTACGTTTTTTTTGTATTATCAAATCAATGTTATGTCATTTATTTTATATTGGTTTCAAACCAAAAGCATTGATGATTTTTATTTTATTTTTATTTTTTCATTTTGTTTTTTGTTTCAGAACCTACTGGACTTGTGACGTACACAAGAAAGTGTTTGGATCGGCCTCCAAATTGGAAAAAGTAATGCACTTCATGTGGAATTACTGTCCATTTTTTAAATATATTTTTTTATTTATTTTATCCAATAATTGTATGGATTTGATCTAAATGGGAACAAGGGGATTTTTTTTCTTCTTCTCTGATTGGTGATCGAGCTAAATAAAATAATGGATATTCGTTTTTCTATGTTCCAGCTCCCAGAATCAGCTCACCAAGCTTCACATAACATGTGTAGGAACCATAGAAGACGACGGACACGGCATGCTGCAGGTAAGATGTACGGAAGAGTTGACATTACAACTCTATATGACTAAGTATACGGGGATGTGTCCCAAATGGC
The DNA here is from genome assembly GCF_021184085.1 of Oncorhynchus gorbuscha. Classification (NCBI taxonomy): domain Eukaryota; kingdom Metazoa; phylum Chordata; class Actinopteri; order Salmoniformes; family Salmonidae; genus Oncorhynchus; species Oncorhynchus gorbuscha. The sequence goes on from NC_060179.1 coordinate 84,156,884, forward strand.
ACCCTATTCCCTATTTAGTGCACTAATTTTTGTGTTGTTTACAAAAGGCCCATAGGCCTCTGGTCAGAAGTAGTGGATGAAATAGGGAATCAGGAGCCATTTTTACATGCACATGTGTTGTGCCGAGAGGGCATGATTTAGTATTCTAGAAGCATCTGGGTGGAGCAGGAGTCTTAACTGTACATGCCGGGGTTCTTCATTCTATATTCTAAGCCACACATCCAGCCTAGAGGGGCCTCCCTGCCTTTCCCTTCTCTTTTTATATGCTGTGATTGTCAATCACAAGAGTCGACCTCGCGCACGCACTCCTAGCTTTAACTCAGAATGCTTACTGCTACTGAACAGGAGGAAGAGGACGGGTGACAACA
>NC_060179.1:84162251-84259751 GCF_021184085.1 Oncorhynchus gorbuscha
ATCCTGTCAGTTATTTTAAATTACATTTTAGACTGAAACATTATTTTTAAATATCTAGATTTTTTTTTTTACTATTTTGGCTTTGCCTAGAAATACAGTATAAACAAAACATTTTTTTTAAATGGCTTTAATCTCAAATAAAAGGGCTGAGTCCTCCATATATATTTCTTAAATATATGGTTTGCAGCTGCTAGAAGCCATTGTCCGTTATTCTGCAGGCTGATCTCTCATAGCTCTTCTTCGATGTGAACCCGCCTGTCCCAACAAGGAGAGGAGAGGGATGACCGGCGTGATTAGTGAGTTGTTGACGAAGGAGAGCGAGAGATTCTGCCTACGGTGTGTACGTGCGTAGGCTGATTTGTGAGGCTGTCTGGTTGATACCACACTGTGACGATTCCCTTCCTCTCTCTTCATCAGCCACCTCTCAACAGGCACAATCAGCTAACAAACACGTAGACACACAAACACTCCGTCTTCAACAGTGTTTTCCCAAACTCGGTCCTCTGGACCCCAAGAGGTCCACGTTTTGGTTTTTTCCCCCCTACCACTACACAGCTGATTCATAATCAATAATCAATCAAGCTTGTCTACATCTCCCCTTTCTTAAAAAGACACTGTTGTAAAAAGATAATTTGTTGAAAAAAAAAAATATATATATATCTAACTGGTTTGAAGTTAGACTACAAGGATGCATACAGTGAAGTGCTGAAAACATATCACCAACCCTCCTGTATCAATTGGATTTTTATCTGGGTTTCGCCTGTAAAATCAGTTCTGTGGCACTCACAGACAATATGTTTGCAGTTTTGGAAACGTCAGTTTTCTTTCCAAAGCTGTCGATTATATGCATAGTCGAGCATCTTTTAGTGACAAAATATCTTGTTAAAAACAGGAACGTTTTTCATCCAAAATGTTTAATATAGCTCCCCTAATGCATAACTGGTTGGGTTAGGAAGCATGAAGTTTTACTCCCCAGTATAACAACACAGTGTGGTCAAAGACTTAGTAGTTATGTTTTTGGGTTATTGCATATTTATTAACTTATTTCCAGATATCTTCTAAACTACCCACAATGCACTATTTCTCAACATTATATTGGAGGATCTATTCTGTGCTACCGAGTTCATATGCTAGCTCGGTGGCTAGCTCAAGCGGTCTAACGTTAGCCACTAGCATGTAATTCAATTCCAGACCCAACTGTTGGTGGGGGTGAGCTACAATCCACCAATCCCAGGAAGTGTTATGTAAACAAGGAGCAAGTGCTGCAATGCAGCATGCATTTTTTTCACTGACTTTGTAGCTAATGGTATCTAGTGGGAACCTTTTAGCACAGCAGACTACAGTGCCTTCTTGCCGTGGGCTCCAATCGAAACAGAAAATCATACCTGCTCTAATTGTGTAGTACCTCGTCTGTTCTACTTTTTTGTTTCGTCAACTTTTCGGCATGTTCTCTGTGAAGTAAGCTACGTGTGTTTTGTAACTTTTTCTACCTTGGCTTATGCTAGCACACTAGCTGACGGACATCTGGAATCTTAACTATTTTTGAATTCCCTGACTCTTCATCGGCCGGTGAAGCATCTGCCTCTCCCTAGCTTTGATAACTAACTCAGTCTGCACGCTTTAAAAAGTTTTGCCATCAATCAATCTGTCCCTGCTTTCTCTGCTTTGTTTTGTGGTTACGTTTCAGTAGTTCTAGCTGGTCTCCAGTAGTTGGGCTCTAGCTTGCCGACCATAACCGTGGTGACTGGCTAGGCTAGTAGTTAGTTGGCTAAATAGCTAACGTTAGCTGGATAGCTAGCTTGCTGGCTAAGATAACTGCATATAGCTTACATTCTTTGATAACTGGTTAGATGGTGTTATGTATTTCCAAAACTTTGGTTTACTTTAATGTAGCCGTAAGCTAGGTGTTGATAGCAGCTGGCTGACTCGTGTAGTGCTAACGTAAAGCTAGTAGTCTAGTAGGGCAAACGTTAGCATGCTAATTGGCTAGCAACCTTGCAAGTAGATTTGTATACATTTATCCATAAAGTATTTGCTTATAAGTCAGCAGAACAGTGTTTTCTTTTAAACCAGTAGGTATACATATGAAGGTATTTCTGTTAGGAGTTTGACATTCTAAGGGAATAGACTAGCTCACATTACATCATCACCCGGAAAAACTTTTTTCCGACACGACTTTGTCACTGTTCGGGAATTCTGATCTGTTTTATGTGATAACTCCTCAGATAGAAAAAGAGAGGTGTATAACTTTTGCATTGAGACTTTTGACGGACGTGTACACTAATGCAGATCCATCATGTTAGTCGTAGTAACATTTTTTTTTTTTGCTAGCTGCCCTGTAAACACCACACAAGATTAGTTTTCTCAGAGGGAGTTTTGTTCTCTGTTCGGCGTCACGTCATTCCTGGTCAGCGGGATAACCATCGGTGTATCAGCTGCTGTTCCCTGTCACAGCACAGCCCGGCCAGGCAATCAAGGCTAATTCAATTAGGCCTGGGCACTTTGGCAAATTTCAATGGGGGAGGTAATATCCATTAACCCCTCCCCCCCATGTCAAGACGTATCACGGAGGAATATGATTTAATACTACCGGCCCGGCCGTCCGGCCCACAATGATACAACAAAATGCTGCTAGTGGTGGTGGCACAGGAAAAGGTTTAATAAAGGTGATGGAATGGGAGAGTCCATTAGTGGAACAGGGTCTTGGGCAGGTCTTTCTGCTCTGAGGTCATGAATTCTAGTACTGCTGTAATAACATTAAGTGATTTAAGTGGGGAGGGCAAGGTGGAGAGGTTAAGGGAGGGGGTAGGGGTAAGGGGAAGGAGGAGAGGAAAGGGCGGGAGGGGTAAGGGGACGAAGGGGAGGGATGAGGGGAAAGAGGAGAGGGGAGGGAGGTAGGGGTAATGGGAGGGAAGGGAAAGAGGATAGGAAAGGGAGGGATGAGGGGAAAGAGGAGAGGGAGGGATGAGGGGAAAGAGGAGGGAGGGATGAGGGGAAAGAGGATGAGGAGGGGGGATGAGGGGAAAAGAGAGGGGGGATGAGGGGAAGAGGGAGGGGGGATGAGGGGAAAGAGGAGGGGGATGAGGGGGAGGGGGGATGAGGGGAAAGAGGAGAGGGGGATGAGGGGAAAGAGGAGAGGGGGGATGAGGGGAAAGAGGAGAGGGGAGGGATGAGGGGAAAGAGGAGAGGGGAGGGAGGGATGAGGGGAAAGAAGGGAGGGGGTGAGGGGAAAGAGGACAGGCGTTGTTGGTAGGGGTAATGGAAGAGAAAGAGGAGAGGAGAGGAAAGGGAGGGACGTAGGGGTAAGGGGAGGGAGGGGAAAGAGGAGAGGAAAGGGAGGGACGTAGGGGTAAGGGGAGGGAGGGGAAAGAGGAGAGGAAAGGGAGGGAGGTAGGGGTAAGGGGAGGGAGGGGAAAGAGGAGAGGGGAGGTAGGGAGGGGTAAGGGAAGGGAAAGACGAGAGGGAGGGGAGGGATGAGGGGAAAGAGGAGAAATGGAAGAGGGAAGGACAGAGGCTAGTGGAGGGGAGAGTGGATCTGTGCGGGGTGGGGACAAGGAGTGGTGAGGAGGGAGGCTGAAGGTTACTCCTCTCTCTGTCCCTGGCTGGCTGGCTGGCTGGTGGAGAGGGTTAGAATGCTGATTGGCTGGCTGGTGTAGAGGGTTAGAATGCTGATTGGCTGGCTGGTGGAGAGGGTTAGAATGCTGATTGGCTGGCTGGTGGAGAGGGTTAGAATGCTGATTGGCTGGCTGGTGGAGAGGGTTAGAATGCTGATTGGCTGGCTGGCGGAGAGGGTTAGTTTGGTGATTGGTTGGGCGGAGCTAGAGAACTCTCGGTGCTTGTGAGTTCCTGGAAGGAGTGTCCCACTTCCACAGCGTTCACTGATATGTCCTGGGTTGTGTCCCACTTCCACAGCGTTCACTGATATGTCCTGGGTTGTGTCCCACTTCCACAGTGTTCACTGATATGGCCTGGGTTGTGTCCCACTTCCACAGCGTTCACTGATATGGCCTGGGTTGTGTCCCACAAATGGCAACCTGTAGGGAATAATACAGTGCCATTATTACAGACTGAGTGGACAAAATATTAGGAACACCTTCCTAATCTAGAGTTGCACCCTGTTTGGCCCTCAGAACAGCTTCAATTGGTTGGGGCATGAATGACAATTACTATTTATTTCCTCCTTCCTTACTGCTCATGCGCTCTTAAAGTGGCAGCGCACGGTGAAGGCTCCGTGCAGATTTCGCCACAACCTCTCGAGGGAAATCATCACCACTTGTCCAGTTGTCCTTTTGACAAAGCTGCAGATTTAATTTGTTTCTGACCTTTCTCTGCCCCGCCCCAACTGACCAGTCCTCAACAAATTAGAGACTGTATATTTGTCAGAAAACAAGTCAAGCTGAGACCTACTCAAATAATATCACATTTTTCGGGGTCATTGTCACTGATGTGTCCGTAATTTGACGCTCCATTGATAGCGTCCTTCAATTGACGATGTCAAATGGCTAACATTTAAAGGGAAAAGTATGCTATTTTTTGGGGGGGCAACTAAGCCATTTCCTACTTAGCCAGTCAGATGAATTCAGGGATATCATTTGTATGTCTCTGTGTACAGTTTTGGAAGGAAGTTGAAGGTGTTTTATTTCGCGAGCCAATGGTAAACTTCCGGTCATTGCCCTAACGCTAGTTAGCATTGGCTCGCGAAACTCCCTCTAAACTTCTTTCAAACAGCAGGCAGAAGCATACAAATGGTATCCATGTGTACACATGACTCGGGTGTAATTAGAACAAGTTAATTGCCAAAATCTTTCACTATCGCTTTAATGATATTGGTCTGGTCATGAACGGTGTCTGTTCTGTTTGTCCTTCCCCCAGGTACTGAGCAGTACAGTACGTACACTGGCTACGCAGACAGCTACCTATGGGACGGCAAACATCAGGACAAGACCCCAAGGTACGTGCTTACTGATCAGACCGTTTTAAAATGTACTTTACATATTTAAGCGATTTCACTCTGAAGTTGTTTACAATATTGATGACCCAATTACCAAGAGCCTGATATAATGACTTTTCCTCCCAACTAACCGGTTGCCAGGAGAGGACTGACCACCCTTCAGAGCCCGGTTCCTCTCTAAGTTTCTTCCTAGGTTCCTGCCTTCTAGAGAGTTTTCCTAGACACTGTGTTTCTGCCTCTGCATTGCTTGCTGTTTTAGACTGGGTTTCTGTTAAGCACTTTGACAACTGCTGATGTAAAAATGGCTTTATAAAATACAATTGATTGATATGTTGATTGATTGATTGATTGATTGATATGACGTTGATCTGTCGACCACAGAGACACCTGGCAGAGGAGGTGCACAGAGATCGTAGCGATGGACGCTCTGAAGTTCAGGAACTTCCTCGAACAGTTTCACCCTGAGAAAATGAACAGAGAACTGAATAAGGTGAGTTATTCAGGAGTGGTGGTACCTCTACCAGGGGGAGTGGTGGTACCTCTACCAGGGGGAGTGGTGGTACCTCTACCAGGGGGAGTGGTGGTACCTCTACCAGGGGGAGTGGTGGTACCTCTACCAGGGGAGTGGTGGTACCTCTACCAGGGGGAGTGGTGGTACCTCTACCAGGGGGAGTGGTGGTACCTCTACCAGGGGAGTGGTGGTAACTAGACCAGGGGGAGTGGTGGTACCTCTACCAGGGGGAGTGGTGGTACCTCTACCAGGGGAGTGGTGGTACCTCTACCAGGGGAGTGGTGGTAACTAGACCAGGGGAGTGGTGGTACCTCTACCAGGGGGAGTGGTGGTACCTCTACCAGGGGGAGTGGTGGTACCTAGACCAGGGGGAGTGGTGGTAACTAGACCAGGGGAGTGGTGGTACCTCTACCAGGGGGAGTGGTGGTACCTCTACCAGGGGAGTGGTGGTACCTCTACCAGGGGGAGTGGTGGTAACTAGACCAGGGGAGTGGTGGTACCTCTACCAGGGGGAGTGGTGGTACCTCTACCAGGGGGAGTGGTGGTACCTCTACCAGGGGAGTGGTGGTACCTCTACCAGGGGAGTGGTGGTAACTAGACCAGGGGAGTGGTGGTAACTAGACCAGGGGAGTGGTGGTACCTCTACCAGGGGGAGTGGTGGTACCTCTACCAGGGGAGTGGTGGTACCTCTACCAGGGGGAGTGGTGGTAACTAGACCAGGGGAGTGGTGGTACCTCTACCAGGGGAGTGGTGGTACCTCTACCAGGGGAGTGGTGGTAACTAGACCAGGGGAGTGGTGGTACCTAGACCAGGGGAGTGGTGGTAACTAGACCAGGGGAGTGGTGGTAACTAGACCAGGGGGAGTGGTGGTACTTCTACCAGGGGGAGTGGTGGTACCTCTACCAGGGGGAGTGGTGGTACCTAGACCAGGGGGAGTGGTGGTACCTCTACCAGGGGAGCAGTGGTACCTCTACCAGGGGGAGCGGTAGTAACTAGACCAGGGGGAGTGGTGGTAACTAGACCAGGGGAGTGGTGGTACCTCTACCAGGGGAGCGGTGGTACCTCTACCAGGGGAGCGGTGGTAACTAGACCAGGGGGAGTGGTGGTAACTAGACCAGGGGAGTGGTGGTAACTAGACCAGGGGGAGTGGTGGTACCTCTACCAGGGGGAGTGGTGGTAACTAGACCAGGGGGAGCGGTGGTACCTCTACCAGGGGGAGCGGTGGTACCGCTACCAGGGGAGTGGTGGTACCTCTACCAGGGGAGTGGTGGTACCTCTACCAGGGGAGTGGTGGTACCTCTACCAGGGGGAGTGGTGGTACCTCTACCAGGGGAGTGGTGGTAACTAGACCAGGGGAGTGGTGGTAACTAGACCAGGGGAGTGGTGGTACCTCTACCAGGGGAGCGGTGGTACCTCTACCAGGGGGAGCGGTGGTAACTAGACCAGGGGGAGCGGTGGTACCTCTACCAGGGGAGTGGTGGTACCTCTACCAGGGGAGTGGTGGTAACTAGACCAGGGGAGTCGTGGTAACTAGACCAGGGGAGTGGTGGTAACTAGACCAGGGGAGCGGTGGTAACTAGACCAGGGGAGCGGTGGTACCTCTACCAGGGGGAGCGGTGGTAACTAGACCAGGGGAGTGGTGGTACCTCTACCAGGGGAGCGGTGGTAACTAGACCAGGGGAGCGGTGGTACCTCTACCAGGGGAGCGGTGGTACCTCTACCAGGGGAGCGGTGGTAACTAGACCAGGGGAGCGGTGGTACCTCTACCAGGGGAGCGGTGGTAACTAGACCAGGGGAGTGGTGGTACCTCGACCAGGGGGTGCGGTGGTACCTCGACCAGGGGGAGCGGTGGTACCTCTACCAGGGGGAGCGGTGGTACCTCTACCAGGGGGAGCGGTGGTACCTCTACCAGGGGGAGCGGTGGTACCTCTACCAGGGGGAGCGGTGGTACCTCTACCAGGGGAGCGGTGGTACCTCTACCAGGGGGAGCGGTGGTACCTCTACCAGGGGAGCGGTGGTACCTCTACCAGGGGGAGCGGTGGTACCTCTACCAGGGGGAGCGGTGGTACCTCTACCAGGGGAGCGGTGGTACCTCTACCAGGGGAGCGGTGGTACCTCTACCAGGGGGGAGCGGTGGTACCTCTACCAGGGGGAGCGGTGGTACCTCGACCAGGGGAGTGGTGGTAACTCGACCAGGGGAGTGGTGGTAACTAGACCAGGGGGAGCGGTGGTAACTAGACCAGGGGAGCGGTGGTAACTAGACCAGGGGAGCGGTGGTAACTAGACCAGGGGGAGCGGTGGTAACTTGACCAGGGGGAGTGGTGGTACCTCTACCAGGGGGAGTGGTGGTACCAGGGGAGTGGTGGTACCTCTACCAGGGGGAGGGTGGTACCTCTACCAGGGGGGTGGTACCTCTACCAGGGGGAGCGGTGGTACCTCTACCAGGGGGAGCGGTGGTACCTCTACCAGGGGGAGCGGTGGTACCTCTACCAGGGGGAGCGGTGGTAACTAGACCAGGGGAGCGGTGGTAACTAGACCAGGGGAGCGGTGGTAACTAGACCAGGGGGAGCGGTGGTAACTAGGGGGAGCGGTGGTAACTAGACCAGGGGAGCGGTGGTAACTAGACCAGGGGAGCGGTGGTAACTTGACCAGGGGAGCGGTGGTAACTTGACCAGGGGAGCGGTGGTACCTCTACCAGGGGAGTGGTGGTACCTCTACCAGGGGGAGTGGTGGTACCTCTACCAGGGGGAGTGGTGGTACCTCTACCAGGGGGAGTGGTGGTACTAGACCAGGGGGAGTGGTGGTAACTAGACCAGGGGGAGTGGTGGTACCTCTACCAGGGGAGTGGTGGTACCTCTACCAGGGGAGCGGTGGTACCTCTACCAGGGGAGCGGTGGTACCTCACCAGGGGAGCGGTGGTACCTCTACCAGGGGGAGCGGTGGTACCTCTACCAGGGGAGCGGTGGTACCTCTACCAGGGGGAGCGGTGGTACCTCTACCAGGGGGGAGTGGTGGTACCTCTACCAGGGGGAGCGGTGGTACCTCTACCAGGGGAGCGGTGGTAACTAGACCAGGGGAGCGGTGGTACCTCTACCAGGGGAGCGGTGGTACCTAGACCAGGGGGAGCGGTGGTACCTCTACCAGGGGAGCGGTGGTAACTAGACCAGGGGGAGCGGTGGTAACTAGACCAGGGGGAGCGGTGGTACCTCTACCAGGGGAGCGGTGGTAACTCGACCAGGGGGAGCGGTGGTACCTAGACCAGGGGAGCGGTGGTACCTCGACCAGGGGGAGCGGTGGTACCTCGACCAGCGGGAGCGGTGGTACCTCGACCAGCGGGAGCGGTGGTACCTCGACCAGGGGAGCGGTGGTACCTCGACCAGGGGAGCGGTGGACCTCGACCAGGGGAGCCTGGTGGTACCTCTACCAGGGGGAGCGGTGGTACTCACCAGGGGGAGTGGTGGTACCTCTACCAGGGGGAGCGGTGGTACCTCTACCAGGGGGAGTGGTGGTACCTCTACCAGGGGAGCGGTGGTAACTAGACCAGGGGAGCGGTGGTAACTAGACCAGGGGAGCGGTGGTAACTAGACCAGGGGAGCGGTGGTAACTAGACCAGGGGAGCGGTGGTAACTAGACCAGGGGGAGCGGTGGTAACTAGACCAGGGGAGCGGTGGTACCTCTACCAGGGGGAGCGGTGGTACCTCTACCAGGGGGAGTGGTGGTACCTCTACCAGGGGGAGTGGTGGTAACTAGACCAGGGGAGTGGTGGTACCTCTAGCAGGGAGTGGTACCAGGGGGAGTGGTGGTAGCAACTAGACCAGGGGGAGTGGTGGTACCTCTACCAGGGGGAGTGGTGGTACCTCTACCTAGACCAGGGGGGTGGTACCTCTACCAGGGGGGTGGTGGTACCTAGACCAGGGGGAGTGGTGGTACCTAGACCAGGGGAGTGGTGGTACCTCTACCAGGGGGAGTGGTGGTACCTCTACCAGGGGGAGTGGTGGTAACTAGACCAGGGGAGTGGTGGTACCTAGACCAGGGGAGTGGTGGTACCTCTACCAGGGGAGTGGTGGTACCTCTACCAGGGGAGTGGTGGTACCTCTACCAGGGGAGCGGTGGTAACTAGACCAGGGGAGCGGTGGTACCTAGACCAGGGGAGTGGTGGTACTAGACCAGGGGGAGCGGTGGTACCTCTACCAGGGGGAGCGGTGGTAACTAGACCAGGGGAGCGGTGGTAACTAGACCAGGGGAGCGGTGGTGGTACCTAGACCAGGGGGAGCGGTGGTACCTCTACCAGGGGGAGCGGTGGTACCTCTACCAGGGGGAGCGGTGGTACCTCTACCAGGGGAGCGGTGGTACCTCTACCAGGGGAGCGGTGGTACCTCTACCAGGGGAGCGGTGGTACCTCTACCAGGGGGAGCGGTGGTACCTCTACCAGGGAGCGGTGGTACCTCTACCAGGGGAGCGGTGGACCTCTACCAGGGGAGCGGTGGTACCTCTACCAGGGGAGTGGTGGTACCTCTACCAGGGGGAGTGGTGGTACCTCTACCAGGGGAGTGGTGGTAACTCTACCCGGTGGTAACTAGACCAGGGGGAGTGGTGGTAACTAGACCAGGGGAGTGGTGGTACCTAGACCAGGGGAGTGGTGGTACCTCTACCAGGGGAGTGGTGGTACCTCTACCAGGGGGAGTGGTGGTACCTAGACCAGGGGAGCGGTGGTACCTCTACCAGGGGAGCGGTGGTACCTCTACCAGGGGGAGTGGTGGTACCTCTACCAGGGGAGCGGTGGTACCTCTACCAGGGGGAGCGGTGGTACTAGACCAGGGGAGCGGTGGTAACTAGACCACCTAGACCAGGGGAGCGGTGGTAACTAGACCAGGGGAGCGGTGGTCTAGACCAGGGGAGCGGTGGTACCTAGACCAGGGGAGCGGTGGTACCTTGACCAGGGGGTGGTACCTGACCAGGGGGAGTGGTGGTACCTCTACCAGGGGGAGTGGTGGTACCTCTACCAGGGGGAGTGGTGGTACCTCTACCAGGGGAGTGGTGGTACCTCTACCAGGGGGAGTGGTGGTACCAGGGGGAGTGGTGGTACCTAGACCAGGGGAGTGGTGGTACCTCTGGTACCTCTACCAGGGGAGCAGGGGGTGGTACCTCTACCAGGGGAGCGGTGGTACCTCTACCTAGGGGACTAGACCAGGGGAGCGGTGGTACCTAGACCAGGGGGAGCGGTGGTACCTCTACCAGGGGAGCGGTGGTACCTCTACCAGGGGAGCGGTGGTACCTAGACCAGGGGGAGCGGTGGTACCTCTACCCTAGACCAGGGGAGCGGTGGTAACTAGACCAGGGGAGCGGTGGTACCTCTACCAGGGGAGCGGTGGTACCAGACCAGGGGAGTGGGACCAGGGGGGTACCTAGACCAGGGGAGCGGTGGTGGTGGTACCTAGACCAGGGGAGCGGTGGTACCTCGACCAGGGGGAGCGGTGGTACTAGACCAGGGGAGCGGTGGTACCTCTACCAGGGGAGTGGTGGTACCTCTACCAGGGGAGTGGTGGTACCTCTAGACCAGGGGAGTGGTGGTACCTCTACCAGGGGGGTGGTACCTCTACCAGGGGAGCGGTGGTACCTCTACCCGGTGGTACCTCTACCAGGGGGAGTGGTGGTAACTAGACCAGGGGAGTGGTGGTACCTCTACCAGGGGGAGTGGTGGTACGCTCTACCAGGGGGAGCGGTGGTACCTCTACCAGGGGAGCGGTGGTAACTAGACCAGGGGAGCGGTGGTACCTCTACCAGGGGGAGCGGTGGTACCTCTACCAGGGGGAGCGGTGGTAACTAGACCAGGGGAGCGGTGGTAGACCAGGGGACGGTGGTAACTAGACCAGGGGAGCGGTGGTACCTCTACCAGGGGAGCGGTGGTACTCTACCAGGGGAGCGGTGGGACCAGGGGAGCGGTGGTACCTCTACCAGCGGTGGGGGAGCGGTGGTACCTCGACCAGGGGAGCGGTGGTACCTCGACCAGGGGGAGCGGTGGTACCTCGACCAGGGGGAGCGGTGGTACCTAGACCAGGGGGAGCGGTGGTACCTCTACCAGGGGAGCGGTGGTACCTCTACCAGGGGGAGCGGTGGTACCTCTACCAGGGGGAGCGGTGGTACCTCTACCAGGGGAGCGGTGGTACCTCTACCAGGGGGAGCGGTGGTACCTCTACCAGGGGAGCGGTGGTACCTCTACCAGGGGAGCGGTGGTACCTCTACCAGGGGAGCGGTGGTACCTCTACCAGGGGAGCGGTGGTACCTCTACCAGGGGAGCGGTGGTACCTCTACCAGGGGGAGCGGTGGTACCTCTACCAGGGGAGCCAGACCAGGGGAGCGGTGGTAACTAGACCAGGGGAGCGGTGGTAACTAGACCAGGGGAGCGGTGGGACCAGGGGAGCGGTGGTAACTAGACCAGGGGAGCGGTGGTAACTAGACCAGGGGAGCGGTGGTAACTGACCAGGGGGAGTGGTGGTACCTCTACCAGGGGAGTGGTGGTACCTCTACCAGGGGGAGCGGTGGTACCTCTACCAGGGGGAGCGGTGGTACCTCTACCAGGGGGAGTGGTGGTACCTCTACCAGGGGGAGTGGTGGTACCTCTACCAGGGGAGCGGTGGTACCTCTACCAGGGGAGCGGTGGTACCTCTACCAGGGGAGTGGTGGTACCTAGACCAGGGGGAGCGGTGGTAACTAGACCAGGGGAGTGGTGGTAACTAGACCAGGGGGAGTGGTGGTACCTCTAGACCAGGGGAGCGGTGGTACCTCTACCAGGGGAGTGGTGGTACCTCTACCAGGGGAGCGGTGGTACCTCTACCAGGGGAGCGGTGGTACCTCTACCAGGGGGAGTGGTGGTACCTCTACCAGGGGAGTGGTGGTACCTCTACCAGGGGGAGTGGTGGTACCTCTACCAGGGGGAGTGGTGGTACCTCTACCAGGGGAGCGGTGGTACCTAGACCAGGGGGAGCGGTGGTACCTCTACCAGGGGAGCGGTGGTACCTCTACCAGGGGGAGCGGTGGTACCTCTACCAGGGGGAGCGGTGGTACCTCTACCAGGGGGAGCGGTGGTACCTCTACCAGGGGGAGCGGTGGTACCTCTACCAGGGGGAGCGGTGGTACTCTACCAGGGGGAGCGGTGGTACCAGGGGGAGCGGTGGTACCTCTACCAGGGGGAGCGGTGGTAACTAGACCAGGGGAGCGGTGGTACCTAGACCAGGGGAGCGGTGGTACCTAGACCAGGGGAGCGGTGGTAACTAGACCAGGGGAGCGGTGGTAACTAGACCAGGGGGAGCGGTGGTACCTAGACCAGGGGAGCGGTGGTACCTCTACCAGGGGGAGCGGTGGTAACTAGACCAGGGGAGCGGTGGTACCTAGACCAGGGGAGCGGTGGTACCTCGACCAGGGGAGCGGTGGTACCTCGACCAGGGGAGCGGTGGTACCTCGACCAGGGGGAGCGGTGGTACCTCGACCAGGGGAGCGGTGGTACCTCGACCAGGGGAGCGGTGGTACCTCGACCAGGGGGAGCGGTGGTACCTCGACCAGGGGAGCGGTGGTACCTCGACCAGGGGGAGCGGTGGTACCTCGACCAGGGGAGCGGTGGTACCTCTACCAGGGGAGCGGTGGTACCTCTACCAGGGGGAGCGGTGGTACCTCTACCAGGGGAGCGGTGGTACCTCTACCAGGGGGAGCGGTACCTCTACCAGGGGAGCGGTAGTAACTAGACCAGGGGAGCGGTGGTAACTAGACCAGGGGAGCGGTGGTAACTAGACCAGGGGGAGCGGTGGTAACTAGACCAGGGGAGCGGTGGTAACTAGACCAGGGGGACCAGACCAGGGGAGCGGTGGTAACTAGACCAGGGGAGCGGTGGTAACTAGACCAGGGGGGCGGTGGTAACTCTGACCAGGGGAGCGGTGGTACCTCTACCTACCAGGGGAGTGGTGGTACCTCTACCAGGGGGAGTGGTGGTACCTCTACCAGGGGGAGTGGTGGTACCTCTACCAGGGGGAGTGGTGGTAACTAGACCAGGGGAGTGGTGGTAACTAGACCAGGGGGAGTGGTGGTACCTCTACCAGGGGAGTGGTGGTACCTCTAGCAGGGGGAGTGGTGGTAGACCAGGGAGTGGTGGTACCTCTACCAGGGGGAGTGGTGGTACCTCTACCAGGGGAGTGGTGGTACCTCTACCAGGGGGAGTGGTGGTACCTCTACCAGGGGAGTGGTGGTACCTCTACCAGGGGAGTGGTGGTACCTCTACCAGGGGAGTGGTGGTAACTAGACCAGGGGGAGTGGTGGTACCTCTACCAGGGGGACCGGTGGTACCTCTACCAGGGGGAGCGGTGGTACCTCTACCAGGGGAGCGGTGGTACCTCTACCAGGGGGAGTGGTGGTAACTAGACCAGGGGGAGTGGTGGTACCTCTACCAGGGGGAGTGGTGGTACCTGACCAGGGGAGCGGTGGACCAGGGGTAACTAGACCAGGGGAGCGGTGGTACCTAGACCAGGGGAGTGGTGGTAACTAGACCAGGGGGAGACCAGGGGGAGTGGTGGTACCTCTACCAGGGGGACCGGTGGTACCTCTACCAGGGGAGTGGTGGTACCTCTACCAGGGGAGTGGTGGTAACTAGACCAGGGGGAGTGGTGGTACCTCTACCAGGGGGAGTGGTGGGACCAGGGGGAGCGGTGGTACCTCTACCAGGGGGAGCGGTGGTAACTAGACCAGGGGAGCGGTGGTACCTCTACCAGGGGAGCGGTGGTACCTCTACCAGGGGGAGCGGTGGTAACTAGACCAGGGGAGCGGTGGTACCTCTACCAGGGGGAGCGGTGGTACCTCTACCAGGGGAGTGGTGGTAACTAGACCAGGGGAGCGGTGGTACCTCTACCAGGGGAGCGGTGGTACCTCTACCCTCTACCAGGGGAGCGGTGGTACCTCTACCAGGGGGAGCGGTGGTACCTCTACCAGGGGAGCGGTGGTACCTCTACCAGGGGAGCGGTGGTACCTCTACCAGGGGGAGCGGTGGTACCTCAGGGGTGGTACCTCTACCAGGGGAGCGGTGGTACCAGGGGGAGCGGTGGTACCAGGGGAGCGGTGGTACCTCTACCAGGGGAGCGGTGGTACCTCTACCAGGGGAGCGGTGGTACCTCTACCAGGGGGAGCGGTGGTACCTCTACCAGGGGAGCGGTGGTACCTCTACCAGGGGAGCGGTGGTACCTCTACCAGGGGAGCGGTGGTAACTAGACCAGGGGAGCGGTGGTACCCTCTACCAGGGGAGCGGTGGTACCTCTACCAGGGGGAGCGGTGGTACCTCTACCAGGGAGCGGTGGTACCTCTACCAGGGGGAGCGGTGGTACCTCTACCAGGGGGGAGCGGTGGTACCTCTACCAGGGGAGCGGTGGTACCTCCACCAGGGGAGCGGTGGTACCTCTACCAGGGGGAGCGGTGGTACCTCTACCAGGGGGAGCGGTGGTACCCTCGACCAGGGGAGCGGTGGTAACTAGACCAGGGGGAGCGGTGGTACCTCTACCAGGGGAGCGGTGGTACCTCTACCAGGGGGAGCGGTGGTACCTCTACCAGGGGAGTGGTGGTACCTCTACCAGGGGGAGTGGTGGTAACTAGACCAGGGGAGTGGTGGTACCTCTACCAGGGGAGCGGTGGTACCTCTACCAGGGGGAGCGGTGGTAACTAGACCAGGGGAGCGGTGGTACCTCTACCAGGGGAGCGGTGGTACCTCTACCAGGGGAGTGGTGGTAACTGACCAGGGGGAGCGGTGGTAACTAGACCAGGGGGAGTCGGTGGTAACTAGACCAGGGGGGGGAGTGGTGGTAACTAGACCAGGGGGAGTGGTGGTAACTAGACCAGGGGGAGTGGTGGTAACTAGACCAGGGGAGTGGTGGTAACTAGACCAGGGGGGTGGTGGTAACTAGACCAGGGGAGCGGTGGTAACTAGACCAGGGGAGCGGTGGTACCTCTACCAGGGGGAGCGGTGGTAACTAGACCAGGGGAGTGGTGGTACCTCTACCAGGGGGAGCGGTGGTAACTAGACCAGGGGGAGCGGTGGTAACTAGACCAGGGGAGCGGTGGTACCTCTACCAGGGGAGTGGTGGTAACCTAGACCAGGGGGAGCGGTGGTACCTCTACCAGGGGAGCGGTGGTACCTCTACCAGGGGAGCGGTGGTACCTCTACCAGGGGAGCGGTGGTACCTCTACCAGGGGGAGCGGTGGTACCTCTACCAGGGGAGCGGTGGTACCTCTACCAGGGGAGCGGTGGTACCTCTACCAGGGGGAGCGGTGGTACCTCTACCAGGGGGAGCGGTGGTACCTCTACCAGGGGGAGCGGTGGTACCTCGACCAGGGGGAGCGGTGGTACCTCTACCAGGGGGTGGCGGTGGTACCTCTACCAGGGGGAGCGGTGGTACCTCTACCAGGGGAGCGGTGGTACCTCTACCAGGGGGAGCGGTGGTACCTCTACCAGGGGAGCGGTGGTACCTCTACCAGGGGAGCGGTGGTACCTCTACCAGGGGAGCGGTGGTACCTCTACCAGGGGAGCGGTGGTACCTCTACCAGGGGAGCGGTGGTACCTCTACCAGGGGGAGCGGTGGTACCTAGACCAGGGGGAGCGGTGGTACCTAGACCAGGGGAGCGGTGGTACCTCTACCAGGGGAGCGGTGGTACCTCTACCAGGGGGAGCGGTGGTACCTCTACCAGGGGGAGCGGTGGTACCTCTACCAGGGGGAGCGGTGGTACCTCTACCAGGGGGAGTGGTGGTAACTAGACCAGGGGAGTGGTGGTACCTCTACCAGGGGGCGGTGGTACCTCTACCAGGGGAGCGGTGGTACCTTTACCAGGGGGAGCGGTGGTACCTCTACCAGGGGGAGTGGTGGTAACTAGACCAGGGGAGTGGTGGTACCTCTACCAGGGGGAGTGGTGGTACCTCTACCAGGGGAGCGGTGGTACCTCTACCAGGGGGAGTGGTGGTAACTAGACCAGGGGAGTGGTGGTAACTAGACCAGGGGAGTGGTGGTACCTCTACCAGGGGGACCGGTGGTACCTCTACCAGGGGGAGTGGTGGTACCTCTACCAGGGGAGCGGTGGTACCTCTACCAGGGGAGTGGTGGTAACTAGACCAGGGGAGTGGGGAGTGGTGGTACCTCTACCAGGGGAGTGGTGGTACCTCGACCAGGGGGAGCGGTGGTACCTCTACCAGGGGAGCGGTGGTAACTAGACCAGGGGGAGCGGTGGTACCTCTACCAGGGGAGCGGTGGTACCTCTACCAGGGGACCGGTGGTAACTAGACCAGGGGGAGCGGTGGTACCTCTACCAGGGGAGCGGTGGTACCTCTACCAGGGGAGCGGTGGTACCTCTACCAGGGGAGTGGTGGTAACTAGACCAGGGGAGCGGTGGTACCTCTACCAGGGGGAGCGGTGGTACCTCTACCAGGGGAGCGGTGGTACCTCTACCAGGGGAGCGGTGGTACCTCTACCAGGGGGAGCGGTGGTACCTCTACCAGGGGAGCGGTGGTACCTCTACCAGGGGAGCGGTGGTACCTCTACCAGGGGGAGCGGTGGTACCTCTACCAGGGGAGCGGTGGTACCTCTACCAGGGGGGGAGCGGTGGTACCTCTACCAGGGGAGCGGTGGTACCTCTACCAGGGGAGCGGTGGTACCTCTACCAGGGGGAGCGGTGGTACCTCTACCAGGGGAGCGGTGGTACCTCTACCAGGGGGAGCGGTGGTACCTCTACCAGGGGGAGCGGTGGTACCTCTACCAGGGGGAGCGGTGGTACCTCTACCAGGGGAGCGGTGGTAACTAGACCAGGGGAGCGGTGGTACCTCTACCAGGGGAGCGGTGGTACCTCTACCAGGGGGAGCGGTGGTACCTCTACCAGGGGAGCGGTGGTACCTCTACCAGGGGAGCGGTGGTACCTCTACCAGGGGGAGCGGTGGTACCTCTACCAGGGGGAGCGGTGGTACCTCTACCAGGGGGAGCGGTGGTACCCTCTACCAGGGGAGCGGTGGTAACTAGACCAGGGGGAGCGGTGGTACCTCGACCAGGGGAGCGGTGGTACCTAGACCAGGGGAGCGGTGGTACCTCTACCAGGGGAGCGGTGGTACCTCTACCAGGGGAGCGGTGGTACCTCTACCAGGGGAGCGGTGGTACCTCTACCAGGGGGAGTGGTGGTAACTAGACCAGGGGGAGTGGTGGTACCTCTACCAGGGGAGCGGTGGTACCTCTACCAGGGGAGCGGTGGTAACTAGACCAGGGAGCGGTGGTACTAGACCAGGGGGAGTGGTGGTAACCTCTACCTCTACCAGGGGGAGTGGTGGTAACTAGACCAGGGGAGTCGTGGTAACTAGACCAGGGGAGTCGTGGTAACTAGACCAGGGGGAGTGGTGGTAACTAGACCAGGGGGAGTGGTGGTAACTAGACCAGGGGGAGTGGTGGGGGAGTGGTGGTAACTAGACCAGGGGGAGTGGTGGTAACTAGACCAGGGGGAGTGGTGGTAACTAGACCAGGGGAGCGGTGGTAACTAGACCAGCGGTGGGGAGCGGTGGTACCTCTACCAGGGGAGCGGTGGTAACTAGACCAGGGGAGCGGTGGGTGGTACCTCTACCAGGGGGAGCGGTGGTAACTAGACCAGGGGAGCGGTGGTACCTAGACCAGGGGGAGCGGTGGTACCTCTACCAGGGGAGCGGTGGTAACTAGACCAGGGGAGCGGTGGTACCTCTACCAGGGGAGCGGTGGTACCTCTACCAGGGGGAGCGGTGGTACCTCTACCAGGGGGAGCGGTGGTACCTCTACCAGGGGAGCGGTGGTACCTCTACCAGGGGAGCGGTGGTACCTCTACCAGGGGAGCGGTGGTACCTCTACCAGGGGAGCGGTGGTACCTCGGTGGTACTCTACCAGGGGAGCGGTGGTACCTCTACTCTACCAGGGGGAGCGGTGGTACCTCTACCAGGGGAGCGGTGGTACCTCTACCAGGGGGAGCGGTGGTACCTCTACCAGGGGAGCGGTGGTACCTCTACCAGGGGGAGCGGTGGTACCTCTACCAGGGGAGCGGTGGTACCTCTACCAGGGGAGCGGTGGTACCTCTACCAGGGGGAGCGGTGGTACCTCTACCAGGGGAGCGGTGGTACCTCTACCAGGGGGAGCGGTGGTACCTCTAGACCAGGGGAGCGGTGGTACCTCTACCAGGGGGAGCGGTGGTACCTCTACCAGGGGGAGCGGTGGTACCTCTAGACCAGGGGAGCGGTGGTACCTCTACCAGGGGAGCGGTGGTACCTCTACCAGGGGGAGCGGTGGTACCTCTACCAGGGGGAGCGGTGGTACCTCTACCAGGGGAGCGGTGGTACCTCTACCAGGGGAGCGGTGGTACCTCTACCAGGGGGAGCGGTGGTACCTCTACCAGGGGAGCGGTGGTACCTCTACCAGGGGAGTGGTACCTCTACCTCTACCAGGGGAGCGGGGACCAGGGGAGTGGTACCTCTACCAGGGGAGCGGTGGTACCTCTACCAGGGGAGCGGTGGTACCTCTACCAGGGGAGCGGTGGTACCTCTACCAGGGGAGCGGTGGTACCTCTACCAGGGGAGCGGTGGTACCTCTACCAGGGGAGCGGTGGTACCTCTACCAGGGGGAGCGGTGGTACCTCTACCAGGGGAGCGGTGGTACCTCTACCAGGGGAGCGGTGGTACCTCTACCAGGGGAGCGGTGGTACCTCTACCAGGGGAGCGGTGGTACCTCTACCAGGGGGAGCGGTGGTACCTCTACCAGGGGAGCGGTGGTACCTCTACCAGGGGGAGCGGTGGTACCTCTACCAGGGGAGCGGTGGTACCTCTACCAGGGGGAGCGGTGGTACCTCTACCAGGGGGAGCGGTGGTACCTCTACCAGGGGGAGCGGTGGCGGTGGGAGCGGTGGTACCTCTACCAGGGGGAGCGGTGGTACCTCTACCAGGGGGAGCGGTGGTACCTCTACCAGGGGGAGCGGTGGTACCTCTACCAGGGGGAGCGGTGGTACCTCTACCAGGGGAGCGGTGGTACCTCTACCAGGGGGAGCGGTGGTACCTCTACCAGGGGAGCGGTGGTACCTCTACCAGGGGAGCGGTGGTACCTCTACCAGGGGGGAGCGGTGGTACCTCGGTGGTACCTCTACCAGGGGAGCGGTGGTACCTCTACCAGGGGGGGAGCGGTGTACCTCTACCAGGGGGACCTCTACCAGGGGAGCGGTGGTACCTCTACCAGGGGGAGCGGTGGTACCTCTACCAGGGGGAGCGGTGGTACCTCTACCAGGGGAGCGGTGGTACCTCTACCAGGGGGAGCGGTGGTACCTCTACCAGGGGGAGCGGTGGTACCTCTACCAGGGGGAGCGGTGGTACCTCTACCAGGGGGAGCGGTGGTACCTCTACCAGGGGGAGCGGTGGTACCTCTACCAGGGGAGCGGTGGTACCTCTACCAGGGGGAGCGGTGGTACCTCTACCAGGGGAGCGGTGGTACCTAGACCAGGGGAGCGGTGGTACCTCTACCAGGGGAGCGGTGGTACCTCTACCAGGGGGAGCGGTGGTACCTCTACCAGGGGGAGCGGTGGTAACTAGACCAGGGGGAGCGGTGGTACCTCTACCAGGGGGAGCGGTGGTACCTCTACCAGGGGGAGCGGTGGTACCTCTACCAGGGGTAGAGGAGGTAACTGATAGTTTGTTGGTGATGTGGACACTAAGGAACTTAACTCTCAACCCGCTCCACTTCAGCCCAGTCGATGTTAATGGTGGCCTGTTCAGCCCTCCTTTTCCTATAGTCCACGATCAGCTCCTTTGTCTTGCTCATGTTGAGGAAGAGGTTGTTGTCCTGGCACTACACTGCCAGTTCTCTGACCTCCTCCCTATAGGCCGTCTCATCATTGTCGGTGATCAGGCCTACCACTGTTGTGTCGTTAGCAAACTTAATGATGGTGTTTGAGTCGTGTTTGGTCACGCATTCATGGGTGAGCAGGGAGTACTAGAGGGGGACTAAGTACACACCCCTGAGGGGCCCCAGTGCTGAGGATCAGCGTCGCAGACGTGTTGTTGTCTACTCTTACCACCTGGGGGTGGCCTGTCAGGAAGTTCAGGATCCAGTTTCAGAGGGGGGTGTTTAGTCCCAGAGTCCTTTGCTTAGTGATGAGCTTCATTGGGTACTATGGTGTTGAATGCTGAGCTGTAGTCAATAAACAGCATTCTCACATAGGTGTTCCTTTTGTCCAGGTGGGAATGGGCAGTGTGGAGTGTGATTGAGATTGCGTCATCTGTGGATCTGTTGGGGCGGCATGTGAATTGGAGTGGGTCTAGGGTGTCTGTTGATGTGAGCCGTGACCAGCCTTTCAAAGCACTTCATGGCTACAGATGTGAGTGCCATTGGGTGGTAATCATTTAGGCAGGTTACCTTCGCTTCCTTGGGCACAGGGACTATGGTGGTCTGCTTGAAACATGCAGTTATTATAGACTCGGTCAGGGAGAGGTTGAAAATGTCAGTGAAGACACTTGACAGTTGGTCCGCACATGCTTTGAGTACACATCCTGGTAATCCGTCTGGCCCAGCGGCTTTGTGAATATTGACCTGTTTAAAGGTTTTGTTCACATCTGCTACCGAGAGCGTTATCACACAGTCATCCAAAACATCTGGTGAACTCGTGCATGAATCAGTGTTGCTTGCCTCGAAGTGAGCATAAAAGGCATTTAGCTCGTCTGGTAGGTTAGCTTCACTGGACAGCTTGCGCCTGGGTTTTCCTTTGTAGTCTGTAATAGTTTTCAAGCCTTGCCACATCCAACGAGCGTCAGAGCCGGTGTAGTAGGATTCAATCTTAGTCCTGTATTGATGCTTTGCTTGTTTGATGGTTCGTCTGAGGGCATAGTGGGATTTCTTATAAGCGCCCGGATTAGTCTCCCGCTCCTTTAAAGCGTTAACTCTAGCCTTTAGCTCGATGCGGATGTTGCCTGTAATCCATGGCTTCTGGATGGGATATGTATGTACAGTCACTGTGGGGACGACGTCATCGATGCACTTATTGATGAAGCCGATGACTGAGGTGGTGTACTCCTCAATGCCATTGGATGAATCCCAGAACATATTCCAGTCTGTGCTGCGAAACAGTCCTGTAGCATAGCATCCGCGTCATCTGACCATCGTATTGAGCGAGTCACTGGTACTTCCTCCTTTAGTTTTTACATGTAAGCAGGAATCAGGAGGATAGACGTATGGTCAGATTTGCCAAATGGAAGACGAGGGAGCTTTGTATGCATCTCTGTGTGTGGAGTATAGGTGGTCTAGGATTTTTTTTTTCTGGTTTCACATGGTAAAAATTTGGTAAAACTGATTTCAGTTTGCCTGCATTTAAGTTCCCGGCCACTAGGAGCGTTGCTTCTGGGTGAGCATTTGCTTATGGCCTTAGAGAGTTGGTTGAGAGCGGTCTTAGTGCCAGCTTTGTTCTGTGGTGGTAAATAGACGGCTATGAAAAATACAGATGAGAACTCTCTTGGTAGATAGTGTGGTCGACAGCTTATCGTAAGGTACTCTACCTCAAGTCTCACCTTGTGACCCGTTCCACACATCTGTTGTTTGTTATGTAGACTAGGGGGTGGATCTTTGCTGTAAAAGATTTTAGTAGCCTTTGTGTCGTGGCTCTCAACCAATCATCTGAGGGGTTGGTTCGTCGACCAGCCATCGCTATTGCAGAGCTCTCACTAATAAAGATTCAGTTGACGTATAACTCTGACTTGCGTGATAAGTTTGACTCTCCTCGTTTGATAATACAGAAATGTACCACCACAGTGGCTGGAGGTTTGGGAGAGTGATCCTAAAGTGTACATTCATGTACTCCATTCAGTAAAAAAAAATGCATGAACATTTTAGGATCGTTATCCCAAATCTCCAGCCACGAACCATATGCTCATCTTATTGAGTTACCACTACTGTAGAACAAACAAGTACAAAACATCCTTAAGTGCTCATCTTATTGAGTTAATATTGGGTCAATGATGTATATAAACCCTGGATTGCTGATGCTATGTATTGGGCCAATGAGATGCTTTGAAGCCACAGGTCGGCCATATTGGTACTCCTCAGAAGTCCATATGAATGAATGGGATTCTGCAGTATTTAAAAAACATGTTTCAACAACCAAATTAAATGTATTTAAGTGTTTTGTTTTATTGGGGACAGTAACATTTTACTACTCTCTAAAAGTTATACTTAAGGAACATTTTTGTATATATATTTGTTAGTTTCACTCATTATAATATAATTTAACAGTATGGATTAAGGTGTTTGTAATGTGGGGGAAAAACTAATGTAAAACATTTTTCTATAGCTTCTAGAATCTGCTTTACAGTGGTTGGGGGAGAGAACCAAGATGGTGGCTCTGGTTTTGAGTCACTAGTGTATACTGTATTTAAACAATTGGCTACGTCTTTGAGAAGCTCCCATTCTCTGCTTCTTGTATGTGGAGTGCTTCTGCTTTTAAGTGAATTTTGTCTTCCGTTGTACTGTAGACACAAATATGAACGTTCTGTAATATTAATGAAAGTGGAAGTGAGGAGGGTGTCAGGGTACAGCTACCGCTCTTTGATGTTAAGCTTTGATCTGTGTGTGTGTGTGTGTGTGTGTGTGTGTGTGTGTGTGTGTGTGTGTGTGTGTGTGTGTGTGTGTGTGTGTGTGTGTGTGTGTGTGTGTGTGTGTGTGTGTGTGTGTGTGTGTGTGTGTGTGTGTGTGTGTGTGTGTGTGTGTGTGTGTCCCTTTAAAAAAAATTATATGCATCAGCGAGAACCTTAATTGTCATTTAAGTTCAAATTAGTCTCGTCACGTTGATTTAATAGCGTTAGTGTCTAGCCGTTGCATACAATCAGACAAAAGACAACGCAATGATCTCGTAATCACTACTGCCAAATGTAAAGTGATCTGAAATGACTCACGTGCGCTGTTCTTCTGGGGTAAACGATAATAAACATTGGATGTTGATTCAGGAATGGATCATGTCTATGATTAGCTAGTTAAGGCTCTGTGTTCTTCTGGGGTAAACAATACTAAACATGTTGATTCAGGAATGGATCATGTCTATGATTAGCTAGTTAAGGCTATCTGTTCTTCTGGGGTAAACAATACTAAACATGTTGATTTAGGAATGGATCATGTCTATGATTAGCTAGTTAAGGCTCTGTGTTCTTCTGGGGTAAACAATACTAAACATGTTGATTCAGGAATGGATCATGTCTATGATTAGCTGGTTAAGGCTCTGTGTTCTTCTGGGGTAAACAATACTAAACATGTTGATTCAGGAATGGATCATGTCTATGATTAGCTAGTTAAGGCTCTGTGTTCTTCTGGGGTAAACAATACTAAACATGTTGATTCAGGAATGGATCATGTCTATGATTAGCTAGTTAAGGCTCTGTGTTCTTCTGGGGTAAACAATACTAAACATGTTGATTCAGGAATGGATCATGTCTATAATTAGCTGGTTAAGGCTCTGTGTTCTTCTGGGGTAAACAATACTAAACATGTTGATTCAGGAATGGATCATGTCTATGATTAGCTAGTTAAGGCTCTGTGTTCTTCTGGGGTAAACAATACTAAACATGTTGATTCAGGAATGGATCATGTCTATGATTAGCTGGTTAAGGCTCTGTGTTCTTCTGGGGTAAACAATACTAAACGTGTTGATTCAGGAATGGATCATGTCTATGATTAGCTAGTTAAGGCTCTGTGTTCTTCTGGGGTAAACAATACTAAACATGTTGATTCAGGAATGGATCATGTCTATGATTAGCTAGTTAAGGCTCTGTGTTCTTCTGGGGTAAACAATACTAAACATGTTGATTCAGGAATGGATCATGTCTATGATTAGCTAGTTAAGGCTCTGTGTTCTTCTGGGGTAAACAATACTAAACATGTTGATTCAGGAATGGATCATGTCTATGATTAGCTAGTTAAGGCTCTGTGTTCTTCTGGGGTAAACAATACTAAACATGTTGATTCAGGAATGGATCATGTCTATGATTAGCTAGTTAAGGCTATCTGTTTCATTACGATCTCTGCTACTTCATCCATTCGTTGATCCAACATTTTTTTGTTTAACCGGTAAAGTTATTGCGAACACATTTATTATTTTTGTAAATGATTTTTGTTTTTACAATAGTAACCTGACCGTGGTGGTTAATTACATCATAAAAAGTCATTTATCCATTTCTTCACGTAACATTCTCAGACAATGTGAAACGAAGACGTGAAATGTTGATGTTGTCCGGTTTCACTTCAGAGAGAAGCTGACCGTTCTGACAGGAAGTGGAAAAATAACAAGGACATCGATCCTGTTTTGGAGGGTTGTTTAGGAAACGGTCCCATCTGCCCTTTTTAAACCCTAGAATTTACCTCTGGCCTTCCAGGGGAGTGTACATCCCAAACGGCACCCTATTCCCTATATAGTGCGCTACTTTCCACCAGGTCCCGTAGTGCGCTATATAGGGAATAGGGTGCCATTTAGATGAAACTGAAAATGCATGTCCAGAGCCCCTCCGTATCATTTAATTTGCTGAGGATGTCAAGTCCATCCGTATCAAAATCCTCCCTTAGCGATGTAAATGGGCTGTAGGGTCTGATAGCTGTAATTGGCAGTTCTACGACATGTGAAGTTGTTAGATGATCGTTTTAAAAATGCATGGTTTATACTCGGGCCAACCGGATCTTTCTTCGGGGGCTTTTAGTTGACACGCAGCGTGCCATTACATTGAATGATGTGCCAAGCTTCAAGCCCGGCAGGCAATATCCAGTACGTTACATATTCCATTACGTGTCAATGTATAGGATCCGACTAGAGTTCTCATGATTACATTATGGAACGTACCAGAGATGTGGGACTACACTAAACGGAGATGTGGGACTACACTAAACGGAGATGTGGGGCTACACTAAACAGAGATGTGGGGCTACACTAAACGGAGATGTGGGACTACACTAAACAGAGATGTGGGGCTACACTAAACGGAGATGTGGGACTACACTAAACAGAGATGTGGGGCTACACTAAACGGAGATGTGGGACTACACTAAACAGGGATGTGGGACTACACTAAACAGGGATGTGGGACTACACTAAACAGGGATGTGGGACTACACTAAACGGAGATGTGGGACTACACTAACCGGTGATGTGGGGCTACACTAAACGGAGATGTGGGACTACACTAACCGGTGATGTGGGGCTACACTAAACGGAGATGTGGGACTACACTAACCGGTGATGTGGGACTACACTAAACAGGGATGTGGGACTACACTAAACAGGGATGTGGGACTACACTAAACAGGGATGTGGGACTACACTAAACAGGGATGTGGGACTACACTAAACAGGGATGTGGGACTACACTAAACAGGGATGTGGGACTACACTAAACAGGGATGTGGGACTACACTAAACAGGGATGTGGGACTACACTAAACAGAGATGTGGGACTACACATTACTACTGGCTGGTACCCAGCCAGGGCCTGCCATGGTCTGATGACTTGACATTCTGTCACATGCGTACTCTCACATCAGCATCGACCAGCCAACTGAGGACTTCTTACTGAGGATTTATTTCTCACCTGTGCAATTTACATGGTACCACTTTCATGAGAAATTTGGTTGCTCTTTTTTTTGTGTTTTGTTCTAAATCTTTCTCCCCCCCCCCCCCTCCATCCTTCAGGCATACTGTGGCTTTTCCCGCCCAGGGGAGACGAGTCAGGATCTCTCTGCGGTCGCTACAGGAAACTGGGGCTGCGGTGCGTTTGGTGGAGACGCTAGGCTTAAGGGTAAGGGGCATGGGGCAACATTAGCACTTCACTCAAAATGGCTGATTTTACATTTACATTTTAGTCATTTAGGATCCACTCTCATCCACTTCTTGAGGTGGACTGAACGTGCCTGTACTCATTTTGTGTGCCGGTACCATGTTCCGGCACAAGTCTAGCACCGTTCTTATCCAGGGCAACTTGAATTGAACTAAAGGTAGGTTAAAAAATTAAATAAAACACAACCACATATCACATTTTTTTTTATTTTTTTTATTTTACTAGGCAAGTCAGTTAAGAATAAATTCTTATTTTCAATGACGGCCTAGGAACAGTGGGTTAACTGCCTGTTCAAGGGCAGAACAACAGATTTTGTACCTTATCAGCTCGGGGATTTGAACTTGCAACCTTTCGGTTACTAGTCCAACGCTCTAACCACTAGGCTACCCTGCCGCCCCTAGCAATACTTGCTATTTAACCTTTTTATTTTTTTACATTTTAAAGAATCCATGAATTGTTTAACGTGGTCCAAATTGGACTGTACTGTTGAGTATAGGGGAGAATATGATTAAATCTCCAGTTGAAAAGCCACGCTTTTCAACAGGCCCTGATTTGTGTCCCAAATGGCACCCTATTCCCTATAATGTAGTGTACACCCTATGGACCATGGCCAAAAGTAGTGTACTGAATAGGGTGCCATTTGGGACACATTGCCTGTTGGTGTGAACTGGCCCCTCTCTCGTTAGCCTTGACTGTGGAATACATTTATTTACTTAATGCCCATTTGTCTCCCGTCATATTGATCAACTGACAACGTTAATATTTTTCATTAACGGTCGAATTGATCGCCTGCCCCAGCCCACCTATCCATTATAGACCTAAGGGCAATTCCACGTTAGATTTACGCCGAGACTCACGATTTTTCACTTAGGAATGTATGCCAAACATAAAACCATTTGATTTCAAAGTTTAACAAAACCGTACAACTCTATGCACAAGGACTAACTTTAAATCATTTACACAGTAAAATTGTTTTTATGAACATTTACGGGGAAAAGCTGTGCAGATGCAAAGTTTGGTAACAGAATTACGTTAAAATCTCAGGCAGGGGCTCAGAGGAGGATACCACTAGACTACTGCACTACCGCTAACACTTAGCACTCAGTGGTGCTGTGAGACTAAACTACCGCTAACACTTAGCACTCAGTGGTGCTGTGAGACTAAACTACCGCTAACACATAGCACCCACCCAGTGGTGCTGTGAGACTAAACTACCGCTAACACATAGCACCCACCCAGTGGTGCTGTGAGACTAAACTACCGCTAACACTTAGCACTCATTGGTGCTGTGAGACTAAACTACCGCTAACACTTAGCACTCAGTGGTGCTGTGAGACTAAACTACCGCTAACACATAGCACCCACCCAGTGGTGCTGTGAGACTAAACTACCGCTAACACTTAGCACTCAGTGGTGCTGTGAGACTAAACTACCTCTAACACTTAGCACTCAGTGGTGCTGTGAGACTAAACTACCGCTAACACATAGCACCCACCCAGTGGTGCTGTGAGACTAAACTACCGCTAACACTTAGCACTCATTGGTGCTGTGAGACTAAACTACCGCTAACACTTAGCACTCAGTGGTGCTGTGAGACTAAACTACCGCTAACACTTAGCACCCACCCAGTGGTGCTGTGAGACTAAACTACCGCTAACACTTAGCACTCATTGGTGCTGTGAGACTAAACTACCGCTAACACTTAGCACTCAGTGGTGCTGTGAGACTAAACTACCGCTAACACATAGCACCCACCCAGTGGTGCTGTGAGACTAAACTACCGCTAACACTTAGCACTCATTGGTGCTGTGAGACTAAACTACCGCTAACACTTAGCACTCAGTGGTGCTGTGAGACTAAACTACCGCTAACACTTAGCACCCACCCAGTGGTGCTGTGAGACTGAACTACCGCTAACACTTAGCACTCAGTGGTGCTGTGAGACTAAACTACCGCTAACACTAAGCACTCAGTGGTGCTGTGAGACTAAACTACCGCTAACACTTAGCACCCACCCAGTGGTGCTGTGAGACTGAACTACCGCTAACACTTAGCACTCAGTGGTGCTGTGAGACTAAACTACCGCTAACACTTAGC
Source organism: Oncorhynchus gorbuscha (assembly GCF_021184085.1). Lineage (NCBI taxonomy): Eukaryota > Metazoa > Chordata > Actinopteri > Salmoniformes > Salmonidae > Oncorhynchus > Oncorhynchus gorbuscha. Next base: position 84,190,674 of record NC_060179.1, read on the forward strand.
ACCCAGTGGTGCTGTGAGACTAAACTACCGCTAACACTTAGCACCCAGTGGTGCTGTGAGACTAAACTACCGCTAACACTTAGCACCCACCCAGTGGTGCTGTGAGACTAAACTACCGCTAACACTTAGCACTCAGTGGTGCTGTGAGACTAAACTACCGCTAACACATAGCACCCACCCAGTGGTGCTGTGAGACTAAACTAACACTAACACTTAGCACCCATTGGTGCTGTGAGACTAAACTACCGCTAACACTCAGCACCACTAATTAGCCTAGTATCGGTCCGGGACCAGTTAGTTAATTAGCCTAGTATCGGTCCAGAACAAGTTAGTTAATTAGCCTAGCATCGGTCTGGGACCAGTTAGTTAATTAGCCTAGTATCGGTCCAGAACAAGTTAGTTAATTAGCCTAGCATCGGTCCGGGACCAGTTAGTTAATTAGCCTAGCATCGGTCCAGAGCCAGTTAGTTAATTAGCCTAGTATCGGTCCAGAGCCAGTTAGTTAATTAGCCTAGCATCGGTCCAGAGCCAGTTAGTTAATTAGCCTAGCATCGGTCCAGAGCCAGTTAGTTAATTAGCCTAGCATCGGTCCAGAGCCAGTTAGTTAATTAGCCTAGCATCGGTCCAGAACCAGTTAGTTTATTAGCCTAGCATCGGTCCAAAGCCAGTTAGTTAATTAGCCTAGCATCGGTCCAGAGCCAGTTAGTTAATTAGCCTAGCATCGGTCCAGAACCAGTTAGTTTATTAGCCTAGCATCGGTCCAAAGCCAGTTAGTTAATTAGCCTAGCATCGGTCCAGAACCAGTTAGTTTATTAGCCTAGCATCGGTCCGGAACCAGTTAGTTTATTAGCCTAGCATCGGTCCGGAACCGGTTAGTTAATTAGCCTAGTGTCGGTCCGGAACCAGTTAGTTAATTAGCCTAGCGTCGGTCCGGAACCAGTTAGTTAATTAGCCGAACGTCGGTCCGGAACCAGTTAGTTAATTAGCCTAACGTCGGTCCGGAACCAGTTAGTTAATTAGCCGAACGTCGGTCCGGAACCAGTTAGTTAATTAGCCTAGCGTCGGTCCGGAACCAGTTAGTTAATTAGCCTAGCGTCGGTCCGGAACCAGTTAGTTAATTAGCCTAGCGTCGGTCCGGAACCAGTTAGTTAATTAGCCTAGCGTCGGTCCGGAACCAGTTAGTTAATTAGCCTAGCTTCGGTCCGGAACCAGTTAGTTAATTAGCCTAGCATCGGTCCGGAACCAGTTAGTTAATTAGCCTAGCGTCGGTCCGGAACCAGTTAGTTAATTAGCCTAGCATCGGTCCCGAACCAGTTAGTTAATTAGCCTAGCGTCGGTCCGGAACCAGTTAGTTAATTAGCCTAGCATCGGTCCCGAACCAGTTAGTTAATTAGCCTAGCATCGGTCCCGAACCAGTTAGTTAATTAGCCTAGCATCGGTCCCGAACCAGTTAGTTAATTAGCCTAGCATCGGTCCCGAACCAGTTAGTTAATTAGCCTAGCATCGGTCCAGGTCTCTGAAGTCAACTGGCAGTTTTCTTACTCCACTTTCTTCTTAATGACATGCCTCTGGGGGGGGGATGGGGGAACAGACACTTAATATAGCCCAATGTTCCCCTCTGTTTACCTGGACTCTCTCTCTCGAATCGCTCCATCCCATACTTTTAATTGTGGGACAAGTTGAAAGAGTGATGACAATGTAAAAAAAGTCTGCCCCCCCCCACCGTCGTAGCTCGTTACTGTTGCCTCTCTCTGTCGCGGTTTCTTTATTAATAAAACAGACTTTATTTCCAGACTCTTAATGAAATATTCACAAGGTTCTGGGGCCAGAGCCTGCCTTCCCTTGCTCACACGGTGACTAAGTCTGGCTCCTCAGTGGGGGACTGGGTATTTTAGTCATTACTTCATTCATTCTGAGCCATGGTGTGTAATATGACAGTTTTAAATGGCGCCCGGTTGAATCTGGTTGTGTTGTTGCTGTCTTCAGCATGTTTACTCTGACCCTTGTATAATTTCTTGTACTGGTTCTGTAGAAAGTATCGGTCCTGTATAGACAGTTTCTCTCTCTCCCTTTCTCTCTCTGTCTGTCTCACTGTCTCTCCGTCTCTCTCTCTGTCCTTCTCTCTCCCCCCGACATCTCTCCACCCCCCCCCCCCCCCCCCTCCAGCTCTGCTCCAGATTCTGGCAGCCTCTGAGGCAGGCCGAGACGTGGCCTATTTCACCTTTGGTGACAGCGCCCTGATGAAAGACGTCTACGACATGCACTACTTCCTCACACAGAGACACGTCAGCGTCGGTAAGGCACATGCTATCTCCCTATCCACATTACCATGTCCCTAACCCTCACACAGAGACACGTCAGCGTCGGTAAGGCACATGCTATCTCCCTATCCACATTACCATGTCCCTAACCCTCACACAGAGACACGTCAGCGTCGGTAAGGCACATGCTATCTCCCTATCCACATTACCATGTCCCTAACCCTCACACAGAGACACGTCAGCGTCGGTAAGGCACATGTTCTATAGTTCTATACATACAACACTGTCTGGTGTTCTATAGTTTTATACATACAACACTGTCTGGTGTTCTATAGTTCTATACATACAACACTGTCTGGTGTTCTATAGTTTTATACATACAACACTGTCTGGTGTTCTATAGTTCTATACATACAACACTGTGTGGTGTTCTATAGTTCTATACATACAACACTGTCTGGTGTTCTATAGTTCTATACATACAACACTGTGTGGTGTTCTATAGTTCTATACATACAACACTGTCTGGTGTTCTATAGTTCTATACTTACAACACTGTCTGGTGTTCTATACATACAACACTGTGTGGTGTTCTATAGTTCTATACATACAACACTGTCTGGTGTTCTATAGTTCTATACATACAACACTGTCTGGTGTTCTATAGTTCTATACATACAACACTGTCTGGTGTTCTATAGTTCTATACATACAACACTGTCTGGTGTTCTATAGTTCTATACATACAACACTGTCTGGTGTTCTATACATACAACACTGTGTGGTGTTCTATAGTTCTATACATACAACACTGTCTGTGTAGTTCTATACATACAACACTGTCTGGTGTTCTATAGTTCTATACATACAACACTGTCTGGTGTTCTATACATACAACACTGTCTGGTGTTCTATACATACAACACTGTCTGGTGTTCTATACATACAACACTGTCTGGTGTTCTATACATACAACACTGTCTGGTGTTCTATAGTTCTATACATACAACACTGTCTGGTGTTCTATAGTTCTATACATACAACACTGTCTGGTGTTCTATAGTTCTATACATACAACACTGTCTGGTGTTCTATAGTTCTATACATACAACACTGTCTGGTGTTCTATAGTTCTATACATACAACACTGTCTGGTGTTCTATACATACAACACTGTCTGGTGTTCTATACATACAACACTGTCTGGTGTTCTATACATACAACAGTTCATACATACTTACACTGTCTGGTTTCTATACATATGTAACACTGTAAGCAATTAGTTCTATACATACAACACTGTCTGGTGTTCTATACCATTTGTCTGGTGTTCTATACATACAACACTGTCTGCTGTGTTCTATACATACAACACTGTCTGGTGTTCTATACATACAACACTGTCTGGTGTTCTATACATACAACACTGTCTGGTGTTCTATACATACAACACTGTCTGGTGTTCTATACATACAACACTGTCTGGTGTTCTATACATACAACACTGTCTGGTGTTCTATACATACAACACTGTCTGGTGTTCTATACATACGGAACACTGTCTGGTGTTCTAGACCAGAAACACATACAACACTGTCTGGTGTTCTATACATACAACACTGTCTGGTGTTCTATACATACAACACTGTCTGGTGTTCTATACATACAACACTGTCTAGTGTTCTATACATACAACACTGACATGTATGCAGGATTTTGCACATTGCAAAGGCATACATCTTACTATATTGGTTATAGAATTATGTAATTTTGGTAAGCAATTAGTTTTATTAAATCACAAACTGTAAAATCAACAAGAATTGCAATACCATTTGTCAATATTTGCCCTCTGCTAGATTCTCTGCTGTGGTTGTTTGGTGAATGAATGATGTATCTGACATAGACTCTGTCTCTGTCTCATAGGGGCTCTGTACAGTTTGCTGGGTCAGTACTACAGCTCAATGTGTCAGAGCTGCTTCACCCGCCGTCCCGACGTCAGCCTCTACTCCTTCATCTACCAGGAGGCCAGCTCTGTCGCCCCCTAGACCAGAAACACACACGCAGGTCGGCTCCCCCTAGAAGATCGGAGACGCCACGTCACGCAGCCCTGTCTCCCCCTAGACCAGAAACACACACACAGGTCGACTCCGCCTAGAAGATTAGATGCCAGCCATGGTCCCCCGGGCATAAAACAAGCTAGCTGTCCTCTAAGTGGATATTACCATGGAAGTTTGTCTTGTCATTCTGCTACTGGTAGCTGATACGCACATGGATAGCGATTCGATGTGTTGAGATTTGTGATTTGGAATGGTAAAGCCAAAGGCTGTCATCCATCTTGTGAGTGTGTCATGTTTCCTTGGTTTTACCCCCCCCCACATAAATCCAGACTAAATGAATCAGTTGTCAGAAATTCAGTTTATGGAAAGAATGAATAGAGCCGTTCTTAGAGGATTTATAAAAAATAAAAAAAATGTTGTAATTTAATCATAGGGAAATGATCTTCAGTCTTTGGCTGGTTACTCTGTTCTGCACTGGAGAGAAGCTGACTCTGTGTGGGGATGATCACTTAGAGTGTGTGCCGTGATCATTTATTTTATTTTCAAATATTTCAGATTATCATGGCCCTAGCCATGGGCCTCTAAGTGGATATATTACCATGGGCCTCTAAGTGGATATATTACCATGGTCCTCTAAGTGGATATATTACCATGGGCCTAGCCATGGTCCTCTAAGTGGATATATTACCATGGGCCTCTAAGTGGATATATTACCATGGCCTCCATTCAGTGGATATAGCCATGGCCTCCATTCAGTGGATATATTACCATGGGCCTAGCCATGGTCCTCTAAGTGGATATATTACCATGGCCTCTAAGTGGATATATTACCATGGCCTCCATTCAGTGGATATATTACCATGGCCTCCATTCAGTGGATATATTACCATGGGCCTCCATTCAGTGGATATATTACCATGGCCTCCATTACCATGGCCTCCATTCAGTGGATATATTATGGGCCTAGCCATGGGCCTCCATTCAGTGGATATATTATGGCATGGCCATGGGCCTCCATTCAGTGGATATATTACCATGGCCTCCATTCAGTGGATATATTACCATGGCCTCCATTCAGTGGATATATTACCATGGCCTCCATTCAGTGGATATATTACCATGGCCTCCATTCAGTGGATATATTACCATGGGCCTCCATTCAGTGGATATATTACCATGGCCTCCATTCAGTGGATATATTACCATGGCCTCCATTCAGTGGATATATTACCATGGCCTCCATTCAGTGGATATATTACCATGGGCCTAGCCATGGGCCTCCATTCAGTGGATATATTACCATGGCCTCCATTCAGTGGATATATTACCATGGCCTCCATTCAGTGGATATATTACCATGGCCTCCATTCAGTGGATATATTACCATGGGCCTCCATTCAGTGGATATATTACCATGGCCTCCATTCAGTGGATATATTACCATGGCCTCCATTCAGTGGATATATTACCATGGCCTCCATTCAGTGGATATATTACCATGGGCCTCCATTCAGTGGATATATTACCATGGGCCTCCCATGGGCCTCCATTCAGTGGATATATTACCATGGCCTCCATTCAGTGGATATATTACCATGGCCTCCATTCAGTGGATATATTACCATGGCCTCCATACCATGGGCCTCCATTCAGTGGATATATTACCATGGCCTCCATTCAGTGGATATATTACCATGGCCTCCATTCAGTGGATATATTACCATGGCCTCCATTCAGTGGATATATTACCATGGCCTCCATTCAGTGGATATATTACCATGGCCTCCATTCAGTGGATATATTACCATGGCCTCCATTCAGTGGATATATTACCATGGCCTCCATTCAGTGGATATATTACCATGGGCCTCCATTCAGTGGATATATTACCATGGCCTCCATTCAGTGGATATATTACCATGGCCTCCATTCAGTGGATATATTACCATGGGCCTAGCCATGGGCCTCCATTCAGTGGATATATTACCATGGCCTCCATTCAGTGGATATATTACCATGGCCTCCATTCAGTGGATATATTACCATGGCCTCCATTCAGTGGATATATTACCATGGCCTCCATTCAGTGGATATATTACCATGGGCCTCCATTCAGTGGATATATTACCATGGGCCTAGCCATGGGCCTCCATTCAGTGGATATATTACCATGGGCCTCCATTCAGTGGATATATTACCATGGGCCTAGCCGTGGGCTTAACTGGATATATTATTTGTTATTTTTGTGCCACATACAGGAAATAATGTGAACAAGTGTACTTAATGACACCCTGTCCAATAATATAATTAGATTTTCAACTCTAAGTAGTAGTCTGACTGTAGGAAAAGTGATTTATTAAGATAATGCTGTATGCCTCAACATCTTAAAACATTGAAAAGTGAGAAATTGGTTTTGAATTGTTTTGTGTGATTATGGATTTTTGGGGGAGGGATAATTAATAAAAAAATATGTAACTCGTTTTATACAAATATTGTTTGTTTTTTTAGTTTGTAATGTGATTCTAGGAACCCATATTGAATATAACATATGCCTGCACTGTCTTTCAAATGTCCTGTTTCAGACCTCAATTATTCACAGAAACAATGGTGCAGGTTAAATTAACATACCTTATCCTCAATGACTAATGGTACAGGTTAAATTAAAATATACCTTATCCTCAATGACTAATGGTGCAGGTTAAATTAACATACCTTATCCTCAATGACTAATGGTACAGGTTAAATTAAAATATACCTTATCCTCAATGACTAATGGTACAGGTTAAATTAAAATATACCTTATCCTCAATGACTAATGGTACAGGTTAAATTAACATACCTTATCCTCAATGACTAATGGTACAGGTTAAATTAAAATATACCTTATCCTCAATGTCTAATGGTGCAGGTTAAAATGTAACCGTACCTGACCGATTGGTTCGATTCGGTCTTATGTAGCAAAAATTGAAATCGTTTTTTTTTTACATTGGATAAAAGTAGAGACTCAGAGCTACATAATGGTATTTCATACACTACAGTTGAGGAACAATGGGAAAGTAATTCTGCTTTGAAAGTTGATAGACTGTAACCCCCATTCAGCATCGTTCACATCCTCTCAAGCTTTAGCCCCACCCATCTCTTTAAGGATTCACATGTGAGGCCATGTGCTAAACAGAGGGAGTAATGTAGTGTAGTAAACAACCAAAGATTTCAAGACTAAAGACTGGTTTATAACACGTCTATCAACATGTCTGTAGACAGTTGTCGCAGTGACATGAAAATTCTATTGTCGTCTGACATCAAAGTTGTCGTTATGAAAAACGTATAAACACAAAAACAACAGGCTGCATGACATGAGCAGCATAACGTGTATTTTAAAACCAATAAACCCATCTGTTTAAAACTGAGTTTAGTAAATGTCATTCTAGGAAACCAGGCAATTAAAAGCAACTTTCAATACAATGTTTTGGTTCGTTTCTAGGTTGTTAACATTAGCTAAGTTAGCTGGCTATCCGGGTTCAAATATTGACTATATCATAGCTGACAATGTCTTAACTTAACTTAGCTCATTTGTATTCATTACTAAAGGAAAATAAACTCGCAACAAGATCATTATTTACAAGTTAATGCCGAGCTAATGACAAATTACTTACGGTTGTGAGTGTGATGTAATAAAAGCAGGGCATTCTACTGGAGAATTTTAGAACTTGGACACTGTCTCGTTGGCCTAACGCTATGTCCTAATTTGACTTTGGCGCAGGTCATGTTGTTCTTCACATTAGTCTCTAGTAAACACACACTATATCAAATCAAATCTATGTTTCTTTGTCATATGGACAGGATACAGAAAGTGTCAACGGTACAGTGAAATGGTCACTTGCATAGTGGAGTCTTTTGTTTAGACCTGTAGGTAGCTAGCTAGCTAAACAATTAACCATAATTCCAACTCATAACGTTACTACCATGCATGAATTTGCAGGTGGCTAAAGCTAACCAACGAGCTAGCTAGCTAACATTAGTCTATAACTAGCAATGCAAATGGATTTCTGAGAAGCAAATAATATTACTACACAGATCATACACATAACGTTAGCTCGCAAGCCAGCCACCTAACATCAGCTAGCTAGCTAGCTAACAGTACGCTTTAACTTGCAATGAAAACAACTTTCTGACAAAATTAGAAATGTATCATATCTATAAATGTAGCTAGACTCTTACCCGTTCACATGGATGCTTCTTCCTCTCTGTCACGGATGCCATGGTTACCCTTAGTTTGATGACGTAATCTGGGAGTTTTGTGTGTTCTCTTTTCGACTCCCTCCACATATTTGCAATCAAACGGCAGAATTTTCTCGATCTCGTTAGCTGTCATGCTCCGTTTCCACCGGGCATTCCACTGATTTCAAAACTCGGTCATCTTATTCCTTTTCGGAGTCCTAGAGAGTCAGCATGGCACAATCGTCCTCCAGAAAGTGGAGATCATTAGCAACACTTATGAAGGTCTTTGTGATATCTTTTTCAAAAAAGCCACGTTAGAAAGGATTATCTATACATAATGAGCAGCTCATGTTATAGACAGAAGCATGCTACATGGTAGACCAATCCAAACTCATCTCTCAGCATGTCCCGCCCATCCATTATCTCAGCCAATCATGGCTAGCGGGAACATTCCTGTCTTTTTCTGTTGCTAAACAACTATGCAAGTCATTTAACAATTTGATTCGTATTTAAAGATGGCATACACTTTTGTTGTTAAGGCTCTTGCAAGTTCACATGTTCCAGAAGGCATTTCTGCCCAAAAATGCATTTCTATTTTTATTTTTTGTTTAATTTCAAACGGTTCTCCTGTTAAGTAGTGAAGTGCGACATACACCTAGTTTCCTGAAATGAGTCACATACCTTAACAACCTCATTGACTGATGGTGCAGGCTAAATATAACCATACCTTAACAACCTCATTGACTGATGGTGCAGGTTAAATAGAACCATACCTTAACAACCTCATTGACTGATGGTTCTATTCTGGTGGACGTCAGTCTATAGACAGGTTATATTTATTTAGCCTTTATTTTGACAAGGAAGTTATGAGTCTAGGGTCAGTTTTACAGATGAGCCCTGCATAAATACAACAAAGACATTCAATATACAAAATTACAAAAGATATTAAGAAAACAAGCCACATTTATCAACATAAAGGTCTCTGGTCATTACTCTGAATTGACAGAGGGACCAGAACATCTCATTTCAGAGCTTTTTTTTAAAGCAGCTTTACCCAACTCTGTGGAGACCGAAGGGGCCTCCAGTGTTATCCAAGCATGAAACCGGGATTGGTCATTTTTAAGTCTAAATTGAATTAATGATGATAGATACATAAGACGTTTCTGCATGAGTGTTGTGTAGATAAACACGAGAATGCTGCTCTTTCCTTACATACAAAGAGGGCCAACCAATGTTTTGATACAAAACACGATGGTAAGTTCTAGAACCATCACCAGTAATACACCTTAGGGAACAATGGTGAGTTCTAGAACCATCACCAGTAATAAACCTTAGGGAACAATGGTGAGTTCTAGAACCATCACCAGTAATAAACCTTAGGGTACAATGGTGAGTTCTAGAACCATCACCAGTAATAAACCTTAGGGTACAATGGTGAGTTCTAGAACCATCACCAGTAATAAACCTTAGGGTACAATGGTGAGTTCTAGAACCATCACCAGTAATAAACCTTAGGGTACAATGGTGAGTTCTAGAACCATCACCAGTAATAAACCTTAGGGAACAATGGTGAGTTCCAGAACCATCACCAGTAATAAACCTTAGGGTACAATGGTGAGTTCTAGAACCATCACCAGTAATAAACCTTAGGGAACAATGGTGAGTTCTAGAACCATCACCAGTAATAAACCTTAGGGAACAATGGTGAGTTCTAGAGCCATCACCAGTAATAAACCTTAGGGAACAATGGTGAGTTCTAGAACCATCACCAGTAATAGACCTAAGGGCCCAATGGTGAGTTCTAGAACCATCACCAGTAATACACCTTAGGGAACAATGGTGAGTTCTAGAACCATCACCAGTAATAAACCTTAGGGAACAATGGTGAGTTCTAGAACCATCACCAGTAATAAACCTACGGGAACAATGGTGAGTTCTAGAACCATCACCAGTAATAAACCTACGGGAACAATGGTGAGTTCTAGAACCATCACCAGTAATAAACCGTAAGGAACAATGGTGAGTTTTAGAACCATCACCAGTAATAAACCGTAAGGAACAATGGTGAGTTCTAGAACCATCACCAGTAATAAACCGTAAGGAACAATGGTGAGTTTTAGAACCATCACCAGTAATACACCTTAGGGAACAATGGTGAGTTCTAGAACCATCACCAGTAATAAACCTTAGGGTACAATGGTGAGTTCTAGAACCATCACCAGTAATAAACCATAAGGAACAATGGTGAGTTCTAGAACCATCACCAGTAATAGTGGTCCTTCTGTAGCTCAATTGGTAGAGCATGGCGCTTATAACGCCAGGGTAGTGGGTTCAATTCCCGGGACCACCCATACGTAGAATGTATGCACACATGACTGTAAGTCGCTTTGGATAAAAGCGTCTGCTAAATGGCATATATTATTATTATTTATTATTATAAACCTTAGGGTACAATGGTGAGTTCTAGAACCATCACCAGTAATTCACCTTAGGGAACAATGGTGAGTTCTAGAACCATCACCAGTAATAAACCTTAGGGTACAATGGTGAGTTCTAGAACCATCACCAGTAATAAACCGTAAGGAACAATTGTGAGTTCTAGAGCCATCACCAGTAATAAACCGTAAGGAACAATGGTGAGTTCTAGAACCATCACCAGTAATAAACAGTAAGGAACAATGGTGAGTTCTAGAGCCATCACCAGTAATTCACCTTAAGGAACAATGGTGAGTTCTAGAACCATCACCAGTAATAAACCGTAAGGAACAATGGTGAGTTCTAGAACCATCACCAGTAATAAACCTTAGGGAACAATGGTGAGTTCTAGAACCATCACCAGTAATACACCTTAGGGAACAATGGTGAGTTCTAGAACCATCACCAGTAATACACCTTAGGGAACAATGGTGAGTTCTAGAACCATCACCAGTAATAGACCTAAGGGCCCAATGGTGAGTTCTAGAACCATCACCAGTAATACACCTTAGGGAACAATGGTGAGTTCTAGAACCATCACCAGTAATAGACCTAAGGGCCCAATGGTGAGTTCTAGAACCATCACCAGTAATACACCTTAGGGAACAATGGTGAGTTCTAGAACCATCACCAGTAATAAACCTTAGGGAACAATGGTGAGTTCTAGAACCATCACCAGTAATAAACCTATGGGAACAATGGTGAGTTCTAGAACCATCACCAGTAATACACCTTAGGGAACAATGGTGAGTTCTAGAACCATCACCAGTAATAAACCTTAGGGTACAATGGTGAGTTCTAGAACCATCACTAGAAATAAACCTTAGGGAACAATGGTGAGTTCTAGAACCATCACCAGTAATAAACCGTAAGGAACAATGGTGAGTTTTAGAACCATCACCAGTAATAAACCGTAAGGAACAATGGTGAGTTCTAGAACCATCAGCAGTAATAAACCGTAAGGAACAATGGTGAGTTTTAGAACCATCACCAGTAATACACCTTAGGGAACAATGGTGAGTTCTAGAACCATCACCAGTAATAAACCTTAGGGTACAATGGTGAGTTCTAGAACCATCACCAGTAATAAACCGTAAGGAACAATGGTGAGTTCTAGAACCATCACCAGTAATAAACCTTAGGGTACAATGGTGAGTTCTAGAACCATCACCAGTAATTCACCTTAGGGAACAATGATGAGTTCTAGAACCATCACCAGTAATAAACCTTAGGGTACAATGGTGAGTTCTAGAACCATCACCAGTAATAAACCTTAGGGAACAATGGTGAGTTCTAGAACCATCACCAGTAATAAACCTACGGGAACAATGGTGAGTTCTAGAACCATCACCAGTAATAAACCTACGGGAACAATGGTGAGTTCTAGAACCATCACCAGTAATAAACCGTAAGGAACAATGGTGAGTTTTAGAACCATCACCAGTAATAAACCGTAAGGAACAATGGTGAGTTCTAGAACCATCACCAGTAATAAACCTTAGGGAACAATGGTGAGTTCTAGAACCATCACCAGTAATACACCTTAGGGAACAATGGTGAGTTCTAGAACCATCACCAGTAATACACCTTAGGGAACAATGGTGAGTTCTAGAACCATCACCAGTAATAGACCTAAGAGCCCAATGGTGAGTTCTAGAACCATCACCAGTAATACACCTTAGGGAACAATGGTGAGTTCTAGAACCATCACCAGTAATAAACCTTAGGGAACAATGGTGAGTTCTAGAACCATCACCAGTAATAGACCTAAGGGCCCAATGGTGAGTTCTAGAACCATCACCAGTAATACACCTTAGGGAACAATGGTGAGTTCTAGAACCATCACCAGTAATAAACCTTAGGGAACAATGGTGAGTTCTAGAACCATCACCAGTAATAAACCTATGGGAACAATGGTGAGTTCTAGAACCATCACCAGTAATACACCTTAGGGAACAATGGTGAGTTCTAGAACCATCACCAGTAATAAACCTTAGGGTACAATGGTGAGTTCTAGAACCATCACTAGAAATAAACCTTAGGGAACAATGGTGAGTTCTAGAACCATCACCAGTAATAAACCGTAAGGAACAATGGTGAGTTTTAGAACCATCACCAGTAATAAACCGTAAGGAACAATGGTGAGTTCTAGAACCATCAGCAGTAATAAACCGTAAGGAACAATGGTGAGTTTTAGAACCATCACCAGTAATACACCTTAGGGAACAATGGTGAGTTCTAGAACCATCACCAGTAATAAACCTTAGGGTACAATGGTGAGTTCTAGAACCATCACCAGTAATAAACCGTAAGGAACAATGGTGAGTTCTAGAACCATCACCAGTAATAAACCTTAGGGTACAATGGTGAGTTCTAGAACCATCACCAGTAATTCACCTTAGGGAACAATGATGAGTTCTAGAACCATCACCAGTAATAAACCTTAGGGTACAATGGTGAGTTCTAGAACCATCACCAGTAATAAACCGTAAGGAACAATTGTGAGTTCTAGAGCCATCACCAGTAATAAACCGTAAGGAACAATGGTGAGTTCTAGAACCATCACCAGTAATAAACAGTAAGGAACAATGGTGAGTTCTAGAGCCATCACCAGTAATTCACCTTAAGGAACAATGGTGAGTTCTAGAACCATCACCAGTAATAAACCGTAAGGAGCAATGGTGAGTTCTAGAACCATCACCAGTAATAAACCTGTAGTTCTTGACCATGTTTGCACACACTGCAGCAAGTGATTTTGGCCCACTCCTCCATACAGACCTAATGCTGGAAGACCCAGCCACGACCCATCTTCAATGCTCTTACTGAGGGAAGGAGGTTGTTGGCCAAGATCTCGATACATGGCCCCATCCATCCTCCCCTCAATACGGTGCAGTCGTCCTGTCCCCTTTGCAGAAAAGCATCCCCAAAGAATGATGTTTCCACCTCCATGCTTCACGGTTGGGATGGCGTTCTTGGGATTTTACTCATCCTCCTTCCTCCTCCAAACATGGCGAGTGGAGTTTAGACCAAAAAGCTCTATTTTTGTCTCATCAGACCACATGACCTTCTCCAATTCCTCCTCTGGATTATCCAGATGGTCATGGGCAAGCTTCAGACGGGCCTGGACATGCGCTGGCTTGAGCAGGGGGACCTGGCGTGTGCTGCAGGATTTTAATCCATGACGGCTTAGTGTGCTACTAATGGTTTTCTTTGAGACTGTGGTCCCAGCTCTCTTCAGGTCATTGACCAGGTCCTGCCGTGTAGTTCTGGGCTGGTCCCTCACCTTCCTCATGATCAATGATGCTCCACGAGGTGAGATCTTGCATGGAGCCCCATCTTGAACTTCTTCTATTTTCTAATAATTGCGCCAACAGTTGTTGCCTTCTCACCAAGCTGCTTGCCTATTGTCCTGTAGCCCATCCCAAATCAAATCAAATTTATTTATATAGCCCTTCGTACATCAGCTGATATCTCAAAGTGCTGTACAGAAACCCAGCCTAAAACCCCAAACAGCAAGCAACGCAGGTGTAGAAGCACGGTGGCTAGGAGAAACTCCCTAGAAAGGCCAAAACCTAGGAAGAAACCTAGAGAGGCACCAGGCTATGTGGGGTGGCCAGTCCTGTTCTGGCTGTGCCGGGTGGAGATTATAACAGAACATGGCCAAGATGTTCAAATGTTCTTAAATGACCAGCATGGTCGAATAATAGTAAGGCAGAACTGTTGATACTGGAGCAGCAGCATGGCCAGGTGGACTGGGGACAGCAAGGAGTCATCATGTCAGGTAGTCCTGGGGCATGGTCCTAGGGCTCAGGTCCTCTGAGAGAGAGGAAGAGAGAAGGAGAGAATTAGAGAACGCACACTTAGATTCACACAGGACACCGAATAGGACAGGAGAAGTACTCCAGATATAACAAACTGACCCTAGCCCCCCGACACATAAACTACTGCAGCATAAATACTGGAGGCTGAGACAGGAGGGGTCAGGAGACACTGTGGCCCCATCCGAGGACACCCCCAGACAGGGCCAAACAGGAAGGATATAACCCCACCCACTTTGCCAAAGCACAGCCCCCACACCACTAGAGGGATATCTTCAACCACCAACTTACCATCCTGAGACAAGGCTGAGTATAGCCCACAAAGATCTCCGCCACGGCACAACCCAAGGGGGGGGCACCAACCCAGACAGGATGACCACAACAGTGAATCAACCCACTCAGGTGACGCACCCCCTCCAGGGACGGCATGAGAGAGCCCCAGTAAAGCCAGTGACTCAGCCCCTGTAAGAGGGTTAGAGGCAGAGAATCCCAGTGGAAAGAAGGGAACCGGCCAGGCAGAGACAGCAAGGGCGGTTCGTTGCTCCAGAGCCTTTCCGTTCACCTTCCCACTCCTGGACCAGACTACACTCAATCATATGACCCACTGAAGAGATGAGTCTTCAGTAAAGACTTTAAGGTTGAGACCGAGTTTGCGTCTCTGACATGGGTAGGCAGACCGTTCCATAAAAATGGAGCTCTATAGGAGAAAGCCCTGCCTCCAGCTGTTTGCTTAGAAATTCTAGGGACAATTAGGAGGCCTGCGTCTTGTGACCGTAGCGTACGTGTAAGTATGTACGGCAGGACCAAATCAGAGAGATAGGTAGGAGCACATGTAATGCTTTGTAGGTTAGCAGTAAAACCTTGAAATCAGCCCTTGCTTTGACAGGAAGCCAGTGTAGAGAGGCTAGCACTGGAGTAATATGATCAAATTTTTTGGTTCTAGTCAGGATTCTAGCAGCCGTATTTAGCACTAACTGAAGTTTATTTAGTGCTTTATCCGGGTAGCCGGAAAGTAGAGCATTGCAGTAGTCTAACCTAGAAGTGACAAAAGCATGGATTAATTTTTCTGCATCATTTTTGGACAGAAGGTTTCTTATTTTTGCAATATTACGTAGATGGAAAAAGATGTCCTCGAAATGGTCTTGATATGTCCTTCAAAAGAGAGATCAGGGTCCAGAGTAACGCCGAGGTCCTTCAGTTTTATTTGAGACGACTGTACAACCATTAAGATTAATTGTCAGATTCAACAGAAGATCTCTTTGTTTCTTGGGACCTAGAACAAGCTGTTTTGTCCGAGTTTAATAATAGAAAGTTTGCAGCCATCCACTTCCTTATGTCTGAAACACATGCTTCTAGCGAGGGCAATTTTGGGGCTTCACCATGTTTCATTGAAATGTACAGCTGTGTGTCATCCGCATAGCAGTGAAAGATAACATTATGTTTTCGAATAACATCCCCAAGAGGTAAAATATATAGTTTTAACAATAGTGGTCCTAAAACGGAACCTTGAGGAACACCGAAATTTACAGTTGATTTGTCAGAGGACAAACCATTCACAGAGACAAACTGATATCTTTCCGACAGATAAGATCTAAACCAGGCCAGAACATGTCCGTGTAGACCACATATGTCAGAGTCAAGGCCCGTGGGCCACATCCGGCCCGCGAGAAGGTTTTTTACGGCCCCTGGGATGATCTTGATTTATTATTAGAACCGGCCCGCAGACCGCAGCAAGCCGGCAGCCCGCAGATCTTTTACACGCACCAATACTACATTTCCCACAATGCAACGGTGACGCACCGAGCAGTAGGCTGCTTCATTTCAATATTTATTGGCACAGCAGTTGTCAGCATCACAGTAAAATTAACTTTCAGATACCCATCAAAAATGGCAAAACGGAAGGTGGACACTGAGAACCGGGGGTTTCAAACAAGGTGGGAGTCGGAGTATTTGTTCACGGAGGTAGCTGGAAAACCTGTGTGTCTTCTGTGTGGAGAAAGTGTGGCGGTACTGAAAGAGTATAATCTGAGACGACATTATGGAACGAAACACGCGGACAACAACAAGAATATGGACATGGAACAAAGGCTACAAAAGGCAGAGGAATTAAAACGAGGCCTCAAATCTCGACAGGCTCTGTTCAAAAAAGCCAAATCACAAGGCCAGGCTGCTGTCAAAGCCAGTTTTATTTTGGCAGAAGAGATCGCTAAATCAGCCCGGCCATTTACGGAGGGGATTTCATCAAAAACTGCATGATTAAAGTTTGTGACGAAGTTTGCCCAGAAAAAAGGCAACTCTTTTTAAATGTGAGTCTGAGCAGAAACACCATTGCCGAGAGAGTAGACCAGTTGTCCATCAATCTAAAAGAGCAGCTTGTGAAAAAGGGAAAAGATTTCATTGCATATTCCTTGGCTGTGGATGAGAGCACCGAAATTTCTGACATTGCCCAGTTGTCAATTTTCATCCGCGGAGTGGACTCCAGCCTAAGCGTGACAGAGGAGTTTTTGGCTTTACGTCCTATGCATGGCACAACTACGGGGCATGATTTGTATGAAGAGGTGTCAAGATGTGTAAATGAGATGGAGCTGCCTTGGGAAAAACTCGTGGGTTTGACAACCGACGGAGCACCTACGATGTGTGGACACAGGAGCGGACTGGTGACGAAGATACGGGAAAAGATGCAAGAGGAAAACGCGACAGGTGAGCTGACAGCTTATCATTGTATCATACACCAGGAAGCGTTGTGCGGTAAAGCCTTGAAAATGGAGCATGTAATGAGCATCATCACGCGCACAGTTAACTTTATCAGAGCCAAAGGTTTGAATCACCGCCAGTTCAAGGCATTTCTGACGGAGTTAGAAACGGAGCATGGTGATTTGCCTTATCACACAGAGGTGCGATGGCTAAGCCAGGGAAAGGTGCTTCAAAGATGTTTCGAGCTTCGTGAGGAGATTTGTCTGTTCTTGGACAGCAAAGGGAAAGACACAACACAACTCCGAGACGAAATGTTTCTGTGTGAAATGGCTTTTCTGTGTGACATTACGAGTCATCTGAATGCAATGAACTTGCAGCTGCAGGGTCGGGATCGTGTCATCTCTGATATGTACAGTACAGTGAAGGCATTTAAAACCAAACTGACTCTGTGGGAGACGCAGATGCGGAAAGAAAATTTGAGCCACTTTCCCAGCTGCCAGACCATGAAAGAGAAGCTCTCTACCAGTGCGTTCCCGAGCGCACAGTTGGCTGATAAAATAGGTATGCTTGCCGCTGACTTTCGACGCCGATTTGCTGACTTTGAAGCACAAAAAGCAGGTTGGAACTGCTCGGTAACCCATTTGCTGTTGACGTGGAAAGCTCACCACCAAACCTCCAAATGGAGTTGATTGACCTCCAATGCAATGATGCACTGAGGGCAAAATATGCGGCAGTGGGTGCTGCGGAGTTCGCCCGTTTCCTCCCCGACACAATGCCCCAGATGCGCATCCAGGCTGCTCAAACGTTGTCTATGTTTGGCAGCACATACCTGTGTGAACAACTGTTTTCTTTGATGAACTTGAACAAAACATCACACAGAAGTCGACTTACTGCTGAACACCTCCACTCAATTCTGAGGATTTCCTCAGCTCAGAGCCTTACCCCGAACATTGATGAACTTGTGGAAAAGATGGGACACCACCAAGTATCACCCTCAACCTCAAACAAGTGAACATTACTGTGCAATCACATATTTAGAGTTTTTACTCAGTTCAAGTTTAAAAGTTAAAGTTTAATATTTGTTTTCACTGCATGTTACTTCTCCTTAAACAAAGTGTTGTTTTTGATTAATAGATTTTTGCACTTTATTTTATTGTATTTCAATCCAATTATATTTTTAAAATATTTCAGTTGAGTGGATGATAGAAAATTGCTATTATTGTTTTTTTCTTTGAAGTAAATTTAGCCCACTTTTGCTAAAATAGAAAATATAGGCTACTGATGGTGCCTTGAATACCGGTTTCTTTCATTTAATGTTCATGTTATGGGGATTTTTATATAAAGGAAATTTGTCTTTTGTGTCTGTTGAAAATTAAAGATTACTGACAGAGCCATAAGAAAATATTGCTTTATTTATCTGATCATATTGGAATATATTTGTTAGGTTTTCAGTAGGTTCAATTAGGTTCACTAGACTATATGCGTCATTTAAAAAAATTTCAATGAACATTCGAACAGTCCGGCCCTCGGCTTGTAGCTAAATTTTTTATTTGGCCCTCCGTCCATTTGACTTTGACACCCCTGGTGTAGACCAATTTGGGTTTCCAATCTCTCCAAAAGAATGTGGTGATCGATGGTATCAAAAGCAACACTAAGGTCTAGGAGCACGAGGACAGATGCAGAGCCTCGGTCTGATGCCATTAAAATGTCATTTACCACCTTCACAAGTGCCGTCTCAGTGCTCCCAGCCTTGTGCATGTCTACAATATTATCCCTGATGTCCTTACACATCTCTCTGGTCTTGGCCATTCTGGGGAGGTTGGAGTCTGTTTAATTGAGTGTGTGGACAGGTGTCTTTTATACAGGTAACGAGTTCAAACAGGTGCAGTTAATACAGGTAGTGAGTGGAGAACCGGAGGGCTTCTTAAAGAAAAACTAACAGGTCTGTGAGAGCTGGAATTCTTACTGGTTGGTAGGTGATCAAATACTTATGTCATGCAATAAAATGCTAATTAATTACTTAAAAATCA
Source organism: Oncorhynchus gorbuscha (assembly GCF_021184085.1). Taxonomy (NCBI): domain Eukaryota; kingdom Metazoa; phylum Chordata; class Actinopteri; order Salmoniformes; family Salmonidae; genus Oncorhynchus; species Oncorhynchus gorbuscha. The sequence goes on from NC_060179.1 coordinate 84,210,227, forward strand.
TACAATGTGATTTTCTGGATTTTTGTTTTAGATTCCGTCTCTCACGGTTGAAGTGTACCTATGATAAAAAATTACAGACCTCTACATTCTTTGTAAGTAGGAAAACCTGAAAAAAAACAAATACTTGTTCTCCCCACTGTGGACATTAGGCTATAGACAGGCAGCTGAACATTAGGCATCAAGGGCAAAAGGGGGTGCAACTCTATATTAGGAAGGTGTTCCTAATGTGTTGTACACTCAGTCTTTATGTAAGTCTTTATTAGGAATGTGTTCCTAATGTTTTGTCAACTCAGATTATATGTAAATGGTGCAACTCTATATTAGGAAGGTGTTCCTAATGTTTTGTACACTCAGTCTATAAGTAAGTCTTTATTAGGAAGGTGTTCCTAATGTTTTGTCCACTCAAGTCTATGTAAATCTATATTAGGAATGTGTTCCTAATGTTTTCTACACTCAAGTCTATGTAAATATATATTAGGAATGTGTTCCTTATGTTTTCTACACTCAGTCTATGTAAATCTATATTAGGAAGGTGTTCCTAATGTTTGACACTCAGTCTATATGTAAGTTTTTATTAGGAAGGTGTTCCTAATGTTTTGTACACTCAGTCTATATGTAAGTCTTTATTAGGAAGGTGTTCCTAATGTTTTGTACACTCAAGTCTATGTAAATCTATATTCGGAAGGTGTTCCTAATGTTTTGTACACTCAAGTCTATGTAAATCTATATTAGGAAGGTGTTCCTAATGTTTGTACACTCAGTCTATATGTAAGTCTTTATTAGGAAGGTGTTCCTAATGTTTTGTCAACTCAGATTATATGTAAATGGTGCAACTCTAGATTAGAAAGGCATTCCTAATGTTTTGTCCACTCAGTGTATTTGTAAGTGATCATGTTTTGTGACAGATGGTGTCAGAAAGGTCACAGACATGTATGGGGTCCCATCGGATAGGGAACAAGCCATGAGCATCTCTGCTTTGCTCTGGAGGGGCTAACCTTGTGAAGGCTGCCACCAAAAAGCCTTTTGATGTCAGCATGCTGGAGGTAGACCCCCCCCCCATACCAGGCTCTAATTCCACAGAGACACACAGCACCCTTCCCCGTGGAGGGAGGGAGACAGCACTTATACCTGGGGAGAAATCAATACTCAACACTCTTGGGAAGCATTCATGGGATATTCACATTCTTTTGAATACAGTATTGATTGTAGGATGGGGGGCGTGTATTACAAATGATCTAATTAAATCAGCAACAAATAAAAAAAGAAACGTCCCTTTTCAGGACCCTGTCTTTCAAAGATAATTCGTAAAAAAATCAAAATAACTTCACAGATCTTCATTGTAAAAGGTTTACAGTGAACACTGTTTCCAAGGCTTGTTCAATGAAACATATACAATTAATGAACATACACCTGTGGAACGGTCGTTAAGACACTAACAGCTTACAGACGGAAGGTAATTAAGGTCAGTTATGAATACTTAGGACACTAAAGAGGCCTTTCTACTGACTCTGAAAAACACTAAAAGAAAGATGCCCAGGGTCCCACAGTTGTGTCAAGTTGTCTGGGTGTCCTTTGGGTGGTGGACCATTCTTGATACACACAGGAAACTGTTGAGTGTGAAAATCCCAGCTGCATTGCAGTTCTGGACACAAACCGATGCGTCTGGCACCTACTACCATACCTCGTTCAACGACACTTCAATATGTTGTCTTGCCCATTCACCCTCTGAACGACACACATACACAATACACGTCTCCATTGTCTCAGGGCTTAAAAATCCTTCTTTAACCTGTCTCCTCCCCTTCATCTACACTGATTGAAGTGGATTTAACAAGTGACATCAATAAGGGATCATATCTTTCACCTGGATTCACCTGGTCAGTCCGTCATTGAAAGTTCCTAATGTTTTGTACACTCAGTGTACATTATTTATTTGTTGCTTGCCCTAGATTTGTGTGTGTGTGTGTGTGTGTGTGTGTGTGTGTGTGTGTGTGTGTGTGTGTGTGTGTGTGTGTGTGTGTGTGTGTGTGTGTGTGTGTGTGTGTGTGTGTGTGTGTGTGTGTGTGTGTGTGTGTGTGTGTGTGTGTGTGTGTGTGTGTTCAATGACATTGAGTCAATAATCAGAATAGGTTCATGTGAAGTGTACCATTGCTATGGTACCTACCAATTTCAAAACCTAGCTACTGGTGGCTACAGTTGTTGTCAAGACTGGGGGGGGGGGGATAATATCGTAGACATTATTCAGAAAATACAAATGGTATAGTTCTAATTAATTAGCCAAGGAATTCCTTAAGTTTTATCAGTTTTGTTTTTTGGCAAGCTTCCCACCACTGCTGCCTGTTGTTGGAGGGTTGGTCGCTCCCATTAGATGAAGCTACAGTTATCTATGGAGGCAGGATACCACTGCTGCCTGTTGTTGGAGGGTTGGTCGCCCATTGGATGAAGCTAAAGTTATCTATGGAGGCAGGATACCACTGCAACATCGGCAGGAGGTTTAGTGTTTCTCATGAGTAGCAGCACTGGTTTTGCTGTAGTGTGACCAGAGCTGGCCAAGCGATACTGCTGCTTACTATGCTATTGTAGGCTGCTCCTGTTTAGCAATTAATCAATCAATAAACAATGACGTTGCTGATGGTTTGGGGTTTTCGCCTCCCCAGTGTATCCTCTTCCTCTTCAGTGTATTATCTTCCTCCTCCTCAGAGTATTCTCCTCCTCCTCCTCAGTTTTCTCCTCCTCAGTTTTCTCCTCCTCAGTGTATTCTCCTCCTCAGTTTTCTCCTCCTCAGAGTATTCTTCTCCTCCTCAGAGTATTCTCCTCCTCCTCAGAGTATTCTCCTCCCCCTCAGAGTATTCTCCTCCTCCTCGGTGTATTCTCCTCCTCCTTCCTCCTCAGAGTATTCTCCTCCTCCTTCCTCATCCTCAGTGTATTCTCCTCCCCCTTAGAGTATTCTCTTTCTCCTCAGTGTATTCTCCTCCTCGGTGTATTCTCCTCCTCCTCGGTGTATTCTCCTCCTCCTCGGTGTATTCTCCTCCTCTTCAGGGTATTCTCCTCCTCCTCAGAGTATTCTCCTCCTCCTCGGTGTATTCTCCTCCTCCTCGGTGTATTCTCCTCCTCCTCAGAGTATTCTCCTCCTCCTCGGTGTATTCTCCTCCTCCTCTGTGTATTCTCCTCCTCCTCAGAGTATTCTCCTCCTCCTCAGAGTATTCTCCTCCTCCTCCTCCTCAGTGTATTCTCCTCCTCCTCAGTGTATTCTCTTCCTCCTCAGTGTATTCTCTTCCTCCTCAGTGTATTCTCCTCCTCCTCAGTGTATTCTCTTTCTCCTCAGTGTTATAATAATATAATATATGCCATTTAGTTCTCATCCTCCTCGGAGTATTTTCTTTCTCCTCAGAGTATTCTCCTCCTCCTTCCTCCTCCTCAGTGTATTCTCTTTCTCCTCAGAATATTCTCCTCCTCTTCCTCCTCATAGTATTCTCCTCCTCTTCCTCCTCAGATTATTCTCCTCCTCCTCAGAGTATTCTCCTTCTCTTCCTCCTCAGAGTATTCTCCTCTGAGTATTCTCTTTCTCCTCAGTATTCTCCTCCTCCTCAGTGTATTCTCCTCCTCCGTGTATTCTCCTCCTCTTCCTCCTCAGAGTATTCTCTTCCTCCTCAGAGTATTCTCATCCTCTTCCTCCTCAGAGTATTCTCTTTCTCCTCAGTGTATTCTTTTTCTCCTCAGTGTATTCTCCTCCTCCTCAGAGTATTCTCCTCCTCCTTCCTCCTCCTCAGAGTATTCTCCTCCTCCTTCCTCATCCTCAGTGTATTCTATTCCTCCTCCTCAGTGTATTCTCTTCCTCCTCCTCCCTCCTCCTCAGTGTATTCTCCTCCTCCTCCTCAGTTTCCTCCATGTATGTTTGACTGGAATTTATATCTTAACCAGAGTAGAAGCCACATTGCAAGCAGAATCTCTGGTTCTGATGGAGGAAGTTGCCTTTGGACCAGGAACCGTCTCAGCATGTTACAGCCAGGGACTCAGGAGAGACCAATTATCCTCATTCAGCACCGGCAGTCGCAGTGGAACTGCTCCTACTGCTGAAAATCAGCGGAGGGGAGGGGGAAGGGAGAGGAGAGGAGAGGGGAAGGGAAGGGAGAGGGGAAGGGAAGGGAAGGGAAGGGAAGGGAAGGGAGAGGAGAGGAGAGGGAAAGGGAGAGGAGAGGGGACGGGAGAGAAGAGGAGAGAGAGGGAAGGGAGAGGAGAGAAGAGGAGAGAGGGAAGGGAAGGGAGATGAGAGGGGAAGGGAATGGGGAAGGGAGAGGGGAAGGGAAGGGAAGGGAGAGGAGAGGAGAGGAGAAGGGAGAGGAGAGGGGAATGGAGAGGAGAGGAGAGAGGGAAGGGAGAGGAGAGGAGAGGAGAGAGGGAAGGGAGAGGAGAAATGAGAGGGAAGGGAGAGGAGAGGAGAGAGGGAAGGGAAGGGAGAGGAGAGGAGAGGAGAGAGGGAAGGGAGAGGAGAAATGAGAGGGAAGGGAGAGGAGAGGAGAGAGGGAAGGGAAGGGAGAGGAGAGGAGAGAGGGAAGGGAGAGAAGAGGAGAGAGGGAAGGGAGAGGAGAGGAGAGAGGGAAGGGAGAGGAGAGGAGAGAGAGTGAAGGGAGAGGAGGGGAGAGAGGGAAGGGAGAGGAGAGAGGGAAGGGAGAGAAGAGGAGAGAGGAGAGGAGAGAGGGAAGGGAGAGAAGAGGAGAGAGGGAAGGGAGAGGAGAGGAGAGAGGGAATGGGAGAGAAGAGGAGAGAGGGAAGGGAGAGGAGAGGAGAGAGGGAAGGGAGAGAAGAGGAGAGCGGGAAGGGAGAGGAGAGGAGAGAGGGAAGGGAGAGAAGAGGAGAGAGGGAAGGGAGAGAAGAGGAGAGAGGGAAGGGAGAGAAGAGGAGAGACGGAAGGGAGAGGAGAGGAGAGAGGGAAGGGAGAGGAGAGGAGAGAGGGAAGGGAGAGAAGAAGAGAGAGGGATGCGAGAGACGAGGAGAGGAGAGGAGAGGAGAAGGGAGAGGAGAGGGGAATGGAGAGGAGAGGAGAGAGGGAAGGGAGAGGAGAAATGAGAGGGAAGGGAGAGGAGAGGAGAGAGGGAAGGGAGAGGAGAGGAGAGAGGGAAGGGAGAGAAGAGGAGAGAGGGAAGGGACAGGAGAGGAGAGAGGGAAGGGAGAGGAGAGGAGAGAGAGTGAAGGGAGAGGAGAGGAGAGAGGGAAGGGAGAGGAGAGAGGGAAGGGAGAGGAGAGGAGAGAGGGAAGGGAGAAAAGAGGAGAGAGGGAAGGGAGAGGAGAGGAGAGAGGGAATGGGAGAGAAGAGGAGAGAGGGAAGGGAGAGGAGAGGAGAGAGGGAAGGGAGAGAAGAGGAGAGCGGGAAGGGAGAGGAGAGGAGAGAGGGAAGGGAGAGGAGAGAGGGAAGGGAGAGGAGAGGAGAGAGGGAAGGGAGAGAAGAGGAGAGAGGGAAGGGAGAGAAGAGGAGAGAGGGAAGGGAGAGAAGAGGAGAGAGGGAAGGGAGAGGAGAGGAGAGGAGAGAGGGAAGGGAGAGAAGAAGAGAGAGGGATGCGAGAGACGAGGAGAGGAGAGGAGAGGAGAGGAGGAGAGGAGAGGAGAGGAGGAGAGGAGAGGAGAGGAGAGGAGAGGAGAGGAGAGGAGAGGAGAGGAGAGGAGAGGAGATCAAAACAGAGGAAGCATGTGAAACATGTAGGTCAGACAGAGTTTACTTTTTCAAATCACAACATGTATGGAGTTTTTGTCGGAGAGGGAGGATGGATATTGACTAAGGTAGCTGGAGATGAAGAATGGAACAGCTTAGTGCTGTGGGCCAAGCAGGAGAACCCTGTGAGTTTAGTATGGAACAGCTTAGTGCTGTGGGCCAAGCAGGAGAACCCTGTGAGTTTATTATGGAACAGCTTAGTGCTGTGGGCCAAGCAGGAGAACCCTGTGAGTTTAGTATGGAACAGCTTAGTGCTGTGGGCCAAGCAGGAGAACCCTGTGTCCTACATGTGAGTTTAGTATGGAACAGCTTAGTGCTGTGGGCCAAGCAGGAGAACCATGTGAGTTTAGTATGGAACAGCTTAGTGCTGTGGGCCAAGCAGGAGAACCATGTGAGTTTATTATGGAACAGCTTAGTGCTGTGGGCCAAGCAGGAGAACCCTGTGAGTTTATTATGGAACAGCTTAGTGCTGTGGGCCAAGCAGGAGAACCCTGTGAGTTTAGTATGGAACAGCTTAGTGCTGTGGGCCAAGCAGGAGAACCCTGTGTCCTACATGTGAGTTTATTATGGAACAGCTTAGTGCTGTGGGCCAAGCAGGAGAACCATGTGAGTTTAGTATGGAACAGCTTAGTGCTGTGGGCCAAGCAGGAGAACCATGTGAGTTTATTATGGAACAGCTTAGTGCTGTGGGCCAAGCAGGAGAACCCTGTGAGTTTATTATGGAACAGCTTAGTGCTGTGGGCCAAGCAGGAGAACCCTGTGAGTTTAGTATGGAACAGCTTAGTGCTGTGGGCCAAGCAGGAGAACCCTGTATCCTACATGTGAGTTTATTATGGAACAGCTTAGTGCTGTGGGCCAAGCAGGAGAACCCTGTGTCCTACATGTGAGTTTAGTATGGAACAGCTTAGTGCTGTGGGCCAAGCAGGAGAACCCTGTATCCTACATGTGAGTTTAGTTTGGCTCATTGGTGACATTCAGCATATATACTTTAAAATAAAATAAATAAAAAAACACAATTTCACCCAGTGTGAAAAACAGAACGGTGAGTAAATGTTGCCTGGCGTTTGCATTTGGAAGACGAGTCTTGTCTAATTGAACTGCATGTCACATTAATGATATTGACCATTATCACATAATGCTATGACATCCTCTGGTGCTGACCACTTCGGGCTGCGTAAATAAACGGATGATCTGCATTGTGTAATGCAGTACCATATCAACTAGAATATTTCAGTCTAGTGGTAAAGTCGAGGAGGACATACATACTATATACCCTAAATCTGTGTATCCAATGTAGAGCACTGCTTTTGTCCAGGAAACAACGATGTCATTTGGAATACAGCCCCCCCCCCCCCCCCACCCCCTCGCTCTCTATCTAACAACATCAGCCCCCCACCCCCACCCCCTCGCTCTCTATCTAACAACATCAGGCCCCCCACCCCCACCCCCTCGCTCTCTATCTAACAACATCAGGCCCCCCACCCCCACCCCCTCGCTCTCTATCTAACAACATCAGCCCCCCATCCCCACCCCCACCCCCTCGCTCTCTATCTAACAACATCAGGCCCCCCACCCCCACCCCCTCGCTCTCTATCTAACAACATCAGCCCCCCCACCCCCACCCCCTCGCTCTCTATCTAACAACATCAGCCCCCCCCCACCCCCACCCCCTCGCTCTCTATCTAACAACATCAGGCCCCCCACCCCCACCCCACCCCCTCGCTCTCTATCTAACAACATCAGGCCCCCCCCCACCCCCACCCCCTCGCTCTCTATCTAACAACATCAGGCCCCCCACCCCCACCCCCTCGCTCTCTATCTAACAACATCAGCCCCCCACCCCCACCCCCTCGCTCTCTATCTAACAACATCAGGCCCCCCACCCCCACCCCCTCGCTCTCTATCTAACAACATCAGCCCCCCACCCCCACCCCCTCGCTCTCTATCTAACAACATCAGGCCCCCCACCCCCTCGTTCTCTATCTAACAACATCAGGCCCCCCACCCCCTCGTTCTCTATCTAACAACATCAGGCCCCCCACCCCCTCGTTCTCTATCTAACAACATCAGGCCCCCCACCCCCTCGTTCTCTATCTAACAACATCAGGCCCCCCCCACCCACTCGTTCTCTATCTAACAACATCAGGCCCCCCACCCCCTCGTTCTCTATCTAACAACATCAGGCCCCCCACCCCCTCGTTCTCTATCTAACAACATCAGGCCCCCTCACCCCCTCATTCTCTATCTAACAACATCAGGCCCCCCACCCCCTCGTTCTCTATCTAACAACATCAGGCCCACCCCCCAGGCAGCAGCTTATTAGTGGAATATGAGAAGGGAACATTATTTTTGCTTTAAAAAATGTAATAATAGTTTCTAATAGGTTTGTTGGATCAGGCTGTTGGCTGGGTAAGGCCGTGGAGGGAGAGGACTGCTGGACGGCTGTGTAGTATATGGCAGTGTATACCTGGTAGACAGTTTATTACGTTTATTTATCAAGGGACATAACCTGTCCAAGGAAAACATTCCCCCTCACCATTACACCACCTGACCACCAGCCACCAGCCATTGACACCAGGCAAGATGGGGCCATGGACTCATGCTTCTAACACCAAATCCTGACAGCACGACGCTACAGGAACCCGGGCTTGTAAGTAAGCATTTCACGGTACGGTCTTTTGATTTGATTTGATTCATCGGACCAGCCAATGTTTGTTTCACGCCTTAATTGTCCAGTGTTGGTGATCGTGTGTCCGCTGGAGCGTCTTCTTCTTGTTTTTAGCTGATAGCAGTGGAACCCGGTGTGGTCGCCTGCTGTAATAACCCGTCCGTGACAAGGATGGACGAGTTGTGCGTTCCGAGATGCCGTTCTGCACACTGCTGTTGTACTGCGCCGTTAAGTGTCTGTTTGTGGCCGGCCTGTTAGCGCCTGTTAGCCTTTCACGATTCTTCCCATTCTCCTTCCCACCTCTCTTATCAACCAGCTGTTGTACTGCCCCGTTATGTGTCTGTTTGTGGCCGGCCTGTTAGCGCCTGCTAGCCTTTCACGATTCTTCCCATTGTCCTTCCCACCTCTCTTATCAACCAGCTGTTTTTCGCCCACAGGACTGCCGCTGACTGGATGTGTGTTTGTTTTGTCGCACCGTTCTCTGTAAATCCTAGAGACACTGTCGTGCGTGAAAAGTCCAGGAGGCCGGTCGTTTCTGAGATACTGGAACCAGCGAGCCTGGCACCGACTATCGTCGTGAACTGGTGTGTGGGGTGTACCTCAACAACAAAAAAACTACCTACTGAGTCTGTTGATAATATTGCCATGGTAACGGCACAGTGATTACCGAAACATTTGTTAATTTACCGAATAAATTACTTGGAGTTTCTATATAGAGTGTGCGACTCTTTTTTTATTATGTGTATAGCTTTTATAAGCCATGCAAGTCAACAGCATAGCAGGCACAGCTGTTTTTCTCTCCTTTCATGGCAGCCACAGACAGATGTTTCTTCCACATTTCAAAGGAGACATCGCTAGGTATTGGCCCTTTGATAATTTGTAAGGATATAATTAGATTCCCTACACATCTGTTTTAGAGAGGAAAGTAAGTATATCTCAGTGGGGAAAGTCACATTCAGGAAGTATTGGAAACGTGATTTCCGCCCTGGGCTTCCTGTACTGCTTTTTATTTATTTATTTTTTAGTATCCTCCCGAGTGGCGCTGTGGTCTAAGGCACTGCATCTCAGTGCTAGAGGCGTCACTACAGACCCTGGTTTGAATCCAGGCCGTATCACAGCGGTCTAAGGCACTGCATCTCAGTGCTAGAGGCGTCACTACAGACCCTGGTTTGAATCCAGGCCGTATCACAGCGGTCTAAGGCACTGCATCTCAGTGCTAGAGGCGTCACTACAGACCCTGGTTTGAATCCAGGCCGTATCACAGCGGTCTAAGGCACTGCATCTCAGTGCTAGAGGCGTCACTACAGACCCTGGTTTGAATCCAGGCCGTATCACAGCGGTCTAAGGCACTGCATCTCAGTGCTAGAGGCGTCACTACAGACCCTGGTTTGAATCCAGGCTGTATCACAGCGGTCTAAGGCACTGCATCTCAGTGCTAGAGGCGTCACTACAGACCCTGGTTTGAATCCAGGCCGTATCACAGCGGTCTAAGGCACTGCATCTCAGTGCTAGAGGCGTCACTACAGACCCTGGTTTGAATCCAGGCCGTATCACAGCGGTCTAAGGCACTGCATCTCAGTGCTAGAGGCGACACTACAGACCCCGGTTTGAATCCAGGCCGTATCACAGTGGTCTAAGGCAATGCATCTCAGTGCTAGAGGCGTCACTACAGACCCTGGTTTGAATCCAGGCCGTATCACAGTGGTCTAAGGCACTGCATCTCAGTGCTAGAGGCGTCACTACAGACCCCGGTTCGTTCTCAGGCTGTATCACAGCGGTCTAAGGCACTGCATCTCAGTGCTAGAGGCTTCACTACAGACCCCGGTTCGTTCTCAGGCTGTGTCAAAACCGTCCGTGATCAGGAGGCCCATAGGACGGTGCACAACGTCGTCCGGATTAGGGGAGGGTTTGTCTTGGGGTAGGCCGTCATTGTAAAATAAGAATTTGTTCCTAACTGACTTGCCTAGTTAAATAAAGATAACATTTTTCAAATGTAACATTCCTCTCCGTAGTTATTTATCAGTGTGAATGTTGTGACGTGTGTATGTGTTTGTGCGTCATTGCTGGGGTTGGAGTTGAGGCTGGGCTGGGCTGGGGAGGGCTGGCGTTGGCAAGGTTGGGATTGAGACTGAGCTAGGGAGAGCTGGGACTGGGGTTGAGGCTGAGCAGGGGAAAGCTGGGACTGGGATTGAGGCTGAGCAGGGGAGAGCTGGGACTGGGGTTGAGGCTGAGCAGGGGAAAGCTGGGACTGGGGAGGGTTGGGACTATTATAATCAAGCAGTTTAGCCAATGTGCTTTGTCATTCAGTATCAATTTGTTAGTCTCTGTAATATCTCTGTTTCTATATAACAAGGCTAGTATGATGATGGAATGGGCTGTTTCATAGTATGGGGTATAGTTACTAACTATATGGTCGTTGATCCAGTGTCTCACAGTTAAAAACTATTCCCGCTGGGCTTCCATACTGAATATGAATTGGATCTTCTCGCCTGAAAGTCCTCTGATTAATTATACAGAGACTTCTTTTTGAATCAAAACATGTTCAAATGATTGCAAGTACCCTCTCTCAAACTCTAGGGTATGTATGACTTTTAATTGAGATTAGAAATGTATAGATACCCAGCTAACACATTTGTTTCCTTAGAAGTTGTGGGAACGTATGTTTTTGGTTTCACATTGGTTGTGGGAACGAAGCAATATGTTTCCTGACTGGTAAAACAATATTATTTTTTAACTTTCTGAGAACAGAACTGAAGGTGTCACCTTTTCTGTGAAAGTTTATTTTTATGTGCAGAGAGGTTCTCAGAACGTTTTACTATGGTTCCTGAGAGGTTCTCAGAACGTTTTACTATGGTTCCAGGGAGGTTCTGAGAATGTTTTACTATGGTTCCGGGGAGGTTCTAAGAATGTTTTACTATGGTTCCAGGGAGGTTCTGAGAATGTTTTACTTTAGTTCCAGTGAGGTTCTGAGAACGTTTTACTATGGTTCCAGGGAGGTTCTGAGAACGTCTTACTTTGGTTCCAGCGAGGTTCTGAGAACATTTTACTATGGTTTCCTGAATGTTTTCCTGGGAGGTTTTATTAACGGTCTGAGAACAGAAATGATAGGTTATTTGGAGTATTAAATAACTGCCTTTAAAACCATTGTTGAATGTTTCAATAAGACTTTTAATAACGTTGCTAGTTTATTATGGGTCAGCTACAAGCACAGATGGGACACGTGGAAATACATTTATTATTGGGGTCAGTTACAAGCACAGATGGGACACGTGGAAATACATTTATTATGGGGGTCAGCTTCAAGCACAGATGGGACACGTGGAAATTAATGACATTTATTTTTTTAAATATGACACAGCATCAGTGAGATGCAAATCTATGATCTTCTGTTCTCTATCCATGGAATTAGTCCACTGCACCACCAGGATGGAACTAGCATTGCCATTTTTTTTTACAAAGCTGTTGAATTTCATCTATTTAAACAGACCCCACTTCAAAGGAAACAAACACTCATTAAGATCAGGTGTGGCTAATTAGTGGGTGTGGTCAACACACCTGAACAAGATAGGTAGAGAGACCTTTGTTGATGCTGAGAGCGAAATGTGTACGTTTTAAAATAAAATTCTAAGTACGTTCTCTAAACATTACAAACGTTTTCTTGTGGTTTTTATGGAAAGTTTTTCGGAAACGATTTGAGAACATGACTTTAAATTAGAACCATTAAAAAACGTGTAGGAAACGTTACGCTGAGGTACTGAAACAGAAGAATGTAGGAAACGTTACGCTGAGGTACTGAAACAGAAGAATGTAGGAAACGTTACGCTGAGGTACTGAAACAGAAGAATGTAGGAAACGTTACGCTGAGGTACTGAAACAGAAGAATGTAGGAAACGTTACGCTGAGGTACTGAAACAGAAGAATGTAGGAAACGTTACGCTGAGGTACTGAAACAGAAGAATGTAGGAAACGTTACGCTGAGGTACTGAAACAGAAGAAAGAATGTACTGAAACAGAAGAATGTAGGAAACGCTGAGGTACTGAAACAGAAGAATGTAGGAAACGTTACGCTGAGGTACTGAAACAGAAGAATGTAGGAAACGTTACGCTGAGGTACTGAAACAGAAGAATGTAGGAAACGTTACGCTGAGGTACTGAAACAGAAGAATGTAGGAAACGTTACGCTGAGGTACTGAAACAGAAGAATGTAGGAAACGTTACGCTGAGGTACTGAAACAGAAGAATGTAGGAAACGTTACGCTGAGGTACTGAAACAGAAGAATGTAGGAAACGTTACGCTGAGGTACTGAAACAGAAGAATGTAGGAAACGTTACGCTGAGGTACTGAAACAGAAGAATGTAGGAAACGTTACGCTGAGGTACTGAAACAGAAGAATGTAGGAAACGTTACGCTGAGGTACTGAAACAGAAGAATGTAGGAAACGTTACGCTGAGGTACTGAAACAGAAGAATGTAGGAAACGTTACGCTGAGGTACTGAAACAGAAGAATGTAGGAAACGTTACGCTGAGGTACTGAAACAGAAGAATGTAGGAAACGTTACGCTGAGGTACTGAAACAGAAGAATGTAGGAAACGTTACGCTGAGGTACTGAAACAGAAGAATGTAGGAAACGTTACGCTGAGGTACTGAAACAGAAGAATGTAGGAAACGTTACGCTGAGGTACTGAAACAGAAGAATGTAGGAAACGTTACGCTGAGGTACTGAAACAGAAGAATGTTGGAAACGTTACGCTGAGGTACTGAAACAGAAGAATGTAGGAAACGTTACGCTGAGGTACTGAAACAGAAGAATGTAGGAAACGTTACGCTGAGGTACTGAAACAGAAGAATGTAGGAAACGTTACGCTGAGGTACTGAAACAGAAGAATGTAGGAAACGTTACGCTGAGGTACTGAAACAGAAGAATGTAGGAAACGTTACGCTGAGGTACTGAAACAGAAGAATGTAGGAAACGTTACGCTGAGGTACTGAAACAGAAGAATGTAGGAAACGTTACGCTGAGGTACTGAAACAGAAGAATGTAGGAAACGTTACGCTGAGGTACTGAAACAGAAGAATGTAGGAAACGTTACGCTGAGGTACTGAAACAGAAGAATGTAGGAAACGTTACGCTGAGGTACTGAAACAGAAGAATGTAGGAAACGTTACGCTGAGGTACTGAAACAGAAGAATGTAGGAAACGTTACGCTGAGGTACTGAAACAGAAGAATGTAGGAAACGTTACGCTGAGGTACTGAAACAGAAGAATGTAGGAAACGTTACGCTGAGGTACTGAAACAGAAGAATGTAGGAAACGTTACGCTGAGGTACTGAAACAGAAGAATGTAGGAAACGTTACGCTGAGGTACTGAAACAGAAGAATGTAGGAAACGTTACGCTGAGGTACTGAAACAGAAGAATGTAGGAAACGTTACGCTGAGGTACTGAAACAGAAGAATGTAGGAAACGTTACGCTGAGGTACTGAAACAGAAGAATGTAGGAAAACTGAGGTACTGAGAAGAATGTAGGAAACGTTACGCTGAGGTACTGAAACAGAAGAATGTAGGAAACGTTACGCTGAGGTACTGAAACAGAAGAATGTAGGAAACGTTACGCTGAGGTACTGAAACAGAAGAATGTAGGAAACGTTACGCTGAGGTACTGAAACAGAAGAATGTAGGAAACGTTACGCTGAGGTACTGAAACAGAAGAATGTAGGAAACGTTACGCTGAGGTACTGAAACAGAAGAATGTAGGAAACGTTACGCTGAGGTACTGAAACAGAAGAATGTAGGAAACGTTACGCTGAGGTACTGAAACAGAAGAAAGGAAACGTTACGCTGAGGTACTGAAACAGAAGAATGTAGGAAACGTTACGCTGAGGTACTGAAACAGAAGAATGTAGGAAACGTTACGCTGAGGTACTGAAACAGAAGAATGTAGGAAACGTTACGCTGAGGTACTGAAACAGAAGAATGTAGGAAACGTTACGCTGAGGTACTGAAACAGAAGAATGTAGGAAACGTTACGCTGAGGTACTGAAACAGAAGAATGTAGGAAACGTTACGCTGAGGTACTGAAACAGAAGAATGTAGGAAACGTTACGCTGAGGTACTGAAACAGAAGAATGTAGGAAACGTTACGCTGAGGTACTGAAACAGAAGAATGTAGTTTCTTAACGTTCTCTGAACTATTTGAGAACATTCCCAATGTCAAACCATTTAGAGAACGTTCCTACAACATTACTATATTCAGTGGTGGAAAAAGTACCAAATTGTCATACTTGAGTAAAAGTAAAGATACCTTAATAGAAAATGACAAGTAAAAGTAAAGATACCTTAATAGAAAATGACAAGTAAAAGTAAAGATACCTTAATAGAAAATGACAAGTAAAAGTAAAGATACCTTAATAGAAAATGACAAGTAAAAGTAAAGATACCTTAATAGAAAATGACAAGTAAAAGTAAAGATACCTTAATAGAAAATGACAAGTAAAAGTAAAGATACCTTAATAGAAAATGACAAGTAAAAGTAAAGATACCTTAAAAGTAAAAGTCACCCGGTAAAATACTACTTGAGCAAAAGTCTAAAAGTATTTGGCTTTAAATATGAAATGGTTTTAAATACATAAAAAGTAAATGTATAAATCATTTCAAATTCCTTATATTAAGCAAACCAGACAGCACCATTTTCTTGTTTTTAACACGCCAACATTCAGATATTATTTACAAACGAAGCATGTGTGTTCAGTGAGTCCTCCAGATCAGAGGCAGTAGGGATGACCGGGGATGTTCTCTGTTTAGTGAGTCCTCCAGATCAGAGACAGTAGAGATGACCAGGGATGTTCTCTGTTTAGTGAGTTCTCCAGATCAGAGGCAGTAGGGATGACCAGGGATGTTCTCTGTTTAGTGAGTCCTCCAGATCAGAGGCAGTAGGGATGACCAGGGATGTTCTCTGTTTAGTGAGTCCTCCAGATCAGAGGCAATAGGGATGACCAGGGATGTTCTCTGTTTAGTGAGTTCTCCAGATCAGAGGCAGTAGGGATGACCAGGGATTTTCTCTGTTTAGTGAGTCCTCCAGATCAGAGACAGTAGAGATTACCAGGGATGTTCTCTGTTTAGTGAGTTCTCCAGATCAGAGGCAGTAGGGATGACCAGGGATGTTCTCTGTTTAGTGAGTCCTCCAGATCAGAGGCAGTAGGGATGACCAGGGATGTTCTCTGTTTAGTGAGTCCTCCAGACCAGAGGCAGTAGGGATGACCAGGGATGTTCTCTGTTTAGTGAGTCCTCCAGACCAGAGGCAGTAGGGATGACCAGGGATGTTCTCTGTTTAGTGAGTCCTCCAGACCAGAGGCAGTAGGGATGACCAGGGATGTTCTCTGTTTAGTGAGTCCTCCAGATCAGAGGCAGTAGGGATGACCAGGGATGTTCTCTGTTTAGTGAGTCCTCCAGATCAGAGGCAGTAGGGATGACCAGGGGTGTTCTCTGTTTAGTGAGTCCTCCAGATCAGAGGCAGTAGGGATGACCAGGTTTCTCTTTGCTTATTTGAGCTGTCGTTGCCATAATATGGACTTGGTCTTTTACCAAATAGGGCTATCTGCAGTATACCATCCCTACCCTGTCACAACTCAACTGATTGGCTCAAACACATTAAGAAGTAAAGAAATTCCGCAAATTAACTTTTAACAAGGCACACCTGTTAATTGAAGTGCATTCCAGATGACTTCCTCATGAAGCTGGTTGAGAGAATGCCAAGGGTGGCTACTTTAAAGAATCTCAAATATAAAATAGATTTTGATTCGTTTAACAGTTTATTGGTTACTACATGATTCCATGTGTGTTATTTCATAGTGTTGATGTCTTCACTGTTATTCAACAATGTAGAAAATAGTCAAAATAAAGAAAAACCCTTGAATGAGGAGGTGTGTCCTAACCTTTGACTGGTACTGTATATGTGTGTATATGTCTGTGTGTGTGTATATATATATATATATATATGGTCTCTCCTGTCATGGCTATGTATCACACTCGACTACACTTTGCCTCCCACTTTCTGACTACCTAGCCATACAGTACATCCCACTGATGATACCATGCCTCTAACACCAGAGAGAGAGAGAGAGAGAGAGAACATATGAAAAAAAAACATCTTCCCTTTGTTAAGTGAGTAGTACTTCCTTAACAGATAGGTGTATTAAACACTTCCTACCTCCTGCTGTTCAATTACCCAAGTAGCCTATGAAGACCTGGAGTTGAGTAGTCGTCCTCTGGGAGCCATCATGGTGCTGTGGTCTGTTTAGAGGAAAACCTGTTATTTAGAATCACAGGATGACTCTCCTAGCTTCCGCCATGATGGAGCCATACCAGAGTACCCCCCGCTCTCTCTCTCTCTCTTCTCTTCTCTGTCTCTGTCTCTTCTCTCTCTGTATCTGTCTCGTCTCCTCCTCTCCTCTCCTCTCCTCTCCTCTCCTCTCCTCTCCTCTCCTCTCCTCTCCTCTCCTCTCCTCTCCTCTCCTCTCCTCTCCTCTCCTCTTCTCTTCTCTTCTCTTCTCTTCTCTTGTCTGTCTGTCTGTCTGTCTGTCTGTCTGTCTGTCTGTCTGTCTGTCTGTCTGTCTGTCTGTCTGTCTGTCTGTCTGTCTGTCTGTCTGTCTGTCTGTCTGTCTGTCTGTCTGTCTGTCTGTCTGTCTGTCTGTCTGTCTGTCTGTCTGTCTGTCTGTCTGTCTGTCTGTCTGTCTGTCTGTCTGTCTGTCTGTCTGTCTGTCTGTCTGTCTGTCTGTCTGTCTGTCTGTGTCTCTCTCTCTCTCTCTCTCTCTCTCTCTCTCTCTCTCTCTCTGTCTCTTCTCTCTCTATATATGTCTCGTCTCTTCTCTGTCTGTGTCTCTCTCTCTCTCTCTCTCACCAAGTAACGCTGTCCTGTCCCCAGCCTCCTATCAAAGCACTCATCACTTTAAAAGCGTCATCTCGCTAATCTACTTTGACTACCTCCGCTTCTTCCTGCCGTCTTCACATAACAGCCCTCTAAAAGTAAATAAAAACAGCTCAATTGTAAACAGAAGTTGCATCCCAAATTGTACACTTCTTTGCTATTTACTACTTTTGACTATGGGCCACAGGGCTCTGGTCAAAAATATGTGCACTATATAAGAAATAGGCTAGCATTTGGAATACAGTCAAAGTCTGAGGTGAGGTGCCCGAGCCACAGTCTAGCTATGAAAAGCACCAATGTTACTTTATGGGTTGTATGGCCCATTGGTTTTTTCTAAATGCTCTCTTATCATATCTCATCATTTGCCAGTGTGGTTTTGTGGGTAGGAAGCGTATTGCGCTGAGATCCCTAGTGGGCCATACTGTGTGTTTGATCAAAGACTCCCCTATGTCCTACTCCTTGTTGTGTTAGGAGTGCCATCACAGTGACAGCACTCCTATAGCCTCGTTCAGCTGTTTTTTCTCTCCAGCAGGGGGAGCACTGTCAGCATAGAAACGGTATGATACGATGTGGATATCCTCTCGTTAAACAACTAGGAAGCCTTTGACAGACAGAAGTTTAGATTTACATTACATTGAGTATCTTAAACGATCTATAGTTTTGTTTTTAATGCTTTATTAAAATAACCGTTGTGTGTTATAGTTTGTTTAGAGTGGGACCACCTTCACACCTTGAAGCTCTCCAGAATCAGATCTGGTCTAGACTCCCATGATGCTCTAATGATTGTGTGTATTGAGCGCTGTGTATCCATGTCTACTGGATGCTGCTGGGTAAATGACCAGGGAATTATTGCAAAATATATATGCCCAGCAACAGCCCCAAAACATCACTGCTCTAGAGGAGATCTGCATGGAGGAATAGTCCAAAATACCAGCAACAGTGTGTGAAAACGTTTGACATCTGTCATTGCCAACAAAGGGTATATAACAAAGTATTGAGATAAATGTTTGTTTTTGACCAAATACTTATTTTCCACCATAATTTGCAAATAAATTCATTAAAAATCTTACAATGTGATTTTCTGGATTTTTTCTCTCATTTTGTCTGTGATAGTTGAAGTGTACCTATGATAATATATAATAATAATAATAATATATGCCATTTAGCAGACGCTTTTATCCAAAGCGACTTACAGTCATGTGTGCATACATTCTACGTATGGGTGGTCCCGGGGATCGAACCCACTACCCTGGCGTTACAAGCGCCATGCTCTACCAACTGAGCTACAGAAGGACCACATGATGACAATTACAGGCCTCTCTCATCTTTTTAAGTGGGAGAACTTGCACAATGGGTGGCTGACTAAATAGGGGCGGCAGGGTAGCCTAGTGGTTAGAGCATTGGACTAGTAACCGGAAGGTTGCGAGTTCAAACCCCTGAGCTGACAAGGTACAAATCTGTCGTTCTGCCCCTGAACAGGCAGTTAACCCACTGTTCCCAGGCCGTCATTGAAAATAAGAATGTGTTCTTAACTGATTTGCCTGGTTAAATAAAGGTAAAATTTAAAAAAAAAATTGTTCACAGTTTTTGTTGTGATTTGAAACTTTGTACGTAAAACAAAAGCATTTAGCTAACACCATGACAACTGGTATAGATTGCACCTTTATGAAACCAGTCGTAACACCTTAATGAATGTTGCAGTATCCTCATGACACATCATTCATTAAAAAAAATATTTCAAAAAATAAAAGTCCCCTCGAATAGATCTGTATTTATTAGTGCAAAGGACATTTTTTACTGTCACAGTACCCAAGCCCTTGGGGACACACAATTCATGCAACAGTCGCATAGAAGCACCAGGTAGGTCTCAGTGCGTTACCCCTTGTAGGAATTTAAAGATGTATAAAAGCCTGGCTCAAACTTAGCTTGATGATTTCCACAGAAGCACAATAGTTTTTGTTTTTGTTTGACCCCAAGTTGAAATGTGCCTCTTATTATAGGAGGAGCTACTGACTCCTGGAGACACATTCAACTTACTTCATATAAACACCTCCCTCTGCAACTGGGTCCTGGACTTCCTGACGGGCCACCCCCAGGTGGTAAGGGTAGGCAACACATATATCACGCTAATCTTCAACACTGGGGCCCCTCAGGGGTGCATGCTTAGTCCCCTCCTGTATTCCCTGTTCACCCATGACTGAGTGGCCAAACACGACTCCAAGTCCATCATTAAGTTTGCTAATGACACAACGGTGGTAGGGCCTGATCACCGACAACGACGAGACGGCCTATAGGGAGGAGGTCAGAGACCTGGCCGTGTGGTGTCAGGACAACAACCTCTCCCTCAACGTGATCAAGACAAAGGAGAGGATTGTGGACAACAGGAAAAGGAGGGCTGAACATGCCCCCATTCATATCGGCAGGGCTGTAGTGGAGCGGGTTGGGAGTTTCAAGTTCCTTGGTCTCCACTTCACCAACAAACTGACATGGTCCGTGCGACTCAAATGTACTTCTAAAAATCTAAAATGTTTTCCTCCTGGACAGGAAGTGTGTCAACAGCAAAATAGCTTTTGTCTCTTCTCTCCAGTGGAGTAAAGTACTTAATTAAGTAAAAATACTTTAAAGTAGTACTTAAGTCATTTTTGGGAGGTATCTGTACTTTACTGTTTATATTTTTGGCAACTTTTACTTTTACTTCACTACATTCCTAAAGAAAATAATGTACTTTTTACTCCATATATTTTGAATGCTTAACAGGACAGGACAATGGTCCAATTCACTCATTAAACAGAGAACATCCCTGGTCGTCCCTACTGCCTCTGATCTGGAGGACTCACTAAACAGAGAACATCCCTGGTCGTCCCTACTGCCTCTGATCTGGAGGACTCACTAAACAGAGAACATCCCTGGTTATCCCTACTGCCTCTGATCTAGCAGACTCACTAAACAGAGAACATCCCTGGTCATCCCTACTGCCTCTGATCTGGAGGACTCACTAAACAGAGAACATCCCTGGTTATCCCTACTGCCTCTGATCTAGCAGACTCACTAAACAGAGAACATCCCTGGTCATCCCTACTGCCTCTGATCTGGAGGACTCACTAAACAGAGAACATTCCTGGTTATCCCTACTGCCTCTGATCTAGCAGACTCACTAAACAGAGAACATCCCTGGTCGTCCCTACTGCCTCTGATCTGGAGGACTCACTAAACAGAGAACATCCCTGGTTATCCCTACTGCCTCTGATCTAGCAGACTCACTAAACAGAGAACATCCCTGGTCATCCCTACTGCCTCTGATCTGGAGGACTCACTAAACAGAGAACATCCCTGGTCATCCCTACTGCCTCTGATCTGGAGGACTCACTAAACAGAGAACATCCCTGGTCATCCCTACTGCCTCTGCTCTGGAGGACTCATGAAACAGAGAACATCCCTGGTCATCCCTACTGCATCTGATCTGGAGGACTCACTAAACAGAGAACATCTCTGGTCGTCCCTACTGCCTCTGCTCTGGAGGACTCACGAAACAGAGAACATCCCTGGTCATCCCTACTGCCTCTGATCTGGAGGACTCACTAAACAGAGAACATCCCTGGTCATCCCTACTGCCTCTGATCTGGAGGACTCACTAAACAGAGAACATCTCTGGTCGTCCCTACTGCCTCTGCTCTGGAGGACTCACGAAACAGAGAACATCCCTGGTCATCCCTACTGCCTCTGATCTGGCAGATTCACTAAACAGAGAATAATATGCCATTTAGCAGACACTTTTATCCAAAGCGACTTACAGTCATGTGTGCATACATTCTACATATGGGTGGTCCCAGGAATCGAACCCACTACCCTGGCGTTACAAGCGCCATGCTCTACCAACTGAGCTACAGAAGGACCATGAGAGAACATCCCTGGTCATCCCTACTGCCTCTGATCTAGCAGACTCACTAAACAGAGAACATCCCTGGTCATCCCTATTGCCTCTGATCTGGAGGACTCACTAAACAGAGAACAACCTTGGTCGTCCCTACTGCCTCTGATCTAGCAGACTCACTAAACAGAGAACATCCCTGGTCATCACTACTGCCTCTGATCTGGAGGACTCACTAAACAGAGAACATCCCTGGTCATCCCTACTGCCACTGATCTAGCAGACTCACTAAACAGAGAACATCCCTGGTCATCCCTACTGCCTCTGATCTAGCAGACTCACTAAACAGAGAACATCCCTGGTCATCCCTACTGCCTCTGATCTGGAGGACTCACTAAACAGAGAACATCCCTGGTCATCCCTACTGCCTCTGCTCTGGAGGACTCATGAAACAGAGAACATCCCTGGTCATCCCTACTGCATCTGATCTGGAGGACTCACTAAACAGAGAACATCTCTGGTCGTCCCTACTGCCTCTGCTCTGGAGGACTCACGAAACAGAGAACATCCCTGGTCATCCCTACTGCCTCTGATCTGGAGGACTCACTAAACAGAGAACATCCCTGGTCATCCCTACTGCCTCTGATCTGGAGGACTCACTAAACAGAGAACATCTCTGGTCGTCCCTACTGCCTCTGCTCTGGAGGACTCACGAAACAGAGAACATCCCTGGTCATCCCTACTGCCTCTGATCTGGCAGATTCACTAAACAGAGAATAATATGCCATTTAGCAGACACTTTTATCCAAAGCAACTTACAGTCATGTGTGCATACATTCTACATATGGGTGGTCCCAGGAATCGAACCCACTACCCTGGCGTTACAAGCGCCATGCTCTACCAACTGAGCTACAGAAGGACCATGAGAGAACATCCCTGGTCATCCCTACTGCCTCTGATCTAGCAGACTCACTAAACAGAGAACATCCCTGGTCATCCCTATTGCCTCTGATCTGGAGGACTCACTAAACAGAGAACAACCTTGGTCGTCCCTACTGCCTCTGATCTAGCAGACTCACTAAACAGAGAACATCCCTGGTCATCACTACTGCCTCTGATCTGGAGGACTCACTAAACAGAGAACATCCCTGGTCATCCCTACTGCCACTGATCTAGCAGACTCACTAAACAGAGAACATCCCTGGTCATCCCTACTGCCTCTGATCTGGAGGACTCACTAAACAGAGAACATCTCTGGTCATCCCTACTGCCTCTGATCTGGAGGACTCACTAAACAGAGAACATCTCTGGTTATCCCTACTGCCTCTGATCTGGAGGACTCACTAAACAGAGAACAACCTTGGTCGTCCCTACTGCCTCTGATCTAACAGACTCACTAAACAGAGAACATCCCTGGTCATCACTACTGCCTCTGATCTGGAGGACTCACTAAACAGAGAACATCCCTGGTCATCCCCACTGCCTCTGATCTAGCAGACTCACTAAACAGAGAACATCCCTGGTCATCCCTACTGCCTCTGATCTGGAGGACTCACTAAACAGAGAACATCTCTGGTCATCCCTACTGCCTCTGATCTGGAGGACTCACTAAACAGAGAACATCTCTGGTTATCCCTACTGCCTCTGATCTAGCAGACTCACTAAACAGAGAACATCCCTGGTCATCCCTACTGCCTCTGATCTGGAGGACTCACTAAACAGAGAACATCTCTGGTTATCCCTACTGTCTCTGATCTAGCAGACTAGACTTAACACAAATGTTTCATTTTTAAATGATGTCTGATGCGTCGGAGCGTCGGAGCGTCGGAGCCCCTGGTTATCCATCAATAAAAAAACAAAAGGAAATGGTGCCGTTTGGTTTGCTTAATATAAAGAATATGAAATTATACATTTACTTTTAATACTTCTTTAATAAATTTTAGCAATTAAATTGACTTTTGATACTTAAGAATATGTAAAACCAAATACTTTAACACTTTTACTGAGGGAGTATTTTACTGGGTGACTCACTTTTACTGTGGAGGTTAGATGGGGATGGGGGAGGATGTGGAGTTTAGATGGGGATGGGGGAGGATGTGGAGGTTAGATGGGGAGGATGTGGAGATTAGATGTGGATGGGGGAGGATGTGGAGGTTAAATGTGGATGGGGGAGGATGTGGAGGTTAGATGTGGATGGGGGAGGATGTGGAGTTTAGATGGGGATGGGGAGGATGTGGAGGTTAGATGTGGATGGGGATGGGGGAGGATGTGGAGTTTAGAAGGGGATGGGGGAGGATGTGGAGGTTAGATGGTGATGGGGGAGGATGTGGAGGTTAGATGGGGATGGGGGAGGATGTGGATGTTAGATTGTGATGGGGGAGGATGGAGGTTAGATGGTGATGGGGGAGGATGTGGAGGTTAGATGTGGAGGATGTGGAGGTTAGATGGTGATGGGGGAGGATGGAGGTTAGATGGTGATGGGGGAGGTTAGATGGGGATGGGGGAGGATATGGAGGTTAGATGTGAAGGATGTGGAGGTTAGATGGTGATGGTGGAGGATGTGGAGGTTAGATGGGGATGGGGGAGGATGTGGAGTTTAGATGGGGATGGGGTAGGATGTGGAGTTTAGATGGTGATGGGGGAGGATGTGGAGTTTAGATGGGGATGGGGGAGGATGTGGAGGTTAGATGTGGAGGATGTGGAGCTTAGATGTGGATGGGGGAGGATGTGGAGTTTAGATGGGGATGGGGTAGGATGTGGAGTTTAGATGGGGATGGGGGAGGATGTGGAGGTTAGATGGGGGAGTATGGAGATTAGATGGGGATGGGGAGGATGGAGGTTAGATGGGGATGGGGAAGGATGGAAGTTAGATGTGGATGGGGGAGGATGTGGAGGTTAGATGGTGATGGGGGAGGATGTGGAGGTTAGATGTGGATGGGGGAGGATGTGGAGGTTAGATGGGGATGGGGGAGGATGTGGAGGTTAGATGGGGGAGGCTGGAAGTTAGATGGGGATGGGGGAGGATGTGGAGTTTAGATGGGGATGGGGGAGGATGTGGAGGTTAGATGGGGAGGATGGAGGTTAGATGGGGATGGGGAGGATGTGGAGGTTAGATGTGGATGGGGGAGGATGTGGAGGTTAGATGGGGATGGGGGAGGATGTGGAGGTTAGATGGGGATGGGGGAGGATGTGGAGGTTAGATGGGGATGGGGGAGGATGGAAGTTAGATGGGGATGGGGGAGGATGTGGAGGTTAGATGGGGATGGGGGAGGATGTGGAGGTTAGATGGGGATGGGGGAGGATGGAAGTTAGATGGGGAGGATGTGGAGGTTAGATGGGGATGGGGGAGGATGTGGAGGTTAGATGGGGATGGGGGAGGATGGAAGTTAGATGGGGATGGGGGAGGATGTGGAGGTTAGATGGGGATGGGGGAGGATGTGGAGGTTAGATGGGGATGGGGGAGGATGGAAGTTAGATGGGGATGGGGGGGAGGATGATGGAGGTTAGATGGGGATGGGGGAGGATGTGGAGGTTAGATGGGGGAGTATGGAGATTAGATGGGGATGGGGGAGTATGGAGATAAAATGGGGATGGGGAGGATGGAGGTTAGATGGGGGATTATGGAGATTAGATGGGGATGGGGGAGGATGTGGAGATTAGATGGGGGATTATGGAGATTAGATGGGGATGGGGGAGTATGGAGATAAAATGGGGATGGGGAGGATGGAGGTTAGATGGGGGATTATGGAGATTAGATGGGGATGGGGGAGGATGGAGGTTAGATGAGGATGGTGTGGGGGGCTGTGTGGGGGGGGACTGTGTGGGGAGGCTGTGTGGGGGGGCTGTGTGGGGGGGGTGTGGGGAGGCTGTGTTGGGTCTGGCTGTATGTGATAGAGTCTCTGTTGGCCTCTCCATCCCCAGGGACACAGACTGCTGGCTGGGACAAATGGCCTCCTGGGAGCCCTGGTCGGCATGCAATAAAGCAGACTGCACTCTTCTTATCTCCTTCGTCAGCCTCTCTCCTCTCACCCTGCATCTGCCACTTCCTACCTCCAATCATCCCTTGCCCTGCATCCCTCTCCATCCATCACAGTTCATCTGTACACAGAAGCAGTTTTGTGTGAAAGGTGAATGGAATCTCGCCCTAATAGCAGTATAGTTTCCACATGACCTGAGTGACTAAGGCGGTACAAACTGCAAACTCATGCTTTCTGGTTTCCCCTCCCTTGACAGTGGGCTACTAGGGGGTGTATATACAGTCTCTGTTCACTTGCCAGCCGTGACGACTAGACTGGGATGTCCTCCAGAGCATTCAGCCAGTCCACGAATATTCATCAGAGACAAACAGTAGAGAAGTCACTGTGCATTGTTCCTAATGAGGAACCTTAAATCTTAACTTCTCTCTCTCTCCTGTCGACTTGGATTGATCTATATAGTTGATACTTATGTAACTGGCTCTCCTCTCTTCTCCTCTCGGAGCTAATTTTCTCTTGTGCTGCGTTGTGAGTCGAGGGGGAGAGGAGAGGAGACCAGGGCAGTGAGCACAGACATCTTACTCTGATGGAAAAAGATGAGAGAAAAAAAAGATGATTTTCTCTTTGCAATGTTTTTGTGGATGGCTGAGTCTCCTCTTAAGATGACAGCCTGCTACAACCAGCCTCAACTATTGTAGAAAAGGCCCATGGAGTTGGTGGAATACTCCTTTAATTAATTGCCATTTACTCAGCTGGGCCAGGGGCGCTTTAATTAGGTCAGGTGGAAATGTCCTACAGATCTCAACTCCATAAAAGGAGGAAATTGCCATTGCCTGATCTCGCTGCTTTCTCTTCCCTAAATCCATCTGATCCAGAAGTTCTGTGCGTCCATGAATCCACGTAAGTCCACCGACTCTTACCTTTCATCTGAATGATCTGTGGTGATCGGGAGAGTGGGCCATTCAGTTATTGTTTATAGTTATCACCGCGGAGCGCGGCTTGGAGCGCACGCTTCAAACATATTGTGTAATGTGAATTGTTAATAATGACTGCTATGATTTGATCTTTGATTATGAATTTGATTGTATACATATTATTTGTTTCCTTTGTGATGCAGCACAGACTACCAGTAAATATACCACTTTATGGTTAAAGGAATTCCTGCCTCAGTCTCATACATTCCTCTGTCACCTGACACGTGACCACCTGTTCACCTTCACTGTCAGTCATCCTACCTGTCCAGCAACCCACACAGATTCCACTAATCTTTCAATGGTCCTTTGAGCCGGATGATGACTGAACCAAAGACAGGTGAAAAGGAAATGGAGGCGGAGAGGGAAGAATTGTCTCCACTGGAAGGAAGAAGAGAGGAGGAGAGAGCAGCTGAGGGAAAGGTCTTGGAACAAAGGAAATATCCAGGAGCTAGTAATGTGGTACAAATCAAATCAAATGTATATATTTATATAGCCCTCCGTACATCAGCTGATATCTCAAAGTGCTGTACAGAAACCCAGCCTGTAACCCCAAACAGCAAGCAATGCAGGTGTTGAAGCACATTGCCTCGGAAAAACTCCCTAGAAAGGCCAAAACCTAGGAAGAAACCTAGAGAGGAACCAGGCTATGAGGGGTGGCCAGTCCTCTTCTGGCTGTGCTGGATGGAAATTATAACAGAACATGGCCAGGATATAGAAATGTTCATAAATGACCAGCATGGTCAAATAATATGTCTGGGACAGGTAGCACGTCCGGTGAACAGGTCAGGATTCCATAGCCGCAGGCAGAACAGTTGAAACTGGCGCAGCAGCACGGCTAGGTGGACTGGGGACAGCAAGGAGTCATCATGCCAGGTAGTCCTGAGGCATGGTCCTAGGGCTCAGGTCCTCCGAGAGAGAGAAAGAAAGAGAGTTAGATAGAATTATAGAGAGCATACTTAAATTCACACAGGACACCGGATAAGACAGAAGTCCTCCAGATATAACAAACTGACCCTAGCCCCCCGACACAAACTACTGCAGGATAAATACTGGAGGCTGAGACAGGAGGGGTCAGGAGACGATGATACCCCCAGACAGGGCCAAACAGAAAGGATATAACCCCACCCACTTTGCCAAAGCACAGCCCCCACACCACGCGAGGGATATCTTCAACCACCAACTTACCATCCTGAGACAAGGCCGAGTATAGCCCACAAAGATCTCCGCCACGGCTCAACCCAAAGGGGGGCGCCAACCCAGACAGGAAGATCACATCAGTGACTCAACACACTCAAGTGACGCACCCCTCCTAGGGACGGCATGAATGAGAACCAGTAAGCCAGTGACTCAGCCCCTGTAATAGGGTTAGAGGAAGAGAATCCCAGTGGAGAGAGTGGAACCGACCAGGCAGAGACAACAAGGGCGGTTCGTTGCTCCAGAGCCTTTCCGTTCACCTTCACACTCCTGGGACAGACTACACTCAATCATATGACCCACTGAAGAGATGAGTCTTCAGTAAAGACTTAAAGGTTGAGACCGAGTTTGCGTCTCTCACATGGGTAGGCAGACCATTCCATAAAAATGGAGCTCTATAGGAGAAAGCCCTGTCTCCAGCTGTTTGCTTAGAAATTCTAGGGACAATTAGGAGGCCTGCGTCTTGTGACCGTAGCGTACGTGTAGGTATGTACGGCAGGACCAAATCAGAGAGATAGGTAGGAGCAAGCCCATGTAATGCTTTGTAGGTTTGCAGTAAAACCTTGAAATCAGGCCTTGCCTTGACAAGAAGCCAGTGTAGAGAGGCTAGCACTGGAGTAATATGATCAATTTTGGGGGTTCTAGTCAGGATCCTAGCAGCCGTATTTAGCACTAACTGAAGTTTATTTAGTGCTTTATCTGGGTAGCCGGAAAGTAGAGCATTGCAGTAGTCTAACCTATAAGTAACAAAAGCATGGATACATTTTTCTGCATAATTTTTGGACAGAAAGTTTCTGATTTTTGAAATGTTACGTATGTAAAAAGCTGTCCTTGAAACAGTCTTGATATGTTCGTCAAAAGAGAGAGCAGGGTCCAGAGTAACGCCGAGGTCCTTCACAGTTTTATTTGAGACGACTGTACAACCATTAAGATTAATTGTCAGATTCAACAGAAGATCTCTTTGTTTCTTGGGACCTAGAACAAGCATCTCTGTTTTGTCTGAGTTTAAAAGTAGAACATTTGCAGCCATCCACTTCCTTATGTCTGAAACACAGACTTCCAGGGAGGGCAATTTTGTGGCTTCACCATGTTTCATTGAAATGTACAGATATGTGTCATCCACATAACAGTGAAAGTTAACATTATGTTTTCGAATGACATCCCCAAGAGGTAAAATATATAGTTTTAACAATAGTGGTCCTAAAACGGAACCTTGAGGAACACCGAAATGTACAGTTGATTCGTCAGAGGACAAACCATTCACAGAGACAAACTGATATCTTTCCGACAGATAAGATCTAAACCAGGCCAGACCTTGTCCGTGTAGACCAATTTGGGTTTCCAATCTCTCCAAAAGAATGTGGTGATCGATGGTATCAAAAGCAGCACTAGGGTCTAGGAGCACGAGGACAGATGCAGAGCCTCGGTCCGACGCCATTAAAAGGTCATTTACCACCTTCACAACTGCAGTCTCAGTGCTGTGATGGGGTCTAAAACCAGACTGAAGCATTTTGTATACATTGTTTGTCTTCAGGAAGGCAGTGAGTTGCTGCGCAACAGCCTTTTCTAAAATGTTTGAGAGGAATGGAAGATTCGATATAGGCCGATATTTTTTAATATTTTCTGGGTCAAGGTTTGGCTTTTTCAAGAGAGGCTTTATTACTACCACATTTAGTGAGTTTGGTACACATCCGGTGGATAGAGAGTCGTTTATTATGTTCAACATAGGAGGGCCAAGCACAGGAAGCAGCTCTTTCAGTAGTTTAGTTGGAATAGGGTCCAGTATGCAGCTTGAAGGTTTAGAGGCCATGATTATTTTCATCATTGTGTCAAGGGATATAGTACTAAAACACTTGAGCGTCTCTCTTGATCCTAGGTCCTGGCAGAGTGGTGCAGACTCAGGACAACTGAGCTTTGAAGGAATACGCAGATTCCTTGTGCAACTGCATCTAGGGTATTTTATGTGTACCAGGGAGCTAGTTTCTTATGAGAAATGTTTTTAGTTTTTAGGGGTGCAACTGCATCTAGGGTATTTTCTGTGTACCAGGGAGCTAGTTTCTTATGAGAAACTTCATATGTATATACTGTATTCTAGTCATGGTTCATCCTATATAACTACTGTTGTCCACTTCATATGTATATACTGTATTCTAGTCATGGTTCATCCTGCTGTCCACTTCATATGTATATACTGTATTCTAGTCATGGTTCATCCTATATAACTACTGTTGTCCACTTCATATGTATATACTGTATTCTAGTCATGGTTCATCCTGCTGTCCACTTCATATGTATATACTGTATTCTAGTCATGGTTCATCCTATATAACTACTGTTGTCCACTTCATATGTATATACTGTATTCTAGTTCATCCTATATAACTACTGTTGTCCACTTAATATATACTGTATTCTAGTCATGGTTCATCCTGCTGTCCACTTCATATGTATATACTGTATTCTAGTCATGGTTCATCCTATATAACTACTGTTGTCCACTTCATATGTATATACTGTATTCTAGTCATGGTTCATCCTGCTGTCCACTTCATATGTATATACTGTATTCTAGTCATGGTTCATCCTATATAACTACTGTTGTCCACTTCATATGTATATACTGTATTCTAGTCATGGTTCATCCTATATAACTACTGCTGTCCACTTCATATGTATATACTGTATTCGCTGTACACACGTTTTCATTGCTCTTTCTGATATTTCTTAATTTCTTTAAACTTTCTGGATGATGTATGTCTTGTTTTGTATTGCTAGATATTACTACTGGACTGAAACATAAGCATTTCACTGCACCTGCGATAACATTTGCATATCTGTGTACACAACCGTTAAACTTTCATATGATATCATGATGATGATGATGATGACGAAGATGCCAGTGTGTCCCTCATTAGGGGTTCTTATCTCCTTCCTAACCAGAGCTCCGCTGGGGCCCTTCGTGCTGATGGGGGGTGTGGATGGTGGATGGGGATGGGGGGTGTGGATGGGGGATGGGGATGGGGGGTGTGGATGGGGGATGGTGGATGGGGATGGGGGTGTGGATGGGGCCCTTCGTGCTGATGGGGGTGTGGATGGGGATGGGGTGTGGATGGGGATGGTGGATGGGGATGGGGATGGGGGTGTGGATGGGGGATGGGGATGGGGATGGGGGGTGTGGATGGGGATGGGGGTGTGGATGGGGATGGTGGATGGGGATGGGGATGGGGATGGGGATGGGGGATGGGGGGGATGGGGATGGGGGATGGGGATGGGGGATGGGGATGGGGATGGGGATGGGGATGGGGGATGGGGATGGGGATGGGGGATGGGGATGGGGATGGGGATGGGGATGGGGGGGGATGGGGATGGGGGATGGGGATGGGGATGGGGATGGGGGATTGGGGATGGGGATGGGGGTGTGGATGGGGATGGTGGATGGGGATGGGGATGGTGGATGGGGATGGGGGATGGGGATGGTGGATGGGGCCCTTCGTGCTGATGGGGGTGTGGATGGGGATGGTGGATGGGGATGGGGATGGGGGATGGGGATGGGGGATGGGGATGGGGATGGGGATGGGGGATGGGGATGGGGGATGGGGATGGTGGATGGGGCCCTTCGTGCTGATGGGGGTGTGGATGGGGATGGTGGATGGGGATGGGGGTGTGGATGGGGATGGGGGTGTGGATGGGGGATGGTGGATGGGGCCCTTCGTGCTGATGACTCTCAGAACGCTGCCTCACGCCACACACACACATATACTCCTTCCTAACCAGAGCTCCGCTGGGGCCCTTCGTGCTGATGGGGGGTGTGGATGGGGATGGTGGATGGGGCCCTTCGTGCTGATGGGGGTGTGGATGGGGATGGTGGATGGGGATGGGGGATGGTGGATGGGGCCCTTCGTGCTGATGGGGGTGTGGATGGGGATGGTGGATGGGGATGGGGGATGGTGGATGGGGCCCTTCGTGCTGATGGGGGTGTGGATGGGGATGGGGGTGTGGATGGGGGGTGTGGATGGGGATGGGGGTGTGGATGGGGGATGGGGATGGGGATGGTGGATGGGGATGGGGGTGTGGATGGGGGATGGGGATGGGGATGGGGGGTGTGGATGGGGGATGGGGATGGGGCCCTTCGTGCTGATGGGGGTGTGGATGGGGATGGTGGATGGGGATGGGGGTGTGGATGGGGGATGGGGATGGGGCCCTTCGTGCTGATGGGGGTGTGGATGGGGATGGTGGATGGGGATGGGGGTGTGGATGGGGATGGTGGATGGGGATGGTGGATGGGGATGGTGGATGGGGTTGGTGGATGGGGATGGGGATGGGGGGTGTGGATGGGGATGGTGGATGGGGATGGTGGATGGGGATGGGGGTGTGGATGGGGGATGGTGGATGGGGCCCTTCGTGCTGATGGGGGTGTGGATGGGGATGGTGGATGGGGCCCTTCGTGCTGATGGGGGTGTGGATGGGGATGGGGGTGTGGATGGGGATGGGGGTGTGGATGGGGGATGGTGGATGGGGCCCTTCGTGCTGATGGGGGGTGTGGATGGGGATGGTGGATGGGGATGGGGGGTGTGGATGGGGGATGGGGCCCTTCGTGCTGATGACTCTCAGAACGCTGCCTCACGCCACACACACACACATATACTCCTTCCTAACCAGAGCTCCGCTGGGGCCCTTCATGCTGATGACTCTCAGAACGCTGCCTCAACGCCACACACACACACATATACTACCGTTCAAGAGTTTGGGGTCACAGAAATGTCCTTGTTTTTGAAAGAAAAGCACTTTTTTGTTGTTGTCCTTCTGTAGCTCAGTTGGTAGAGCATGGCGCTTGTAACGCCAGGGTAGTGGGTTCGATCCCCGGGACCACCCATACGTAGAATGTATGCACACATGACTGTAACTCGCTTTGGATAAAAGCGTCTGCTAAATGGCATATATTATTATTATATAACATCAAATTGATCAGAAATACAGTGTAGACATTGTTAATGTTGTAAATGACTATTGTAGCTGGAAACGGCTGATTTCTAATGGAGTATCTACGTAGGCGTACAGAGGCCCATAATCAGTAACAATCAATTCTGTGTTCCAATGGCACTTTGTGTTAGCTAATCCAAGTTTATCATTTTAAAAGGCTAATGGATCATTATAAAACCCTTTTGCAATTATGTTAACAGAGCTGAAAAACTGAAGGGCAGCATCCCAGAGTCACCTCTTCACTGTTGATGTTGAGACTGATGTTTTGAGGGTAATATTTAATGAAGCTTCCAGATGAGGACTTGTGAGGCATCTGTTTCTCAAACTAGACACTCTAATGTACTTGTCCTCTGGCTCAATTGTGCACCGGGGCCTCCCACTCCTCTTTCTGTTCTGGATAGAGCCAGTTTACACTGTTCTGGTAAGGGAGTAGTACACAGCATTGTACGAGATCTTGAGTTTATTGGCAATTTCTCGCATGGAATAACCTTCATTTCTCAGAACAAGAATAGATTGACGAGTTTCAGAAGAAAGTTCTTTATTTCTGGACATTTTGAGCCTGTAATCGAACCCACAAATGCTGATGCTCCAGATACTCAAATAGTCTAATGAAGGCCAGTTTTATTGCTTCTTTAAATCAGGACAACAGTTTTCAGCTGTGCTAACATAATTGCAAAAAGGGTTTTCTAATGATCCATTAGCCTTTTAAAATTATAAACTTCGATTAGCTAACACAACGTGCTATTAGAACACAGGAGTGATGGTTGCTGATAATGGGCGTCTGTACACCTATGTAGATATTCCATTAAAAAATCAGCCGTTTCCAGCTACAATAGTCATTTACAACATTAACAATGTCTACACTGTATTTCTGATCAATTTGATGTTATTTTAATGGACAAAAAAAACCAGGACATTTCTGAGTGACCCCAAACTTTTAGACAGTAGTGTATATACATACACACACACACACACACACACACACACACACACACACACACACACACACACACACACACACACACACACACACACACACACACACACACACACACACACACACACACACACACACACACACACACACACACACACACACACACACACACGTATAAATCACTCCAGTGACAGCCCTGTCCTGCATCTCGTCCAACAGGGTAAGATTTACACCCCATGTCTAAGCATGGCCTGCAAACTGGAGCCAGTCCACAGTGTCAACCCTCAAATTGGTTATTGATCTAACAATCAGGATGTGAATCACGAGTCACCAGCACTGTTTAGACACATTTTACAGTATTACCGTTTGGATTACAGTTGATATGCAGCAGAAGGTATTTGGTTTGTATTACAGTTGATATGCAGCAGAAGGTATTTGATTTGGATTACAGTTGATATGCAGCAGAAGGTATTTGGTTTGTATTACAGTTGATATGCAGCAGAAGGAATTTGGTTTGGATTACAGTTGATATGCAGCAGAATGAATTTGGTTTGGATTACAGTTGATATGCAGCAGAAGGTATTGGGTTTGGATTACGGTTGATATGCAGCAGAAGGTATTTGGTGCTGTAAGTAAATAGATGCTTAGGTGGCATTTCTTTAAAATGGGGGAAGCATGATATAATTATGCAGAACAAAAATATAAACGCAACATGTAAAGTGTTTCATGTTTCATGAGCTGAAATAAAAGATCCCAGAAATATTTTCTCTCAAATTTTGTTCACAAATTTGTTTAGATCCCTGTTAGTGAGCATTTCTCCTTTGCCAAGATAATCCATCCACCTGACAGGTGTGGCATATCAATAAGCTGATTAAACAGCATGATCATTACACACGTGGACCTTGTGCTGGGGGGACAATAAAAGTCCTCTCTAAAATGTGCAGTTTTGTCACACAACACAATGCCACAGATGCCTCAAGTTTGGAGGTAGCTTACAATTGGCATGCTGAATGCAGGAATGTCTACCAGAGATGTTGCCAGAGAATTTTATGTTAATCTCTCTACCGTAAGCAGCCTTCAAAGTCGTTTTAGAGAATTTGGCAGTACATCTCTCATCCACGTGTAGATGTGCAGTTTGCTGATGTCAATTTTGTGAACAATTTTGTGAACAGAGTGACCCATGGTGGCGGTGGGATTATGGTGGGATTATGGTATGGGCAGGCATAAACTAGGGACAACAAACACATCAAGCATTCTATTGATGGCAATCTAAAAGATACTGTGATGAGATCCTGAGGCCCATTTTTTGTGCCATTCATCCACTGTCATCACCTCATATTTCAACATGATAATCCACACGTCACAAGAATCTGTGTACAATTCTTGGAAGCAGAAAATGTCCATTGAGCATGTTTGGGATGCTCTGGATCGACTTGTTCGACAGCGTGTTCCAGTTCCCACCAATATCCAGAAACTTCGCACAGCCATTGAAGAGGAGTGAGACAACATTCCACAGGCCACAATCAACAGCCTGATCGGCTCTATGCAAAGGAGATGTGTCGCGCTGCGTGAGGCAAATGGTGGAGACAGCAGATACTGACTGGTTTTCTGATCCACACCCCTACCTTTTTTATAACGGTATCTGTGACCAACAGATGCATATCTGCGTTCCCAGTCATGTGAAATCCATAGATTAGGACCTAATAAATGTATTCCCAGTCATATGAAATCCATAGATTAGGACCTAATAATGTATTCCCAGTCATATGAAATCCATAGATTAGGACCTAATAAATGTATTCCCAGTCATATGAAATCCATAGATTAGGACCTAATAAATGTATTCCCAGTCATATGAAATCCATAGATTAGGACCTAATAAATGTATTCCCAGTCATATGAAATCCATAGATTAGGACCTAATAAATGTATTCCCAGTCATATGAAATCCATAGATTAGGGCCTAATGAATGTATTCCCAGTCATATGAAATCCATAGATTAGGACCTAATAAATGTATTCCCAGTCATATGAAATCCATAGATTAGGACATAATGAATGTATTCCCAGTCATATGAAATCCATAGATTAGGACCTAATAAATGTATTCCCAGTCATATGAAATCCATAGATTAGGGCCTAATGAATGTATTCCCAGTCATATGAAATCCATAGATTAGGACCTAATAAATGTATTCCCAGTCATATGAAATCCATAGATTAGGACCTAATAAATGTATTCCCAGTCATATGAAATCCATAGATTAGGACCTAATAAATGCATTTCCTTATATGAACTGTAACTCAGTAAAATCATTGAAGTTGTTGCATGTTATGATGTATATTTTTGTTCATTGTACAAAGGACCAGATGGATGGTAAGGGCATGTATTTGATAAAAACAGGAAGGAAGCCATCTGTGGAGAGAAAACGATACATTTGACACTAGAGTGGAGGCAGGAAATGCATATCTGCGTTCCCAGTCATGTGAAATCCATAGATTAGGACCTAATTTACATTTACATCATTACATTTACATTTAAGTCATTTAGCAGACGCTCTTATCCAGAGCGACTTACAAATTGGTGCATTCACCTTATGACATCCAGTGGGACAGTCACTTAACAATAGTGCATCTAAAACTTAGGGGGGGTGGGGTGAGAGGGATTACTTAACCTATCCTAGGTATTCCTTAAAGAGGTGGGGTTTCAGGTGTCTCCGGAAGGTGGTGATTGACTCCGCTGTCCTGGCGTCGTGAGGGAGTTTGTTCCACCATTGGGGGGCCAGGGCAGCGAACAGTTTTGACTGGGCTGAGCGGGAGCTGTACTTCCTCAGTGGTAGGGAGGCGAGCAGGCCAGAGGTGGATGAACGCAGTGCCCTTGTTTGGGTGTAGGGCCTGATCAGAGCCTGGAGGTACTGAGGTGCCGTTCCCCTCACAGCTCCGTAGGCAAGCACCATGGTCTTGTAGCGGATGCGAGCTTCAACTGGAAGCCAATGGAGAGAACGGAGGAGCGGGGTGACGTGAGAGAACTTGGGAAGGTTGAACACCAGACGGGCTGCGGCGTTCTGGATGAGTTGAAGGGGTTTAATGGCACAGGCAGGGAGCCCAGCCAACAGCGAGTTGCAGTAATCCAGACGGGAGATGACAAGTGCCTGGATTAGGACCTGCGCCGCTTCCTGTGTGAGGCAGGGTCGTACTCTGCGGATGTTGTAGAGCATGAACCTACAGGAACGGGCCACCGCCTTGATGTTAGTAGAGAACGACAGGGTGTTGTCCAGGATCACGCCAAGGTTCTTGGCGCTCTGGGAGGAGGACACAATGGAGTTGTCGACCGTGATGGCGAGATCATGGAACGGGCAGTCCTTCCCCGGGAGGAAGAGCAGCTCCGTCTTGCCGAGGTTCAGCTTGAGGTGGTGATCCGTCATCCACACTGATATGTCTGCCAGACATGCAGAGATGCGATTCGCCACCTGGTCATCAGAAGGGGGAAAGGAGAAGATTAATTGTGTGTCGTCTGCATAGCAATGATAAGAGAGACCATGTGAGGTTATGACAGAGCCAAGTGACTTGGTGTATAGCGAGAATAGGAGAGGGCCAAGAACAGAGCCCTGGGGGACACCAGTGGTGAGAGCGCGTGGTGAGGAGACAGATTCTCGCCACGCCACCTGGTAGGAGCGACCTGTCAGGTAGGACGCAATCCAAGCGTGGGCCGCGCCGGAGATGCCCAACTCGGAGAGGGTGGAGAGGAGGATCTGATGGTTCACAGTATCGAAGGCAGCCGATAGATCTAGAAGGATGAGAGCAGAGGAGAGAGAGTTAGCTTTAGCAGTGCGGAGCGCCTCCGTGATACAGAGGAGAGCAGTCTCAGTTGAATGACTAGTCTTGAAACCTGACTGATTTGGATCAAGAAGGTCATTCAGAGAGAGATAGCGGGAGAGCTGGCCAAGGACGGCACGTTCAAGAGTTTTGGAGAGAAAAGAAAGAAGGGATACTGGTCTGTAATTGTTGACATCGGAGGGATCGAGTGTAGGTTTTTTCAGAAGGGGTGCAACTCTCGCTCTCTTGAAGACGGAAGGGACGTAGCCAACGGTCAGGGATGAGTTGATGAGCGAGGTGAGGTAAGGGAGAAGGTCTCCGGAAATGGTCTGGAGAAGAGAGGAGGGGATAGGGTCAAGCGGGCAGGTTGTTGGGCGGCCGGCCGTCACAAGACGCGAGATTTCATCTGGAGAGAGAGGGGAGAAAGAGGTCAGAGCACAGGGTAGGGCAGTGTGAGCAGAACCAGCGGTGTCGTTTGACTTAGCAAACGAGGATCGGATGTCGTCGACCTTCTTTTCAAAATGGTTGACGAAGTCATCTGCAGAGAGGGAGGAGGGGGGAGGGGGCGGAGGATTCAGGAGGGAGGAGAAGGTGGCAAAGAGCTTCCTAGGGTTAGAGGCAGATGCTTGGAATTTAGCGTGGTAGAAAGTGGCTTTAGCAGCAGAGACAGAGGAGGAAAATGTAGAGAGGAGGGAGTGAAAGGATGCCAGGTCCGCAGGGAGGCGAGTTTTCCTCCATTTCCGCTCGGCTGCCCGGAGCCCTGTTCTGTGAGCTCGCAATGAGTCATCGAGCCACGGAGCGGGAGGGGAGGACCGAGCCGGCCTGGAGGATAGGGGACATAGAGAGTCAAGGGATGCAGAGAGGGAGGAGAGGAGGGTTGAGGAGGCAGAATCAGGAGATAGGTGGGAGAAGGTTTGAGCGGAGGGAAGAGATGATAGGATGGAAGAGGAGAGAGTAGCGGGGGAGAGAGAGCGAAGGTTGGGACGGCGCGATACCATCCGAGTAGGGGCAGTGTGGGAGGTGTTGGATGAGAGCGAGAGGGAAAAGGATACAAGGCAGTGGTCGGAGACTTGGAGGGGAGTTGCAGTGAGGTTAGTGGAAGAACAGCATCTAGTAAAGATGAGGTCGAGCGTATTGCCTGCCTTGTGAGTAGGGGGGGAAGGTGAGAGGGTGAGGTCAAAAGAGGAGAGGAGTGGAAAGAAGGAGGCAGAGAGGAAAGAGTCAAAGGTAGACGTGGGGAGGTTAAAGTCGCCCAGAACTGTGAGAGGTGAGCCGTCCTCGGGAAAGGAGCTTATCAAGGCATCAAGCTCATTGATGAACTCTCCGAGGGAACCTGGAGGGCGATAAATGATAAGGATGTTAAGCTTATCATGATCTCTAACATTAAAACTTTTAAATTGTTGCATGTTGCTTTTTTGTATTGGTTATAATTTGAAACACAGTGGAGGTCGGCGTCGTTTAAAATGATGGAGGACGATATGTTTTTTTTAGGAGCATGGCCATATTTCTATTAAACCCAGCTCAATGATGCATCGTTAGGTTTAGGTTGCTACATGACACTAGAATGTTCCCTATACCCACCATGAGGTTGCTACATGACACTAGAATGTTCCCTATACCCACCATGAGGTTGCTACATGACACTAGAATGTTCCCTATACCCACCATGAGGTTGCTACATGACACTAGAATGTTCCCTATACCCACCATGAGGTTGCTACATGACACTAGAATGTTCCCTATACCCACCATGAGGTTGCTACATGACACTAGAATGTTCCCTATACCCACCATGAGGTTGCTACATGACACTAGAATGTTCCCTATACCCACCATGAGGTTGCTACATGACACTAGAATGTTCCCTATACCCACCATGAGGTTGCTACATGACACTAGAATGTTCCCTATACCCACCATGAGGTTGCTACATGACACTAGAATGTTCCCTATACCCACCATGAGGTTGCTACATGACACTAGAATGTTCCCTATACCCACCATGAGGTTGCTACATGACACTAGAATGTTCCCTATACCCACCATGAGGTTGCTACATGACACTAGAATGTTCCCTATACCCACCATGAGGTTGCTACATGACACTAGAATGTTCCCTATACCCACCATGAGGTTGCTACATGACACTAGAATGTTCCCTATACCCACCATGAGGTTGCTACATGACACTAGAATGTTCCCTATACCCACCATGAGGTTGCTACATGACACTAGAATGTTCCCTATACCCACCATGAGGTTGCTACATGACACTAGAATGTTCCCTATACCCACCATGAGGTTGCTACATGACACTAGAATGTTCCCTATACCCACCATGAGGTTGCTACATGACACTAGAATGTTCCCTATACCCACCATGAGGTTGCTACATGACACTAGAATGTTCCCTATACCCACCATGAGGTTGCTACATGACACTAGAATGTTCCCTATACCCACCATGAGGTTGCTACATGACACTAGAATGTTCCCTATACCCACCATGAGGTTGCTACATGACACTAGAATGTTCCCTATACCCACCATGAGGTTGCTACATGACACTAGAATGTTCCCTATACCCACCGTGAGGTTGCTACATGACACTAGAATGTTCCCTATACCCACCATGAGGTTGCTACATGACACTAGAATGTTCCCTATACCCACCATGAGGTTGCTACATGACACTAGAATGTTCCCTATACCCACCATGAGGTTGCTACATGACACTAGAATGTTCCCTATACCCACCATGAGGTTGCTACAACCTAGCCTATGAATCAAAGATTACAACGTAGCTGCACAGGTTAAGAGATCTTTTGGAATCAATTTAATAGTGCCTTGCACACTCTTACCTGCAGCTAGTTGATCTAGGGTGTAACCATTAGTTCAACAGTTGTAAATGAGAGTTTCTATTGATCAAATTGAGGTTTGTTTATCTCCCGTTTCGTTACATTTGCTTCCGTCTAAGACATTTTTTTTCAACAGAATCAGCACAATGAATACACCCCTGATCACACGCAAACACAGTTCACTTTCATCGCAGCCACATACAAACAGCATGATCACTTTACTCGTTGTAATGCCTTCTCGCATCTACGTGCTCTCCTCCTCTCTCACCTTTTCCTTTCAGTTGTGGACTTCAGTGAACGACACATCAGCAGTCTGTGATAAGGCACAAAAAAAAACTTTTACAAGCCAAACCTTCATATCATAACCGCTAACCGCAACACACTACATGGTTGTCACCATATTATCTGAAGTCATAGTCAACATAGCTAATAGAACTAATGCATTATCAAACCCACTCCAATCATACAGTACAGTGTACAGTCAGCATACACTTTAGCAGTTACACCGGCAGGCCCCAGTGGCAATAAAGTAATAAAACCAAAAGCTTACCGTGACTTGGAAGAGTTCTAGTGATAGATAAGCATAGCATATCTATTTGAGCCGGGTGTTTGAGTAGGCTAAACTAGCTAGCTAGCTAGCTACGTAAGTTAAAGTGAAAGAAATACTACAAATATATAGCTAGCACTCTCTCGCTCTCCCTCTCTATCTTGCTTCTTCTGTTAAACTATTATCTTTCTCTCTCTTTGTGTCAACTACTCGCCATATTTTATGCACTGTAGTGCTAGCTAGCTGTAGCATATGCTTTCAGTACTACAATCATTCTCTCATCCTTTCATTGGGTGGACAACATGTCAGTTCAGGTTGCAAGAGCTCTGATAGGTTGGAGGACGTCCTCTGGAAGATGTCATAATTACTGGGTAAGTTTATGGAAGGGTGTGAGTACCATGAGCCTCCTAGGTTTTGTATTGATGTCAATGTACCCACAGGAAGACGGAAGTTAGCTTTCCTCCGGCCAAACCATAGTGCTACCCTACAGAATGATGCTGAGGCTACTGTAGACCTTCGTTGCAAAACAGTGAGTTTTTATCAATAATATGGTGACGTGAATATATTTAGTAGAGTTTTATCTAAAAATTATAACTTAAAAAAAAAATGTTTCACTATTTTTTTAAATGACATTCACTGAGGAGGGATGGTCCTCCTCGTCCTCCTCTGAAGAGCCTCCACTGGTTCAATAAAATATACCTGTACCTCATCTTGCCTTGTCCTGCCATAATGAAACAGTATAGTACTATCACACTGAGCAGAAGTGTTTGAGAACCGTAGGATGCAACATTGTGAATATCATCTCAAACTGTGAATTTCTTCTTCCATAACAAGGGTTTGCAAGATGCTCCAACCAGGATTTCTATACCCGTGTGCTTCCCAAACAACACCCTATTACTTTCTTTAGTGCACTACTTTACCCATAGGGTTCTGGTCAAAAGTAGTGCACTATATAGGGAATAGGATGATATTTTGGGATTCAACCGTAGTCTCAGCTCTTTCCTGGCATGTAAATGTAACAGAGAGCTATTAGTTAATAGGCCTTCACTTCTTACCCAATTAGGCTTTGAGATGTTGTGTGAAAACTGAGCCAGATTTGAACTTCTTCTCCTTCAGAAATGCCAGGCAGGTTATTATCCTTTAGTGAGGAAAACAGACAGCCATAGTCTGGCTTAATTTAAACATTTTTAAGAATGACAGTGTGGTGTTACCAGACGGTTGTTATTTTCTTTGAGTTGACTTCTAAATGGTCACAGACTGAACTGTCTCAATACCTGAAACACAAGGCTTCTGTGTGAGATTGTTTTCTATCTAGACGACATTCTAAATGGCACACTATCCCCTATGTAGTGCACTATTTTTCACTAGGGCCCATACAGTTCTGGTCAAAAGTAGTGCACTAAATAGGGAATAGGGTGCCATTTGGGATGCAATACTAGATTAATTTCCAGAAGAAAAAAAAAATGTAATGCTCAGCTTCCTTTTCCCAGCGATGTCTTGAACAATGTATTTAATTGACAGTTATAGTTATGGTTGGTACGAAACGTGATAATTGCCCGTTGAATGGATTCATGGGGTTTTACTTGTGGCTAATGTTTTTTTGATCCGTGAGCTAACGCTCATTTAAAAGACGGTGACACTGATAGAGGGAATTAGCTATTACAACGTGTCATCTGAATACCATACTAAGGATTATACAAGAGATTAGCCTACTGAATAAATAGGCTTTATGAATCTACTTTGCAAAGCGCGTGTGTGTGGCTTGGCGGTTGATCTAGTCTAGTTTCTTATCCTGTCTGAGACAATAAAATAAAATAGAACAGTACTGTGTTTGTAGTGTATGTCTCTCAAAGATAGACGTAGAAATGTGTTGTTAGAGCAGCAGGGTTAGCAGGGTTGCTGTCAGAGCAGCAGGGTTATAGGTTCTATTACTGTAGTTCTGTGTTCATCTCTTTGGATAACTGTGTCTGCTAAATATATATATTTTTTATATTTAAAAAATAAGATAGTACGAGTCCCGTGTAGCAGAGATATACACATTCTGGGACTCTACTCTACTCAGAGATGGAATTAAAGGATTTTGGGCGCTGGCCAACTGGGGATTTTGTACTCGCTCGGTGACATTCTGTGACATGTGATATTTGAAAAGACAACATTTTACCAGTCATCGGGCTAGTTAGACACATTTTCTACAAGCCCGGATTTAAAATTACAAGCCTAGGGCTAGTGGGCTACCTTCATTTCCATCCCTGAATACTCCTTTCCTCTCCCATCCCCTCTCTTCTCCTATCCCCTCTTCTCTTCTCTTCTCTTCTCTTCTCTTCTCTTCTCTTCTCTTCTTCTCTTCTCTTCTTCTCTTCTCTTCTTCTCTCTTCTTCTCTTCTCTTCTCTCCTCTCTTCTTCTCTTCTCTTCTCTTCTCTCCTCTCTTCTTCTCTTCTCTTCTCTTCTCTTCTCTTCTCTTCTCTCTCTCTTCTTCTTCTTCTCTTCTCTTCTCCTCTCCTCTTCTCTCCTCTCCTCTTCTCTTCTCTTCTCTCCTCTCTTCTTCTCTCTTCTTCTCTCCTCTCCTCTCCTCTCTTCTTCTCTTCTCTTCTCTTCTCTTCTCTTCTCTTCTCTTCTCCTCTCCTCTCCTCTTCTTCTCTCCTCTCCTCTCCTCTCTTCTTCTCTTCTCTTCTCCTCTCCTCTCTTCTCTTCTCTCTCTCCTCTCTTCTTCTCTTCTCTTCTCTTCTCTTCTCTTCTCTCTTCTTCTCTTCTCTTCTCTTCTCTTCTCCTCTCCTCTCCTCTCCTCTCTCTCTCTTCTCTTCTCTTCTCTTCTCTTCTCTTCTCTTCTCTTCTCTTCTCTTCTCCTCTCCTCTCTCTCTCTTCTCTTCTCCTCTCTTCTCCTCTCCTCTACAGCACGGTGTCGTGATTGAACCACAACAGTACCCTGTATATTTACAGGGGGACACACATATACAATAGGGCTCCAGTCAGTCAATAGCAGTCAGCAGGTG
Source organism: Oncorhynchus gorbuscha (assembly GCF_021184085.1). Lineage (NCBI taxonomy): Eukaryota > Metazoa > Chordata > Actinopteri > Salmoniformes > Salmonidae > Oncorhynchus > Oncorhynchus gorbuscha. Next base: position 84,253,666 of record NC_060179.1, read on the forward strand.
AGCCTGTCTCTCAGTCTGCTGCGTGGCAGACACCGATCAGCACTGATGTTCCCATCACACATCCACAGGTGGGCTTCCTACAGCCATCGATCAGAAACCTGTCCAAGATCGTCTGGTCTGGATTGGTCTGGACTGGACTGGGTCTGGTCTGGTCAACGGCTGCCTAGTTAACAGATCATTTGGTAAAGCATGACAATTGCCAAGCCAGAACATACCACATTAGATACTATGAGTCCTACTTTCCAGTACTAGAACATACCAAATTAGCTACTATGATTCCTAGTCAACCTGTCTGTTTTACTAATGTGAAGTAAAGTTTCACAGTGTGTGTATCTCGCTCACATAAAATAATGAGAAACCTAATTGGCCCAGCTAGGTTGTTGAAGCCTGACTAAACGGTGTGTGGTTATGTGGGGGACTTGGCTGCCTTGGTTCAGTGGTTTAACCAATGGAGAATACAATTCAGCTGTCTCCCTAAAGACCCAATCAGATGCCAGTGGAACCAAGCCATCTGCTATATAGAGCGAGTTAGACATATAATTAGAATCAGTAGAATGGAATTGTCAACGTTCCGTGATGGGTGAAACCGGCGGCCATTTTGAGTGTACCCATGAACAGATCTCCGTTCTAGTTATTGTTTTTTTCTATGGGGTTGGATATGTGGCTGTATAATTACACACAGATTGACTCGGGCAAAACAGGCTGGTTGTTTTAGGTCCAATTAGTGTGGTACTTGGACACTTAGACGGTTCATTAGAGAAACGTATTACAGTAGACTGTACCTAGACCTTCACATACTGTATATTGAACTGATTGTATTCCAAGTCGCATCCTATAAAGTGCACTACTTTTATAGCTTTATTGACATTTTGAGTCCTTTAGCAGAAAACGTTTATTCGGAACGTCTTATAGGAGCAATTAGGGTTTAACTGCCGCCTTGCTCAAGGGCACATTGACCTAGTCGGCTCTGGGATTCGACCCAGCAACTTTTGGGTTACTGGCCCCACACTGTCTTTGCATCCCCATTCACAGCTCAGGATAGGAATTTACGTGTGTTATTCCATTGGAGAAGTTAGCCACACGTGATATTTTGGACACGATTTTATTTCAGGGCATAAATCATCTTGATTGCAGTATTCTCTATACACAGCACAAGGTTGCAGCATATTCTCATAAATATATCTCATACAATACAATTTAAGGTTACAATATGTTCTCACAAATATATCTCATACAATACAATTTAAGGTTACAATATGTTCTAATAATAATAATAATATATGCCATTTAGCAGACGCTTTTATCCAAAGCGACTTACAGTCATGTGTGCATACATTCTACGTATGGGTGGTCCCGGGGATCGAACCCATACCCTGTATTTAGCTACAAAAATAAATGCTCTACCAACTGAGCTACAGAAGGTTCTCACAAATATATCTCATACAATACAATACAATACAATACAATACAATTAAAGTGTAGACATCATGTAGATTTTCTGATGAAAATAAATGTATGTATTTAGCTACAAAAATAAATAGGATTTTTTTCATAAATTATTAACATGAATGGCTACAGACTTGCTGTAGTTTCTATGAAATGAGTGGTACCACACATTTGGCTGAGAGGAAAGAAAGCCTGCATCCCAAATGGCACACTATTCCATATATAGGGCACTACTTTAGACCAGAGCCCTATGGACCCATGTCAAAAGAAGTGCACTATGAAGGGAATAGGGTGCCATTTGGGAAGCATTCAAAATAATAACCTCAACAAGCAGCATATCAACACCACTAATACATTCCTATTCATTTGCATAATTCACACACTCCGTAAAGAAACAACTTCTTCCACAGAATCACCACATCCAATTACCTTCAGAGATGAAACAGTATGAGACAGTATGAGACAGTATGAATCACCACATCCAAATACCTTCAGAGATGAAACAGTATGAGACAGTATGAATCACCACATCCAATTACCTTCAGAGATGAAACAGTATGAGACAGTATGAATCACCACATCCAATTACCTTCAGAGATGAAACAGTATGAGACAGTATGAATCACCACATCCAATTGCCTTCAGAGATGAAACAGTATGAGACAGTATGAGACAGTATGAAGCAGGATGAGGCAGTATGAATCACCACATCCAATTGACAAATTACCTTCAGAGATGAAACAGTATGAATCACCACATCCAATTGACAAATTACCTTCAGAGATGAAACAGTATGAATCACCACATCCAATTGACAAATTACCTTCAGAGATGAAACAGTATGAATCACCACATCCAATTGACAAATTACCTTCAGAGATGAAACAGTATGAGGCAGTATGAATCACCACATCCAATTGACAAATTACCTTCAGAGATGAAACAGTATGAGGCAGTATGAATCACCACATCCAATTGACAAATTACCTTCAGAGATGAAACAGTATGAGACAGTATATGAGACAGTACGAAGCAGTATGAAACAGTATGAAACAGTATATGAGACAGTATATGAGACAGTACGAAGCAGGATGAAACAGGATGAAGCAGTATGAGGCAGTATGAAACAGTATGAGGCAGTATGAGACAGTATGAAGCAGTATGAGGCAGTATGAGACAGTACGAAGCAGTATGAAACAGTATGAAACAGTATGAGGCAGTATGAGGCAGTATGAAACAGTATGAGGCAGTATGAGACAGTACGAAGCAGTATGAAACAGTATGAAACAGTATGAGGCAGTATGAGACAGTATGAAGCAGGATGAAACAGTATGAGACAGTATATGAGACAGTACGAAGCAGGATGAAACAGTATGAGACAGTATATGAGACAGTATGAAGCAGGATGAAACAGTATGAGACAGTATATGAGACAGTACGAAGCAGGATGAAACAGGATGAAGCAGTATGAGGCAGTATGAGACAGTATGAAGCAGGATGAAACAGTATGAGACAGTATATGAGACAGTACGAAGCAGGATGAAACAGGATGAAGCAGTATGAGGCAGTATGAGACAGTACGAAGCAGGATGAAACAGTATGAAGCAGTATGAGGCAGTATGAGACAGTATATGAGACAGTATGAAGCAGTATTAGACAGTATGAGACCATATGAGACAGTCTGAGACAGTATGAGACAGTATGAGGCAGTATGAGACAGTATGAAGCAGGATGAAACAGTATGAGACAGTATATGAGACAGTACGAAGCAGGATGAAACAGGATGAAGCAGTATGAGGCAGTATGAGACAGTATGAAGCAGGATGAAACAGTATGAGACAGTATATGAGACAGTACGAAGCAGGATGAAACAGGATGAAGCAGTATGAGGCAGTATGAGACAGTATGAAGCAGGATGAAACAGTATGAGACAGTATATGAGACAGTACGAAGCAGGATGAAACAGGATGAAGCAGTATGAGGCAGTATGAGACAGTACGAAGCAGGATGAAACAGTATGAAGCAGTATGAGGCAGTATGAGACAGTATATGAGACAGTATGAAGCAGTATTAGACAGTATGAGACCATATGAGACAGTCTGAGACAGTATGAGACAGTCTGAGACAGTATGAGACAGTATGAAGCAGGATGAAACAGTATGAGACAGTATATGAGACAGTACGAAGCAGTATGAGGCAGTATGAAGCCGTATGAGACAGTATGAGACAGTATGAAGCAGTATTAGACCGTATGAGACAGTATTAGACAGTATGAGACAGTATTAGACAGTATGATACAGTATGAGACAGTACAGAATATTGCACAGAATCTATACTAGCAATAGCTGTGGAAATACCTCTAGAAATATTGTATGGTAAACATATCCGTCTCAAGTTTAAAGGCATGGACAAACCGGTAGCGTTTGCCGGCTGAGAGTACCTAGCAGCTCTAAACAGATTGCCAGCCGTAATTTGCAAACCAACATTAAAGTGCCTGTCATCCTTTAGACCAGGGCTCTCCAATCCTGTTCCTGGAGAGGTACCCCCTGTAGGTTTACATCAGGGCTCTCCAACTCTGTTCCTGGAGAGGTACCCCCTGTAGGTTTACATCAGGGCTCTCCAACCCTGTTCCTGGAGAGTTACAGGAGGGTTTCTCTCCAGGAACAGGGTTGGAGTTAAAACCTACAGGAACAGGGTTGGAGAGCCCTGATGTAAACCTACAGGAGGGTAACTCTCCAGTAACAGGGTTGGAGAGCCCTGATGTAAACCTACGGGAGGGTACCTCTCTAGGAACAGGGTTGGAGAGCCCTGCTTTAGGCTTTACTAGATAGATATCCCTCTTTGGCAGCATCATTGTAGTGATGATATTAAACCTAGTTCCTACTTTTTCTCTTTCCCTATGGGTTCGGTTGCCGTCCGGACATGAATCCCATTAGTTACAATATGATCAATGTTTGCACGATAAATTTGAATATATTGATAACGATATATTCCGGTATATATATATATATATTTAGGAGTTGTTTCGACAAAGCTGAATTAACAGTACGTTGAGCCTACATACGCTGAGATCATTCAGGAGTAAGTAAGAGGAGCTGTCCGTCACTACAGTGCTGAAATAGCAGGCATGGCTTTAGTTTCCTATTACCAGACCAGTGAGCTGTGCTCTGTCTAGACTCCCACAGAGTACCGGTGGTGAATGAGAGCGTCTACATCGTATTTTCTACATCTATGTGTTTCCCTTCCTTATTTAGTTTTAATGTACATTGTTACATAGTTAACGATTCATATTGACTCGAGAGATAAAGTCGTAGAAACATCTACTTTTATCGCACAAACACCAAAATATACACACGGGACAACTAGCTAACAGTACTTTCACCACGTACCTGGACACGTGTCAGAAGTTGAGTGTAACTCCTGAGGATGTGGTAATATGGACACCGTAATCTGTGGGAAGTTGAGTGTGACTACTGAGGCTGTCCTAATACGGACACCGTAATGATATACATTTAACATTACATTTAAGTCATTTAGCAGACGCTCTTATCCAGAGCGACTTATAAATTGGTGCATTCACCTTATGACATCCAGTGGAACAGCCACTTTACAATAGTGCATCTAAATCTTTTAAGGGGGGAGGGGGGGTGAGAAGGATTACTTATCCTATCCTAGGTATTCCTATCTCAGTATGACTTATTTCCCTGTTTTCTGAGGTGTGGTCGGAGGCTTGCTGCCAGCTCCTTGGCTTTTCTCAACCGCCTTCGAGGCAGCAGCGTTGCTCTGAGGCTTATTGCTCGTCCTGCACAGATCCCTCATCTCTACGAGGCCCTCGTCCAGAGCCTTGATAAAAACGGCCGAGCTGGTCTCGGTGCTGCCGTGGAAGCTGGTCACGCTGAAGAGGAGGTGGTCTGCCTGTGGGTTGTAGCAGCACCCGTAACCGTTAGGAACCACCGGGCCGTAACAACAGAACATCTCCACTGTGGTGGGGACCTGAAGAAGGTGTACCAGTTAATGCAACATGTATTTAAGATATACACAGGTGGACTTTAACAAGAGATTCATACGTAGTTCATAAACCGTTACCCATTACTTCATAGATATTTAATATATGGAATAAACAGTTATAACACAATTGGTTGAATATGATGTTATTTTATTTCATCTGCTTGTCAATTAACCTGTTACTCCTACCCCCTACTTTTTCGAACATTCTGTTAAAAATCACGCAACATTTCAGCGCCCTGCTGCCCATGCCAGGAATATAGTATATGCATATGATTAGTATGTGTGGATAGAAAACACTCAGACGTTTATAAAACTGGTTAAATCACGGCTGTGACTATAACAGAACGTGCGTTTCATTGAAAACCGCAAGAAAATCTGATCACTGAAAATGGAAATATATATCCATCCGCCACTTCAACCCATTGATAAAGGCGAACCACAATAAATGGGGCTGAGGTTGCAATACCTACAGCTTCCACACGATGTCAACAGTCTTGTCATTTGCCTAGGCTTTGTTTCTTGGTCAAACGAAGAAGAGACAAGGCATTTGTTCAGGTCTCCAACCGGATATTTTGGTTGAGATTTACCCGGACATTATTTCCAGACGGACAGCTAAAGAATATACTTCGCCT
>NC_060179.1:84264751-84274751 GCF_021184085.1 Oncorhynchus gorbuscha
GTATTGCATTTTACAGTTTTGTATTGTAATCGTGTATTCAATTTTACAGTATTGTATTGTATTTTACAGTATTGTATTGTATTTTACAGTATTGTATTGTAATCCTGTGTTGCATTTTACAGTATTGTATTGTAATCGTGTATTGCATTTTACAGTATTGTAATCGTGTATTGAATTTTACAGTATTGTATTGTAATCATGTATTGCATTTTACAGTATTGTATTGTAATCGTGTATTGTATTTTACAGTATTTTTTTGTACTTATGTATTGTAGTGGTCCTGTTCGTGGCTCAGTTCACAAGAGCATGGCACTAGCAACACCAGAGTTGTGGGATCAATTCCCACTAGATTCACGTACGAAAAATGAGTGGACTGTTGCCACGTTGGATAAAAGTGTCTCTGCTATGTACATGGCATATATTAGGGTGTTAGAAAACTACCACAGTAACTTCCTTTAAGATGCATGTGTGGACTGTTGCCACGTTGCCACGTTGGATAAAAGTGTCTCTGCTATGTACATGGCATATATTAGGGTGTTAGAAAACAGTAACTTCCTTTAAGACGTTTACTGTATAGGGGATATATTTATTATTGTTTTTTCCTTCCTGGATAATGCGTGTATTGCTATTGTATTGATAGATATTACTGCGCTGTTGGGTCGAGAAACATAAGCATTTCACTGCAGCTGCTGTAAAATCTCTGTAAAGGTTGGTGGAAGGAGAGGAGGACCAAAATGCAGCGTGGTAAGCGTTCGTCATATTTCAATTCATAGGAAGACTGAACACTACACAAAATAACAACGAAGAGAAAACGAAACAGTTCTGCCAGTTGAACCAGACACTAAACAGAAATTAAACACCCACAACCAAAATGGGGAAAACAGGTTACCTAAGTATGATTGTCAATCAGAGAGCACGAACGACACCTGCCTCTGATTGAGAATCATACTAGGCCAAACACATAGAAATATAACATAGAAAAAGGAACATAGACTACCCACCCCAACTCACGCCCTGACCAACCTAACACAAAGACATAAAAAATGAACTAAGGTCAGAACGTGACAATCTCCTAATCCGCGTAGGCGACCAACTTGGATTTGATTTGTTACATACAGTATATCTCTGATCTCGTCAATATCAGATTTAAATTCGTATTTTTTATTTATTTAATGTGAAATAAAAATCTTAATAATTATCATTATAGAAGAAAAGCAGAAAAGCGATATAAAAAAACTAAGCAGACATGATGAACAGCATTATGGGAGACGAGGACACGATGAACAGCATTATGGGAGAAGAGGACACGATGAACAGCATTATGGGAGACGAGGACACGATGAACAGCATTATGGGAGAAGAGGACACGATGAACAGCATTATGGGAGAAGAGGACACGATGAACAGCATTATGGGAGAAGAGGACACGATGAACAGCATTATGGGAGAAGAGGACACGATGAACAGCATTATGGGAGAAGAGGACACGATGAACAGCATTATGGGAGACGAGGACACGATGAACAGCATTATGGGAGACGAGGACATGATGAACAGCATTATGGGAGAAGAGGACACGATGAACAGCATTATGGGAGAAGAGGACACGATGAACAGCATTATGGGAGAAGAGGACACGATGAACAGCATTATGGGAGAAGAGGGATGAACAGCATTATGGGAAGAGGACACGATGAACAGCATTATGGGAGAAGAGGACACGATGAACAGCATTATGGGAGAAGAGGACACGATGAACAGCATTATGGGAGAAGAGGACACGATGAACAGCATTATGGGAGAAGAGGACACGATGAACAGCATTATGGGAGAAGAGGACACGATGAACAGCATTATGGGAGAAGAGGACACGATGAACAGCATTATGGGAGAAGAGGACACGATGAACAGCATTATGGGAGAAGAGGACATGATGAACAGCATTATGGGAGAAGAGGACACGATGAACAGCATTATGGGAGAAGAGGACGATGAACAGCATTATGGGAGAAGAGGAACAGAACAGCATTATGGGAGAAGAGGACACGATGAACAGCATTATGGGAGAAGAGGACACGATGAACAGCATTATGGGAGAAGATGGGGAGGACACGATGAACAGCATTATGGGAGAAGAGGACACGATGAACAGCATTATGGGAGAAGAGGACACGATGAACAGCATTATGGGAGAAGAGGACACGATGAACAGCATTATGGGAGAAGAGGACACGATGAACAGCATTATGGGAGAAGAGGACACGATGAACAGCATTATGGGAGAAGAGGACACGATGAACAGCATTATGGGGAGAAGAGATGAACAGCATTATGGGAGAAGAGGATGAACAGCATTATGGGAGAAGAGGACACGATGAACAGCATTATGGGAGAAGAGGACACGATGAACAGCATTATGGGAGAAGAGGACACGATGAACAGCATTATGGGAGAAGAGGACACGATGAACAGCATTATGGGAGAGAGGACACGATGAACAGCATTATGGGAGAAGAGGACACGATGAACAGCATTATGGGAGAAGAGGACACGATGAACAGCATTATGGGAGAAGAGGACACGATGAACAGAGAAGAGGACACCCGGCATTATGGGAGAAGAGGACACGATGAACAGCATTATGGGAGAAGAGGACACGATGAACAGCATTATGGAGAAGAGGACACGATGAACAGCATTATGGGAGAAGAGGACACGATGAACAGCATTATGGGAGAAGAGGACACGATGAACAGCATTATGGGAGAAGAGGACACGATGAACAGCATTATGGGAGAAGAGGACACGATGAACAGCATTATGGGAGAAGAGGACACGATGAACAGCATTATGGGAGAAGAGGACACGATGAACAGCATTATGGGAGAAGAGGACACGATGAACAGCATTATGGGAGAAGAGGACACGATGAACAGCATTATGGGAGAAGAGGACACGATGAACAGCATTATGGGAAAAGAGGACACGATGAACAGCATTATGGGAGAAGAGGACACGATGAACAGCATTATGGGAGACCAGGTTGAGGAGGCACGATGAACAGCATTATGGGAGAAGAGGACACGATGAACAGCATTATGGGAGAAGAGGACACGATGAACAGCATTATGGGAGAAGAGGACACGATGAACAGCATTATGGGAGAAGAGGATCATGATGAACAGCATTATGGGAGAAGAGGACACGATGAACAGCATTATGGGAGAAGAGGACATGATGAACAGCATTATGGGAGAAGAGGACACGATGAACAGCATTATGGGAGAAGAGGACACGATGAACAGCATTATGGGAGAAGAGGACATGATGAACAGCATTATGGGAGAAGAGGACACGATGAACAGCATTATGGGAGAAGAGGACACGATGAACAGCATTATGGGAGAAGAGGACACGATGAACAGCATTATGGGAGAAGAGGACACGATGAACAGCATTATGGGAGAAGAGGACACGATGAACAGCATTATGGGAGAAGAGGACACGATGAACAGCATTATGGGAGAAGAGACACAGATGAACAGCATTATGGGAGAAGAGGACACGATGAACAGCATTATGGGAGAAGAGGACACGATGAACAGCATTATGGGAGAAGAGGACACGATGAACAGCATTATGGGAGAAGAGGACACGATGAACAGCATTATGGGAGAAGAGGACACGTTGAACAGCATTATGGGAGAAGCCCATAATGAGGAGCTAAGTAAGAAAAATGACTCACAGAGAGAGATGTCTTCTCGTCCGTCATGGCCTTCACAAAGGCCAGAGTCTCGGGGGTCGCTGAGCGGATGTTGTCCACCCGGCCCTCATGAAAACGACGGATAGAAGCACTCTCATAAGTGGACACCAGCCGTCCATTGCATCTGGGAAATCACAAAGCAAAATAAATATCCCTACTGTATGTCAACGGAGGCATAATTCACTTCATGTGCGAAAAAAGGAACATAGTTTTTTTCTTAGGTTTTTTTGTTACATTAAAATGACTGTTAATAAGTAGTAAAGGATGTAATCAAATGAAAAATGTGTTGAAACAGGATTAAAACAACCAACAACATGTCCTTTTAGAGACCGTAGAGAACGTTCTGAACCTCTTGAATCTAGGGGGCACTATTTTCATTTTTGGAAAAATCACGTCCCCAAAGTAAACGGGCTATTTTGTCAGGACAAGATGCTAGAATATGTATATAATTGACAGCTTAGAAAGGAAACACTCTAAAGTTTCCAAAACTGTAAAAGTATTGTCTGTGAGTATAACAGAACTGATATTGCAGGTGAAAGCCTGAGAAAAATCCAATCAGGAAGGGACTCTTATTTAGAAGGCTCTGCGTTCCTATGCGTCCCTATTGAGCAGTGAATGAGATATCAACCAGATTCCTTTTTCTATGGCTTCCCTAATGTGTCTAGTGTCACAATACATCGTTTCAGGCTTTTATTTTGAAAAATGAGCCTGAACGTCAAAATTGAGTCAGTGGTCAGCTGAAGTCTCTCAGAGTGTTTCGTGCGTAAAGGACAAATGCGGCCATTGTTTCTCTCTTTCCTACTAAGAAGCTATCTGTCCCGGTTGATATATTATCGAATAGATATTTGAAAAACACCTTGAGGATTGATTATAAACAATGTTTGCCATGTTTCTGTCGATATTATGGAGCGAATTTGCAATATTTTTCGCCGTTGTCGTGACCGCAATTTCCGGTCGATTTCTCAGCCAAACGTGAAGAACAAATGGAGCTATTTCGCCTACCAAAAAAATATTTTGGGAAAAAAGGAACATTTGCTATCTAACTGGGAGTCTTGTGAGTGAAAACATCCGAAGCTCATCAAAGGTAAATGATTTAATTTGATTGCTTTTCTAATTTTCGTGACCAGGTTGCCTGCTGCTAGCTAGGCATAATGCTATGCTAGGCTATCGATAAACGTACACAAATGCTTGTCTTGCTTTAGCTGTAAAGCATATTTTCAGGGTGATTAACAAAAGGCTAAGCTGTGTTTCAATATATTTCACTTGTGGTTTCATGAATATGAATATTTTCTAGTATAATTTATGTCCGTTGCGTTATGCTAATTAGTGTCAGTTGATGATTACGCTCCCGGATCCGGGATGGGTAGTAACAAGAGTTAAAGGTGTACAACACCTGTAAAATGCCAGTTGTAGAGACACCTGTATGTACGCATCTGGGCTCATCTTCTGCTTCTTGATGAATTCTTTTCCATAGACCTCAAACTTGTGTACATCCATGTCCAGATCTCTAACCAGCCTGAGGAGAAGGAAATATCAATATATGTTAAAGTTCCTAATGCCTCTGTTTTTTTATATCCATGTTAAATCCTTTCTGGGTAACACTTTTAAGTAACTTACTGTGATTTTCTTTCATTAAAACGGTCAACAACAACAAAAAAACAGCTTATATGTGTGTGTGTGTTTCAATGTGTGTATGTGTGCAATCATGCATGCACATGTGTGTGTCTTGCCTCTGCAGTCTCTCAGCAGAGGCCTTCAGGAGGCCCTGGATGTGGGGCGTGGTCTTCCAGAGCAGTCTGCGAGGAGCAGGAAGCTCTGACACGCTGGTGGCCCTCCCTATCTTGGAGGGACTTCCTGTCCTGTGGAGAGAGCACGATCACATGACTTCCTTAGATTAGTGTTTTATTATTATTATCATTTGTTTTTCATTAACATAATATTGTTTCATCACTGACCTCTAATAATATGTTAGTTGTGAATGTGAACTACACTGCAAAACATTAACTACTTTTAATGTGTCTCATGCGTAAAATGTTAAATATCTGATTTAAGATGTAATGTAATAAACTGGCCGTTAACTATGTTGTAATGAAGTACTTTGCGTGTTTGGTGAGTAAATATGAACTCTCAGATGTAAAAGCACAGGACCTGGAATGGAACCTTGGGGGACACCAGGACCTTGGGGGACACCGGGACCTAGAATAGAACCTTGTGGGTCACCAGTCGTCAACTCCACCTAATCAGATTTAACCCTGTCCATATGGACACATACATGTAAATTAGTTCGGCTAGTTTGCTTACATGAATTTCATCAGGTATTCGGTACACGCCACGAGAACTATTCCCTCGAAGGGTGAATGCTCGCACACCGTGCCGCAGACTCCGTCCTCCCCTACAACAAACTGAAACAAACATTTCTATTCCATTCCATGGCCTCAGGGCCTGTATTGTACTGATCTAGGATCAGACCCCCCCCCACACACACACACTTTGTCCATATCTTCTTATTCTTTATTATCTAAAATGCTAAACTGATCCTAGATCAGCGCTCCTACACTGAGACACTTGATGTATAAGGGTCCAGGGTTGGCATCGCCCTACCTGCATTGGCTTGTCATACCAGCGGTTTGCCCCCATCTTCTCATGGCCTCCTCCATGGAGCATCATTAGGGCTCGGCTGGTATCGCCAACCTCCATCCCACTGGGGTCGTCTAGACACACCACGCACAGACACTTCTCGATCACAGCCAACGACTCTCTGTTAACTGAATCTAGGGGAGGGAGGGAGGGGGAGGGAGGGAGGGAGGGAGGGAGGGGGAGGGAGGGAGGGAGGGAGGGAGGGAGGGAGGGAGGGAGGGAGGGAGGGAGGCGGACAGGCATGCAGACAGACAGACCAGGTCAGTTTATGCAAATATATTTGTTTTCATAGTCTTCCCATGGTTTATTTCGAATTATTACAACGATTTAAATTATTATTTTGATATTAGTCTCATTATTATAGTTAAGATATTAAAATGTAGACAATAAGATGTTTTGAAGTGAAACCTTTAATGAGCACGTCTCTAGCCTGGGCCCATTCTGTTCTTCCATCTGACGGCAACAGACCAAAAGGAGGCTGTCTCTCCTCCGTGTTCTCTGCCATCTTTACGATCTTCTCCAGTTGGCTTGAGATGTCCATTTCTCTCAGTGTTTTCTCCTTTACCATTAGGTCCATCACAAAGAACTGAGAAGAAGACAAAATAATTTTTAGAAATAGGATTGGATTTTTTTGGGGGCGGATGTTTTTTTTTTTTTGCTCCCAAAGGGAAATTTTGTCGCGGACATTCAACAGAGGTAATGGTATTTCCACGTAGAATATCACAGATTAAAACATACATCTGATTAAAATGTATTTCTAAGGAAGCGACAACAACAACACAAAAGACTATAAGATATGCTTTATCATAACACCTCAGAATAGATTACTGGCATTACAAAAATCTATAAAGCTTTTTCTCCAAGGAGCAATTCAATGTATCACTCAATCAGACACGTTGGGTCAATAGGCTGTTAAAAAACTAAAACCTGCCAATGCAAACACATCAGTCATTAGACCCCAATAGGCTGCTGACTAATGAAGGTAAAGTAAGAGAGGCAGAGGTTAACGATGTACCACCAGCGCCTACTTGAACTGTGTGTCCCAAATGCCACCCTATTCCCTATGTAGTGCACTACTTTTTAACAAGAACCCTGGTCAAATGTAGTGCACTACATAGGGAATAGGATGCCATTTTGACACACGGCTTGAAAACGTGAATCCTACGCCGCGATCAATTGTCCTTGTGACTCAAGGAGGCTCTCAGACAAATTCAATCAGCGGTAATTTAGTTACTAGTCTGTTTCTCCACATGGATGGCTCCTTAATATGTGTCCCTGATTGATAGTGCCTGGAACCATCTCCAGGTACGAAGGACTCTCCCCTCCTCCTCCTCCCGTCTCCCTTTTCCCCTTTGTGATGCGTTCGTGTGACGGGGAAGTGAGATTCATTGTAAAAGATAACTCCAGACTGGGACACAGTGTTAACCGTCAACTGGTTGTTTGTTTATGATTCCGTCTGTGAGCTATACATTGTCTGTTGTTTTATGTCGACTTTTCAACCGTTTTCTCTCTATGACCTTTGAACTTTACCATATATGACACAGCCTTGGGGAGGATTATCAGGAAGTGGAAGTTATTTACAACACTGACTCCTGGGAATCCTAAACCTCAACAGAGACTAAACACACCAACGAAATAAAGTTATACTTTAATAAAGTTATATTTTAATAAAGTTATAACACTAATAAAGTTATATTTTAATAAAGTTAAAACACTAATAAAGTTATATTTTAATAAAGTTATAACACTAATAAAGTTATACTTTAATAAAGTTATAACACTAATAAAGTTATATTTTAATAAAGTTATATTTTAATAAAGTTATAACACTAATAAAGTTATACTTTAATAAAGTTAGAATTTAATAAAGTTATATTTTAATAAAGTTATATTTTAATAAAGTTATAACGCTAATAAAGTTATACTTTAATAAAGTTATAATTTAATAAAGTTATATTTTAATAAAGTTAGATTTTAATAAAGTTATACTTTAATAAAGTTATACTTTAATAAAGTTATATTTTAATAAAGTTAGATTTTAATAAAGTTATAACACTAATAAAGTTATACTTTAATAAAGTTATAATTTAATAAAGTTATATTTTAATAAAGTTAGATTTTAATAAAGTTATAACACTAATAAAGTTATACTTTAATAAAGTTATATTTTAATAAAGTTATAATTTAATAAAGTTATATTTTAATAAAGTTATAACACTAATATCTCTTGTCTTGTCAATGTTGACACACAATGTCGCTAGCTGTTTTATTTGGTGGTGTCCACTTGCCTTGTAAATGTGGACAATGTTTATAGCCGTTCAGTAATGATAACTGAGATCACTGTAAGTGTTATTGGCGTCCATAGAGATACAATGTATTATACTTATTTCTGTGATTTATTGAGAGAGAAAAAATGGCACCCTATTCCCTATATAGTGCACTACTTTAGACCAGTACCTATAGGACTAGGAATAGGGAGATGAATAATGCAGTTTGAAACGGAACCTTAGTCTCTCTCTGACCTGGTTCTTGCATGCAACGATGATGTGCTCCTGCTCGGTGGACCCAGTCTCGTGGATGACGAGGGTGTCCCTCTTGAGGCCGGGCAGACGGTATGTGTTGAAGAGACGGTAGTACTGTTTCATACACAGAGGGGTCCCAGCCAGCTGGCCCCGAGAAAAGTCCACGGGCAACGCCCGTCTGTCAGGAGGCAGGGCCCCAGAGACACACAGACACAGACTCAGATCACCTGGGACAACCTCAGCTGCTCTACAGGGACACTTTATCCAGTCTTATATTATATATTATGTTTATTTTGACTTTAATATTTCACAATCTTTATATTATTCTTCTACAATACTCTGATGGGAGAGACAAGGAGAGGAGAGGAGAGGAGATGAGAGGAGAGGGGAGGGGAGGGGAGGGGAGGGGAGAAGAGAAGAGAAGAGAAGAGAAGAGAGAGGAGAGGAGAGGAGAGGAGAGGAGAGGAGAGGAGAGGAGAGGAGAGGAGAGGAGAGGAGAGGAGAGGAGAGGAGAGGAGAGGAGACGTTGTAAGCTGGACACACAGAACTCACGTGTCAATATGTTTCTTATACTCCAGAACTCCTGTGATGAGGTGAGCAGCGAATCTGAGAAGATGGAAGATAGAAAGACTGATTCAACACAGAGAAAACGCCATTTAGAAGGGACCTAGTCATACTGTATATGCAACAGTCCAGTCATTTAGAAGGGACCTAGTCATACTGTATATGCAACAGTCCAGTCATTTAGAAGGGACTTAGTCATACTGTATATGCAACTATACAATTGTTCTGCATATGGATATTTTTTTACAGGCTGTGAGAGGCTGTTACAGGCTGTTACAGGCTGTTACAAGCAGTTACAGGCTGTTACAGGCAGTTACAGGCTGTTACAAATCAGTTACAGGCTGTTACAGGCAGTTACAGGCTGTGAGAGGCTGTTACAAGCTGTGAGAGGCTGTTACAGGCTGTTACAGGCTGTTACAGGCTGTTACAGGCTGTGAGAGGCTGTTACAAGCTGTGAGAGGCTGTTACAGGCTGTTACAGGCTGTTACAGGCTGTTACAGGCTGTGAGAGGCTG
>NC_060179.1:84279751-84312251 GCF_021184085.1 Oncorhynchus gorbuscha
ATCTCTCTCTCTCTGTGTGATTGTGTGGTTGGAGACAGGTGTGCTGGAGTCAGAGAAGATCCCCACCAGCTGCAACCTGTTCCATAATCAAGACCTCTACAAATACTCAGCCCTGTCACTTCCACACTGCCAGATCGTAATCTCTGCTCAGTCAGTCTACGTTTCTAGCCGTTAGTTACTATTCAGATCCTGTTATCCTGTTGTGCCTGTTTTCCCTTGTCTGACTCTGTTTTCCTCTCCGCTACAGTTCTGCCCGCTCTGACTCTGGTCCCTGTCTCCAGTCCCACGTCTCGTCATCCTGCTACTCTGTCCTGGATTCCCCTCCTGACCTGCCTACCCTGTCTCAACCCCTCTCGCTCCAGCCTCAGCCTCCGCACCTGGTTTCCAGTAACCCGCCCAAGCTTCCTCTGACCTGCACTCCATCTCCCCCTTCTGTTTCAATAAATACCTTAGTTACTTCATCCCAGTCTCCTCGTCTGAGTCTGCAATTGTGTTCCGCTTTTTCACTCCACGTAACAGTTGAAGTATACACTAGATCGATGGTAGACTGCCTTTGCGTGCTTTACACATCTGGGAGCAAAAGGGTAAAGTGCATTCCACTCCACACCAGATCTGAATATTCCCACCCCACACCAGATCTGGCTTCAGTTTTCAATACAGTACAAACCTAGCATGGAGAGACAATAGATCGCTCATTACTCCCATACTGCTAACAGAATACCCATGGATTTGAATGCTTAGAGTTGCTAGAGGGTCTTGTCTGCCTCCCAAACACCGCCTTATTCCCTTTAGTGCACACTAGCTCTGACCACACCCCTATGGACTGGTTTAAATGTAGTGCACTATCTAGGCAATAGGATGCCATTTGGGATGCCCGTTTGTCTGAGCGAGGGAGGGAGTTTACCCAGTTGTGTGTGTTGATGCTCTTCTCCAGTAGCTTCTCCTGCAGCAGCTCTCCAGTGCCGCCTGGTTCTCCAAACTTCTCCACAATGGATTTAGTCTTCTGGTACTGTTCCTCCTTCACCAGGTGTTTAATACTGGTCAGGTACATGTCCAGGGTCTGCTTCAGGGGTGGGACAGGCACCTTGGGCAGGACCTAGTGTTGTGGAGATCAATCAATCAATAACTCACTCTCTCTCTCTCTCTCCTCTCTTCTCTCTCATCTATCAAGCAATTAATCAATCTATCCAATTTATTCATAAAGCCCTTTTTACATCAGTAGATGTCAAAAAATGTATGTTACTGTACATTAACCAAGCCTATACCCCAAAGGGCAGGCAGTTATTGTAATGATTGGGATAAACATTAGACTCATTGAGGCTGCACCCAAAAGGACAACATGTGTTCATCAGTGTAAGGAAGCTGTTGTCCTGTCTGTAGGCATTTATTCATTAGTCGGAGCATTACAGCTCGTATTTGCTTCCTGAAATGTATCTTTAAAGCTTTCATTCTTAGAACCTGAGTAAAGTATTAATTCAAACCGCTTGAAGCCACGTCGAGCATGAATTTTACAGCGTCCTGTGGGAAACGAAAATGATGCCTTTGATCGAAACAGCTAAGGTTATTTTATATTGAATAAAATGCTAATTAAATGTTTACGGAGTTAGTGTCTGGATTAATTATTTGTTCGTTGGGTCCGATGTGCTGGAATCCGTCTGTCATTGTGGTCAATGTAATTTGTGTGAGTGGGTTACCAACATCACATGTGAATCAGGTATGATTGCACGCATAGGTTGGTAATGTTATAACTCGGAATTTGCTCCAAGAAAATGGCCACTCTCGGGGAGATACATTACAGTCGTATCGTTCTGAATTCAATTGAATTTAGGCTTACTTAATTTGATCCCCCAGTCGGCAACTGAAGTTTCACTCCGCGGGCACGTGCTTCGTTCATATTCATCATAACCTAAATCAATGTTGCTGTGTACTTTCTGGTAGCATAGGCTAAACTGCTCGGGCAACGGAGAAGTTCATTGTTGAGAACCCTTTTTGACTTCCCGGATTACTTCACCACGGGATTTCTCACAATTCGCAGAATGTGTATCTCTGTTGCTACAATTATGCACGGGGACTGCATCTTCTTTGGTGATTTAGTTGATATCCTCCTACTAAACAGCCTGGATAAATTGGCCTTTACATGTAATAGGTTTAGAATTTGAAAAGTAATTTGAGTGCATTGTAGGCCTATCACGGTTTTACAACTCTTTCCTTTTGGTAGGTAGTGTGACATAGTCTAATTTTATTCTGCATCACTTTTTTTTATAGTTTCCGTTTGGGATAATACAAGTGTAGTACTTCCAGACTGTCAATTCTCTAGTTTTTGCCCCCTAGCGGTCAGCACGAGGACACAATAGAAATATTCGCGTTTCAAAACCATCCTCTTTTCAGCACCACGGACAGCGCCTGTATCCGTTACACTAGCAGTGGTTGACAAAGTTGTTGCTCCATACTTTTTCCAATGATAAAGTCAGTGCGTTAGTTCTGTAATCCACTTATGAAAATCCCTTCTCACTAAATGTATTTTTTTTAAACCAAAAAAAAGAGCAAGCCAAATTTGTAACAATAAATACATATTTTTTGTAGACTATACAATTACTATACAAAACGAATTCCCTAAAATAGCCTTTCAGCAATGTTATGTTGCCAGTCACAAATAACCATGTTACAAAACAGCAACAGTATGAAAAAAATGAAGTAAAGCAAAGCAACGTGATTCTACATGCTGGATTCTAAATCAATAAATGAATATCGATTAAGCTATTGCTTTTGCAAATCACCTGAATAACATATTTGTCTCTGACCTTATAAGCAGATAAAGCCTACATTTTAATTTACCGTCAGAGATAAAGGATACTAAGGAATAACTGATTGTAAAATAGCAAGGACTATCCTTCATTACACTCGGTATGAAACAAAATCGAATGTAACAAAAAGCGTTTCTTACATAGCTTTCCCTGCGGGCTTTCGGCGGCTCTCTCTCCACGACAGGCATGCTGTTGCCCGTTCTGGATCACTCAGGTGAAAGTAATTTGAAAACCCTCAAGAGTTGGTTGAAGTTCAACCTCTTGAACGAACCCAGTACATCTAAATCATTCAAAGGGAAGGAAAAAGGGGGATTACGGTGAAATTGATTAGACTATATTTTAGAACTGTAACTGTGAAGTTGTAATTATCAGTGAGATTTAAAAACTAAAATCCTTAGTGCCAATCTGTTAAATATAATACATTATTGTATAAACACAGGCTACATAACCACCAACACAATCTTTCCACAAGTATTAATCGACGAGCTGTCTCCTTCCAAAGCACTTCATGCATCAATTAACTTGCTGAACTAGCCATATTTGTGAATAATGAGGATAAGGAAAACGATTTCCGCTTACCTGAGCAATCCTTTTCTCCTGAAGAGGTAAAAAATGTTTGCAACTAGATGACAACTAGATGACAGTGTTCCGGATCCGTGTTCATAGAACTCCTTTGACGCGAAGGAATGTTCTTTCACCTCTCTGTCTCAGTCTCCAAGATATCCACGCCTACTTCAGACCCATTGCCAGGCTTTGACTTCTAGAGAACACTTGCTTAGTAAAGATGCTCTAGGTAGGGTTTGTCTCTACCCACTGGGCACAGACGTCAATTCAACGTATATTCCACGTTGGTTCAACGTGATTTCATTGAAATGACGTGGAAACAACGTTTATTCAACCAGTTTGTGCCCAGTGGGTACTTACCCCCGCAGGCAGCAAACTCCTCCCATCGAAATCTATTTGTGGAACATATTATTTGACAGCTTGCCTTGCATCCCCTCTGACCACCTCTGACAAAGTAGGAAAATTATCTTGAAATAGTAGTTCTTACTAGCCGGGTAGCCGGTAGGACTTTATCGAGTGTGTTCGGATCTAGGAAATAAGGTGACTTTCCGAGTTTGAGAGCTGAAAATCAAAGAATAACTTGACTACCTCTACTTGGTTGTTGAGTGGACAATATTGTTAGATCCGTTCTCCATGTAGGCGTCAGCTGCGAAGCGTTTTCACAGAGCAACAATGTCAACTTTCAGAACAATGGACAGTGCTGAGAGCCAGCTTGTTGCACTATGTCTTTACGCACAACCAAGTATACATTTACATTACGATATATGAGCTACATCATTCTTCAATAATAAGAATGTGATTCGCATACTCTCGCTGCTCGCTCTGTCTCCCCTCTCACTCACTCACACACCCACAACACACGCACTCTCACTCTCTCGCTCTCTCGCTCTCTGGCTCTCTGGCTCTCTGGCTCTCGTGCGTAATTGCACTGAACAAAATGATGTAATCAATACAAACGATTAGTTGGTTGAAGTATCATATCACCCGTACTTCAAAACTATTCGTTGAATATCTTTACAGTATGGGTTGAGTAACAATCCACCCCTGTAACTGTCATTTTCTCACACATCTATGACTGCAAAGCGTTTACTCGAAAGTCCAAATGACTCACAGATATTGTGCCAATAATGTTTTTTAGCAGAGATGACTAAATTGTTAACTAACTAAATTGTTAATTAAATTACCTCAGGATCCGTCGGGATAAAAATATTGTGTATTATCGTCAACGTCCCAAATGGGGCAAAAACGGTTTGAATCAACGTTGTTTCCATGTAATTTCAACAAGAACATTCAACGTGATGATGTTGAATCATCTTGGAAAACTGACTGGGTTTGAAAAAGCTCTTGAATGTAAAGGAATTTCGTCTCTTTTTTTTTACTCAACTTTTTAACCTTCAATCCAACAACACGGTGAACTTTGCTTTTGATTTCACGTCGAATCTACGTCAAATTCACATTATTTGACAACTCAACCAAATGTAAATCAAAAGTAGACGTTGAACTGACGTCTGTGCCCAGTGGATCTCTTCTATTCAACATGGGGATTACAAGTTTACATAAGCATTCATATCAACTTGTTTATTTGGTAATATTATGACCTTCGTTTGATTCAAATATGGTTTAATCATCTCACTATAAATAATTATGACACACACAAAACACGTTTATATTTAAATACAATTTATTATAACTATAGTCGATAAATTAACATATGTTAATATGTCTACTCAGGATATAGGAAGTTGTTATTCAGCTATTACGGATACTTATGCTTTGACAATACACGCACACATCAGGCATACGCTCAAATATGCATAGGCACACATACAATTTAATAATTTACTATGTAAATATTCACATATGTACAAAACGCATTCCAATATAATACACTACATTTTCAGGAAAACACAACTTCAATGAAAAATACAGATGTCACAATTACGTTTCAAAATTAGACATGGAAAAGAAAAACCCCCAATTACAAAAATGTAAATGAAAATGATTGTCAATATGTCAACGAAATTATAAATGCAATCATTGGTTGACAAACCTAAAAAAACGAGTTATTTTTGTGATGCGTTGATAGTTTGGTCGTGTATTTATCATATCAATATAACACTTTACATACATTTATCTATGTACCTTTTCACAATACTCTGCAGTAGTTATGCGCACACAGTGACTCGTATTAGACCTTTTAGATTAGACGGCCAGAAGAAACATATTACATACATAGAAGACGTGTTACAGTCCAACTAAAATCCCCTTTGGAAACGGGTCACACCATCATGATTAGGTGATTTGGTATGTGTATATTGTACACCAGTAGCCCTACATTACAGAGTGAAGCGACTGTCTACCCAACTCTTTTGGCAGGTACTTAAACCCGAACGAAATGTGTACAAATTCTCGAACTCTCGGTAATGGATTCGGGGACGTTCTAAGTATTGCTACAGTATTCTATATGTAGTCTGAATATTCTAACTGTACTCTGGACCAGAGAATTCATCTACAGAGGCGAGTGTTTGTGCTCTAAACGGGTCGAACCCTCCATTCTCATCCACCATCACGGGCAAGCAGTCCCCAGCTGAACTATAGCCCTTCTTCTTGCCTCTCCGCTCCTCCATTTTCATGGTATCACACAGACCCTCGGGTTCATCATCGTCCACCAACAGGTTATCTCTCTCAGAGTAGGACGGTTTCATTTGGCACACGTTGCGGAGAAACAGAAGGGCCGGAGCGTACAGGACGTTGACGAGGCCCATGCCCAGGTTGAGTTGAACAAACCCATAGTTGTGCACTATATTTCCCGCCACGATAGGACCCATGGCATAGGCGACAGAATAGGAGATATCAGCTAAAGCGTAGACGCTGCCGTACACGGACACGTGACGCACGTCGACCAGAAAGGCAAGAGTTGGCAACAGGGCGGTGTCCACGAGAGCGATGCCGAAACATATGCCGCACAACGGGGCGATTAACTGGCCGAATGTTTTGCACGCTGGAATGGTGCACGAGCTGGCCCCGATAATGACCATACCTAAGGCTCCATAGAACCACTGCAGGTTGGGGTACTTAGCAGCCAGTTTCACGGTCATGTAGACACCCAGAACATGTGGGAAGAAAGCAGGCAGCCAACATAATCCCATTTCCCACTTAGTTGAATGCATGGTGCTCTCCATCCAGTTGGCTATAGTGGGCTCCAGAAAGGCCAGCGGGATATTACACACTGTCAGGGCACCTGCCACGACAGCTATGTAGGGGTCAACCATTAGTTTGTAGATGGGGGTACCCACCGGCATATTGTCTCTAGTCCTGTTCGAGAACGGCTTGATCACTGTCAAGAGCAGAATCCCGTCTATAAGGCAAACCACGGCGAGAACGATAAACGGTACTCTTTTACCTGCAAACTCGTACAGGATACCCCCAAAGGGTGGCGCTACCAGGCTCCCAAAAGAGATGAACGCCAGGGCGATACCGAGGGCTTTAGTTCTCTCCGATTCTTCGGTGTATTTGTCTGCTATCATGGCAATTCCTGAGGTGTCCGCGAAAGCTGAGCCAAGACCTTGTAAACTACGGGCGAAAAACAGCGTCGCGTAGTTCTCAGCAAAAGCAAATATACACGTAGAGAAGAACATGACGGTTAGTCCGATTAGGAGGGGGATATCGTATCCAACACGATCTATGAAAGTTCCTGACAACGGGTTGACTAAAAGCTGCAGGATAGCTTTCGATGCAAACAGTACTCCTATTTGAACATCTAAATTGTCCCTGTTGGTTTTAGCTTGGGCTGAGCTCATTGTGGTGTTGATTGAATAATTCTGATGTATACCTAGGTGGACGTGCTCTGCTTGCTCAAGCTCTAAATCGGCAAGGTAGTCGGGAATAATCGGGACTATAACCATATAGAGCATATTGTCTAGAAGGAGAGCCACGCAGACAATGACTAAAATAATCCGTCTTTGGTGGTCCGGGGCTTTCATTTTGTTGCCAAACTGTTTGGTTTTTTCTCCCATCTCGGACAGTTTTACAGCGGCTGATTTGGCCAGCCCGGAGGACCCCCCTGTATCCATGATGATCTGCTATTGTTGTTGTCAATACAAAACGGCAGTGTTGTTTTCTTCTCCTCTCTCGTCTCTGCGCTCTTATACAGAAATCTCAGCACTACAGATAATACTATCCTTGAACATTTACGTAGATGATTCTTGGTTCACTTACGCGGTGCGAAAGACAAAAGGGTAGCAGGCTTGGAACTTTCCTCCGTGTGATTTTCTGACAGCGCGCGATGCTGCGGGCTTCATCGGTGGTTGGTCTTGTTTCACCCCCGTTGCGCTCACATTAGGCGCTGTTTCATGGTCCGCAGTAGTGAAGTGGTGAAATATTTTTGTGCTCTTCTCTACACGGTGTAAAGACTTTAACCTCTAATACTCCATGTCAAGTTTCTATGGAAACGTTTTTAGAAGTTGTTTATGGAACTTGGGACCCTATATGTCCGATTCCAATGCTCATATCTCCTACTGTATCACCTGTAGCACGTTTGTGTTCCGTTCTGAGATCAGGAATGGCTTCGTTGCCATTGGTACTTACGCATTGACTTGCAGGTCTGTCGATATTTATTTTTTTGTTTATTTTTTTCCCCCCCTCTCTCTCAATTTCACCAAGGGCTGTGACGCATCACCAACTTGGCCCCAAGTGGATCCTTTGCCAGTTGCGTCCTTTATGCTAATTCAGGAAATTGCATTAGTGAGCGTCATCACGACTCCTCCATACACGAGCGCAGGAAAACCCTCCCAGCAGGACACACTGCTTAACCCTTGAGTTTCCTGAAGTACTTAAACGTATATTCTGTAACATTCCACATGTTTAGGTCTACATTGTAAAGCCTCATATCAATGATGGGAACGTGTCAATGTTTCTTTACAATTCTTTAATCACCATAGATTAATATACTGGCAGTATAGAGGATATCTGGAAAATAACTAATGTATGTCTAATTAGGCCTATGGGTATCGTTATTTCAAATCGAGAAGACTAACCTTAGTTTGTGGATTTGGCTTTGTTGAAAAAGTATTCATTGATCCAGTCACAGCAATCTTTCCAATATAACCTAAAACATCCTAAAAATAAATATTGATACCTGGAGCCATTTTTTTAAATGTAAAATATTTACTACCTGACGTATATACTTTATGTCCCATACAGGCAATCATAGCCTATTGTCCGCTTATATTATCATAATACAATAATATATAATATTGCCATATATTAATATATATGCCATTTAGCAGACGCTTTTATCCAAAGCGACTTACAGTCATGTGTGCATACATTCTACGTATGGGTGGTCCCGGGGATCGAACCCACTACCCTAGCGTTACAAGCGCCATGCTCTACCAACTGAGCTACATGAATGTAACAACTTAATACCGAACCTGTAAATAGCTGTACAGCGATGCTCCCCATCCAACCAGACAGAGCTTTGAGAGGATCTGCAGAGAAGAATGGGAGAAACTCCTCAAATAAAGGCTTGAATAGTTATGGAAATACGTTTTATATATATATATATATATATATATATATATATATATATATATATATATTTTTTTTTTTTTTTTCTTTTTATAAATGTGCAAAAAATATATTTAAAAAATATATATGTTTTCACTTTGTCATTATGGATTATTGTGTGTAGATTGATGAGGGAAAAAACACATATTTATAATTAATTTTAGAATAAGGTTGTAATGTAACAAAATGTGGAAAAAGGGAAGGGGTCTGAATACTTCCCGAATAAACAGTACATACAGTGCTTCACGGGTTCTTTCTTGTGTTTGGATAGTTTGTTACGTAGTTGCAGATGTACGCCTACTAGTTACACAACCTGGTCTCAGAGCTTTTCTTATTATTCGGTATGTAAATCCGAGACACTCCATTTAACACGATTATGTTTGGTATGGTGGTTCATAAGACAGATGGTTACTTAAGGAGAAGGAGGTTGGTTGTTCGGGGTGGATGGGAAGGCGTAGAATCCGAATGTCTAGCAACCCAAATGTTGGGAGTTCAAATCTCATCATGGACAACTTTAGCTAATTAGCAACTTTTCAACTGCTTGCTACTTTGCAACTAAACTACTTAGCATGTTAGCTAACGCTTCCCATAACCCTAAACTTAACCCGTCCCATAACCCTTTAACTTAACTCCTAAATTTAACCCTAACCTTAACCCCAAGCCCCTAGCCATGGTATATTTAGCAAATTCGTAACATGTAATAAAAATTGTAATTCGTAACATATCACACGAAATGGGTGATGGACATCCATAAATGTATACATACCATAAGAAACAAATCATATTTACGTACATAATAATATGTAATGCTCTGAGACCAGGTTGAGTTACAGAGAAATGTATCGTGTATCGTGTCATTTAATTCAAATGAAGCCCTGTCTCATCGTTACCCTCCATGCAACGTATCTTGTGCTTGCTCTGGGATGATAGTGGCTTTGGCGCCCGGATGAGCGTTTCAGCACCACTGCGGAGTGAACAGCTCCCTGCCAGTGAGCAGCCAGACGGGCTCCGCATTTGGACCTGTAAAGTGATCAATTCAGTAGCATATTTCTCTACACAGCGTCAAATGAAGTATCATTTAAAACGCACCCGAATTAAACGACTTAACCTACACTAACTGACAGTTATTTTGTTTGAATTCTCAGGTTAAACGATTTATTATCCCACGCCAGGTCAGGAAATCCCAGAGTGTTACGTCATTCACGCACACAAAGCGAGTATTTTTCTCTGCCATAGAGCGTTGAGATTTCATAGTAACTAAATAGCCTGTTTCTGAAGGGAGCAGGCTTCCGGAGTAGGCACTTAGTTACTATACACATATACAAGACAATGGTGCAATCTAGTGGTCACTAAAAAGACTACAGTTCTATTATGTCTCATGTACAGGAGGTAAGCCTGGATGTGATTGTAGGACACTCTTTAGCACTCGTACCCGATTGTGTCATGGTGCAGCCATTGGTAATGGACGAGAGTTTCAGTCCCAGAACGGAGTAGACAGCTCCCGGCAATATTTCAAACAGGTGGGTTAGATGCTCCGCAGTTAACTCTTTTGATCAAACATCTTTTAGAGGTCTTTATAAATGCAATTGTTATTGACAATCGTCTTTTTTCAGTAACTTTCCAGAACTTTCCAGAAATCCTGGATGGAGAATTCGGTATTTTATGCTTTTTCCGTCCTGATTCCAGGAATCTAACAACCAGGATTTCTGGAAAACTTGGGATTTTTGATGTTGTTGAAAATCACCAAAATCATTCAGCCATATTATAGCAGTCTCAACTGTTCCTAGTGTGCCTGTGGCGTAGTCTTATCATCTGTGTCCACTAGATGGCGCTACACACGTGGTGATAGTACCCAGGCCTGATTGATAGGATGCTAAATCAAGGATATTACCATGCTATCAATAATCGTGTTAACATGACTATTATTAATCCATTCAAAACCACTCACTGTTGTTAACATAAATATTTAACCCATGAATCATAAAAACAAACATATGTCTTAGTCAAATTTGCAGGTTTTCTGAAAATCCTGTTTGGAAGTTTCCAGATTTCCCTTCCGATTCCAAGAATCTTTCAACCAAGATTTCTAGAAAACCTGGGAATTTTAGGGAAAGTTCCAGAATTTTGCAACCCAACACACTGTAAAGAAAACATTTTAAACCAACTCAAATCAAATCAAATGTTATTTGTCACATACACATGGTTAGCAGATGTTAATGCGAGTGTAGCGAAATGCTTGTGCAAGATGCAGTAGATGAATAAAGAGGATCGTTTTCATCCCAAATGGCACCCTATTCACTACAGAGTGCACTACTTATGACCAGGACCCATAGGGCTCAGGATGACAGACACCATGCCGCACCTTTCTGAGGGTTGAGTCCCAAATTATACCTTATTCACTACAGAGTGCACTACTTATGACCAGGACCCATAGGGCTCAGGATGACAGACACCATGCCGCACCTTTCTGAGGGTTGAGTCCCAAATTATACCTTATTCACTACAGAGTGCACTACTTATGACCAGGACCCATAGGGCTCAGGATGACAGACACCATGCCGCACCTTTCTGAGGTTTGGGTCCCAAATGGCACCCTATTCACTATACAAAGCACTACTTTTGACCAGAGCCCTATGGGCACCCCAATGGACCCTGATCGAAGTAGAGCACTATGTAGGGAATAAAAGTGTCTACTACATAGGGATAGAGTGCTATTTGAGACTCAGACCCAGATGGTAATGTTGCCAAGTGTGAACATGTGAAAACTGTCCTCCTTATTCATTTAGAAAGTGCACGGGCAATGTGCCCTAGCCCGCCACTCCCGTTAATGAAAAAATATGTTTTTCTAGGGTGCCACTAATGCTCTTATTTTGTGACAAGGCTGTTACTGTAGGCTATGCTATCGTCTCCTGGAGGGAGAGCATTCTGTGAGAACACACTGAGTCAGTCAGGGTAATCCCCTGTGAGAACACACTGAGTCAGTCAGGGTATTCCCCTGTGAGAACACACTGAGTCAGTCAGGGTATTCCCCTGTGAGAACACACTGAGTCAGTCAGGGTAATCCCCTGTGAGAACACACTGAGTCAGTCAGGGTATTCCCCTGTGAGAACACACTGAGTCAGTCAGGGTATTCCCCTGTGAGAACACACTGAGTCAGTCAGGGTAATCCCCTGTGAGAACACACTGAGTCAGTCAGGGTAATCCCCTGTGAGAACACACTGAGTCATTCAGGGTATTCCCCTGTGAGAACACACTGAGTCAGTCAGGGTATTCCCCAGTGAGAACACACTGAGTCATTCAGGGTATTCCCCTGTGAGAACACACTGAGTCAGTCAGGGTAACACACCCTCAGGGTGAGAACACACTGAGTCAGTCAGGGTATTCCCCTGTGAGAACACACTGAGTCATTCAGGGTATTCCCCTGTGAGAACACACTGAGTCAGTCAGGGTATTCCCCTGTGAGAACACACTGAGTCATTCAGGGTAATCCCCTGTGAGAACACACTGAGTCAGTCAGGGTATTCCCCTGTGAGAACACACTGAGTCATTCAGGGTATTCCCCTGTGAGAACACACTGAGTCAGTCAGGGTATTCCCCTGTGAGAACACACTGAGTCAGTCAGGGTATTCCCCTGTGAGAACACACTGAGTCAGTCAGGGTATTCCCTGTGAGAACACACTGAGTCAGTCAGGGTGAGAACACACTGAGTCAGTCAGGGTATTCCCCTGTGAGAACACACTGAGTCAGTCAGGGTATTCCCCTGTGAGAACACACTGAGTCAGTCAGGGTATTCCCCTGTGAGAACACACTGAGTCAGTCAGGGTATTCCCCTGTGAGAACACACTGAGTCAGTCAGGGTATTCCCCTGTGAGAACACACTGAGTCAGTCAGGGTATTCCCCTGTGAGAACACACTGAGTCAGTCAGGGTATTCCCCTGTGAGAACACACTGAGTCAGTCAGGGTATTCCCCTGTGAGAACACACTGAGTCAGTCAGGGTATTCCCCTGTGAGAACACACTGAGTCAGTCAGGGTATTCCCCTGTGAGAACACACTGAGTCAGTCAGGGTATTCCCCTGTGAGAACACACTGAGTCAGTCAGGGTATTCCCCTGTGAGAACTGTCATCCCCAGTGTTACATGTGTTCTCAGGGCTGAGATGTGGTGACTGAGTGACAGTGGCCTGGCTGGTGTGGGATTAAGATTAGGATCCCTTTATTCCTCAATTGTACACAAGGTCCAACTGAGCTTTAATATAATATATAATAATATAATAATATAATATATGCCATTTAGCGGACGCTTTTATCCAAAGCGACTTACAGTCATGTGTGCATACATTCTACGTATGGGTGGTCCCGGGAATCGAACCCACTACCCTGGCGTTACAAGCGCCATGCTCTACCAACTGAGCTACTTTCACTTCCGCTTCATCCCAATCCCTCCGAAAGACACACATACATATCAAATCCAATTTTATTTGTCACAATGCGCCGAATACAACAGGTGTGGAATTTATCGGGAAAGGCTTACTTACAAGCCCGTAACCAACAATGCATTTTTAAGAAAATAGAGTTATTTACAAAATAAACGCAAGTAAAAAAATAAAATAATATAAAAATATTGATAAAATAACAACAACGATGCTATTTACAGGGGGCACCGGTACAGAGTCAATGTGGAGGCTATATACAGGGGTACCAGTACAGAGTCAATGTGGAGGCTATATACAGGGGTACCGGTACCGAGTCAATGTGGAGGCTATATACAGGGGGTACCGGTACCGAGTCAATGTGGAGGCTATATACAGGGTATTACGGTACAGAGTCAATGTGGAGGCTATATACAGGGGGTACCGGTACCGGTGTGTGTGTGTGTGTGTGTGCGTGTGTGTGTGTGTGTGTGCGTGCGTGCGTGCGTGCGTGCGCGTGTGTGTGTGTGTGCGTGCGTGTGTGTGTGTGTGTGTGCGTGCGTCTTGTGTGTCTGTGTGTGTGTGTGTGTCTTGTGTGTGCGTGCGTGCGTGTGTGTGTGTGTGTGCGTGCGTCTTGTGTGTCTGTGTGAGAGAGAGAGATAGTGGTTTAATGAATTAGAGCAGGAGACTCTCTAAAATCCTAGTGACGCAAATATGACCTAATCCAGATTATACTCCATCCTTAATCTGCAAAAAAAAAAGTATATCTTAAAAAAGGTTATTGAGTCACTTCTTTAACACAGGTTTTGTTTGTGTATATATTGCTGAATGATTCCATGTAAAAGTTAGTTTATATATATTATAAACAGAAGTACAATAGTGTTTTTCACCTGCAATATCAGTTCTGTATACTCACAGACATTATTTTAACAGTTTTAGAAATGTTCAGAGTGTTTTCTATTCTAATGCCACCAATTATATGCATATCCTAGCTTCTGGGCCTGAGTAACAGGCAGTTTACTTTGGGCACATTATTTATCCAAACTTCTGAACACTGCCCCCTAGCCCTAAGAGGTTTCAAAGTTAGTGCAATTATAAACTGATGTACAATGCTGTGGTAATGCAGTGTAGCCTACCACAGGGTGGATTTCAATCAAACCATTAAAATCAGCTGTAGTCAGACACACGTGAGTCCCCAAATATGATTGTCTTCCTCAATAGTGTGCAGCGAATTCTACTAGATTAAAAGCCTAAAATTAGTATGACATGCTAGCATTTTAAAGAATACTAAACATTAGAAATTTCACAACCTATAAATTTCACAACCTATAAAGCTTATTATTATTACTTATTTCGCATATCCAAAAATGGTAATTATTCAGAACGTCGGTACGGGACACGGCCGTTATCTCTGTGTGGATCAGGGCGTAATTCAAATGAAGGCCTATTCCTGACTCACCATTCACTAGTGAGTGCACTAGGGTGCCATTTGGGATACACCCCTACGACAACACAACTGTACTGAAAGACTTTCAGCAATCTGTCTCCTGTCACTGTGAACCCAGTTGAAACTGAGCACCGGGATGTTTGTTCTACGTACATCCTAGACACATCCTCGACACATCCGAGACACACATCTTAGAGACATCCTAGACACATCCTAGAGACACATCTTAGAGACACATCCTAGAGATGCATACTAGACACATCCTAGAGACATCCTAGAGACATCCTAGACACATCCTAGACACATCCTAGAGACATCCTAGACACATCCTAGAGACATCCTAGAGACATCCTAGACACATCCTAGAGACATCCTAGACACATCCTAGAGACACATCCTAGAGACACATCCTAGAGACACATCCTAGAGACACATCCTAGAGACATCCTAGACACATCCTAGACACATCTTAGACACATCCTAGACACATCTTAGACACATCCTAGAGACACATCCTAGAGACACATCCTAGAGACATCCTAGACACATCTTAGACACATCCTAGAGACATCCTAGAGACACATCCTAGAGACACATCCTAGAGACATCCTAGACACATCCTAGAGACATCCTAGACACATCCTAGAGACACATCTTAGACACATCCTAGAGACACATCCTAGACACATCCTAGAGACACATCCTAGAGACACATCCTAGAGACATACTAGACACATCTTAGACACATCCTAGAGACATCCTAGACACATCCTAGAGACACATCCTAAAGACACATCCTAGAGACACATCCTAGAGACACATCCTAGACACATCCTAGAGACACATCCTAGAGACACATCCTAGAGACACATCTTAGAGACATCCTAGAGACACATCCTAGACACATCCTAGAGACACATCCTAGAGACATCCTAGAGACACATCCTAGAGACATCCTAGAGACATCCTAGAGACACATCCTAGAGACACATCCTAGAGACACATCCTAGAAACATCCTAGAGACATCCTAGACACATCCTAGAGACATATCCTAGAGACATCCTAGAGACATCCTAGACACATACTAGACACATCATAGACACATCCTAGAGACACATCATAGAGACACATCCTAGAGACACATCCTAGAGACACATCCTAGACACATCCTAGAGACACATCCTAGAGACATCCTAGAGACACATCCTAAAGACACATCCTAGAGACATCCTAGAGACACATCCTAGACACATCCTAGACACATCCTAGAGACATCCTAGACACATCCTAGAGACATCCTAGACACATCCTAGAGACACATCCTAGAGACACATCCTAGACACATCCTAGAGACACATCCTAGAGACATCCTAGAGACACATCCTAAAGACACATCCTAGAGACATCCTAGAGACACATCCTAGACACATCCTAGACACATCCTAGAGACACATCATAGAGACACATCCTAGAGACACATCCTAGAGACACATCCTAGACACATCCTAGAGACACATCCTAGAGACATCCTAGAGACACATCCTAAAGACACATCCTAGAGACATCCTAGAGACACATCCTAGACACATCCTAGACACATCCTAGAGACATCCTAGACACATCCTAGAGACATCCTAGACACATCCTAGAGACACATCCTAGAGACACATCCTAGAGACACATCCTAGAGACATCCTAGACACATCCTAGACACATCTTAGACACATCCTAGACACATCTTAGACACATCCTAGAGACACATCCTAGAGACACATCCTAGAGACATCCTAGACACATCTTAGACACATCCTAGAGACATCCTAGAGACACATCCTAGAGACACATCCTAGAGACATCCTAGACACATCCTAGAGACATCCTAGACACATCCTAGAGACACATCTTAGACACATCCTAGAGACACATCCTAGAGACACATCCTAGAGACATACTAGACACATCTTAGACACATCCTAGAGACATCCTAGACACATCCTAGAGACACATCCTAAAGACACATCCTAGAGACACATCCTAGAGACACATCCTAGACACATCCTAGAGACACATCCTAGAGACACATCCTAGAGACACATCTTAGAGACATCCTAGAGACACATCCTAGACACATCCTAGAGACACATCCTAGAGACATCCTAGAGACACATCCTAGAGACATCCTAGAGACATCCTAGAGACACATCCTAGAGACACATCCTAGAAACATCCTAGAGACATCCTAGACACATCCTAGAGACATATCCTAGAGACATCCTAGAGACATCCTAGACACATACTAGACACATCATAGACACATCCTAGAGACACATCATAGAGACACATCCTAGAGACACATCCTAGAGACACATCCTAGACACATCCTAGAGACACATCCTAGAGACATCCTAGAGACACATCCTAAAGACACATCCTAGAGACATCCTAGAGACACATCCTAGACACATCCTAGACACATCCTAGAGACACATCCTAGAGACATCCTAGACACATACTAGAGACACATCCTAGAGACATCCTAGAGACACATCCTAGAGACATACTAGACACATCCTAGAGACATCCTAGACACATCCTAGACACATCCTAGAGACATCCTAGAGACATCCTAGAGACACATCCTAGACACATCCTAGAGACATCCTCGAGACACATCTTAGAGACACATCCTAGACACATCCTAGAGACACATCCTAGAGACACATCCTAGATACATCCTAGACACATACTAGAGACACATCCTAGAGACATCCTAGAGACACATCCTAGAGACATCCTAGACACATCCTAGAGACATCCTAGAGACACATCCTAGAGACATCCTAGAGACACATCCTAGAGACATCCTAGACACATCCTAGAGACACATCCTAGAGACACATCCTAGACACATCCTAGAGACACATCCTAGACACATCCTAGAGACACATCCTAGAGACATCCTAGAGACACATCCAAACACATCCTAGACTACTAAGTTATAAAAAGGACTACTGAGTTATAAATAGGACTACTGGGTTATAAATAGGACTACTGAGTTATAAATAGGACTACTGGGTTATAAATAGGACTACTGAGTTATAAATAGGACTACTGGGTTATAAATAGGACTACTGAGTTATAAATAGGACTACTGGGTTATAAATAGGACTACTGGGTTATAAATAGGACTACTGGGTTATAAATAGGACTACTGGGTTATAAATAGGACTACTGGGTTATAAATAGGACTACTGAGTTATAAATAGGACTACTGGGTTATAAATAGGACTACTGAGTTATAAATAGGACTACTGGGTTATAAATAGGACTACTGGGTTATAAATAGGACTACTGGGTTATAAATAGGACTACTGGGTTATAAATAGGACTACTGAGTTATAAATAGGACTACTGGGTTATAAATAGGACTACTGAGTTATAAATAGGACTACTGGGTTATAAATAGGACTACTGAGTTATAAATAGGACTACTGGGTTATAAATAGGACTACTGGGTTATAAATAGGACTACTGAGTTATGAATAGGACTACTGGGTTATAAATAGGACTACTGTATATGTGTTGACCAAGGTCTTATGCACGCCAGCTGTACCATATATATGCAATGCACATAATGGGAATCTGCTGCCATCGAGGACCTCGAACACGTCTCTGTATAAAGCCCCTTTTAAAATGTTCACATTTTCTATTGGTTTATGAGTCCGTTATATATGTATATTATATTTAATCTAAATTAAATACCAGATATTAATCCATGTGCTATTTGTTATCTGTCTGTCTGTGTGTGTGTGTGTGTTCTGTTGTAGTAATTATTTTGACCCCATTGAGTTGACAACTGGTCCTCTTTGACCCCATTGAGTTGACAGCGGGTCCTCTTTGACCCCATTGAGTTGACAGCGGGTCCTCTTTGACCCCATTGAGTTGACAGCTGGTCCTCTTTGACCCCATTGAGTTGACAGCGGGTCCTCTTTGACCCCATTGAGTTGACAGCGGGTCCTCTTTGACCCCATTGAGTTGACAGCGGGTCCTCTTTGACCCCATTGAGTTGACAGCGGGTCCTCTTTGACCCCATTGAGTTGACAGCTGGTCCTCTTTGACCCCATTGAGTTGACAGCTGGTCGTCTTTGACCCCATTGAGTTGACAGCTGGTCCTCTTTGACCCCATTGAGTTGCAGAGGGTTCCAACTCACCAGAATAAACAAGTCAAGCAGTCATCTGGTTGTAGAATGTACCATGTGTATGTGTGGCTCAGCGGGTGATAATCTAGCTCTGATATTGCCAAGGTTTACCTCTAAAGTACTGTACGTGTCTGCTAAGAGGCAGGTCTTATCATCTAACTATAGTGCTATGTGAAATGTTCCATTCAATGTGAAGACTCAAAATAACACTCTATTTCCTTGTATAGTGCGTTTCTTTTGACCAAAACCCCTATAGGCTCTGACAAGTGCTGGGTGCATTGCACAAAATGCATTTGCATTTGACCAGAGCCCATACAGACCCTTCTGGCCTCTGAGTTTAGTCAGTGCACAGTGAATAGGGCCTGCTAATGGACTTAGACGAGTAGTCCACACCTCAGCCAGTAGACTGTTCTGTATTTAGTCTGACAGTGTTTTGCGTTAACTTCCCTGCTCACAATTTAAGGTCTGTTTCCAAGAAGTGCCTGTTAATCCGCCTGATTTAAACCCCACCTCAGCAAGCCCTAGCATGACAAGCCCTAGCATGACAATCCCTAGCATGACAAGCCCTAGCCTGACAAGCCCTAGCATGACAAGCCCTAGCATGACTCCAGGTACATGTAGCACAGCACAGTTAGGTAGATGTGTGGAATGCCCTAGCATGACAAGCCCTAGCATGACTCCAGGTACATGTAGCACAGCACAGTTAGGTAGATGTGTGGATTGCCCTAGCATGACAAGCCCTAGCATGACAAGACAGGTACATATCAGTATGTAGTTATAACAGTATGTAGTTATAACAGTATGTAGTTATAACAGTGTGTAGTTATGTGTAGTTATAACAGTATGTAGTTATAACAGTATGTAGTTATACCAGTATGTAGTTATAACAGTATGTAGTAATAACAGTATGTAGTTATGTGTAGTTATAACAGTATGTAGTTATAACAGTGTGTAGTTATGTGTAGTTATAACAGTATGTAGTTATAACAGTATGTAGTTATAACAGTATGTAGTTATAACAGTGTGTAGTTATAACAGTATGTAGTTATAACAGTATGTAGTTATAACAGTATGTAGTTATAACAGTATGTAGTTATAACAGTGTGTAGTTATGTGTAGTTATAACAGTATGTAGTTATAACAGTATGTAGTTATAACAGTATGTAGTTATAACAGTGTGTAGTTATAACAGTATGTAGTTATATCAGTATGTAGTTATAACAGTATGTAGTTATAACAGTGTGTAGTTATAACAGTATGTAGTTATGTGTAGTTATAACAGTATGTAGTTATAACAGTATGTAGTTATGTGTAGTTATAACAGTATGTAGTTATAACAGTATGTAGTTATAACAGTATGTAGTTATAACAGTGTGTAGTTATAACAGTATGTAGTTATAACAGTATGTAGTTATGTGTAGTTATAACAGTATGTAGTTATAACAATATCTAGTTATAACAGTATGTAGTTATAACAGTATGTAGTTATAACAGTATGTAGTTATATGTAGTTATAACAGTATGTAGTTATAACAGTATGTAGTTATAACAGTATGTAGTTATAACTGTATGTAGTTATAACAGTGTGTAGTTATAACAGTATGTAGTAATAACAGTATGTAGTTATGTGTAGTTATAACAGTATGTAGTTATAACAGTATGTAGTTATAACAGTATGTAGTTATAACAGTGTGTAGTTATGTGTAGTTATAACAGTATGTAGTTATAACAGTGTGTAGTTATAACAGTATGTAGTTATGTGTAGTTATAACAGTGTGTAGTTATAACAATATGTAGTTATAACAGTATGTAGTTATAACAGTATGTAGTTATAACAGTATGTAGTTATAACAGTGTGTAGTTATAACAGTATGTAGTTATGTGTAGTTATAACAGTGTGTAGTTATAACAATATGTAGTTATAACAGTATGTAGTTATAACAGTGTGTAGTTATGTGTAGTTATAACAGTATGTAGTTATAACAGTGTGTAGTTATAACAGTATGTAGTTATGTGTAGTTATAACAGTGTGTAGTTATAACAATATGTAGTTATAACAGTATGTAGTTATAACAGTATGTAGTTATAACAGTATGTAGTTATAACAGTATGTAGTTATAACAATATGTAGTTATAACAGTATGTAGTTATGTGTAGTTATAACAGTATGTAGTTATAACAGTATGTAGTTATGTGTAGTTATAACAGTATGTAGTTATAAAAGTATGTAGTTATAACAGTATGTAGTTATGTGTAGTTATAACAGTATGTAGTTATAACAGTATGTAGTTATAACAATATGTAGTTATAACAGTATGTAGTTATAACAGTATGTAGTTATAACAGTATGTTGTTATAACAGTATGTAGTTATAACAGTGTGTAGTTATAACAGTATGTAGTTATAACAGTATGTAGTTATAACAGTATGTAGTTATAACAGTATGTAGTTATGTGTAGTTATAACAGTATGTAGTTATAACAGTATGTAGTTGTAACCATATGTAGTTGTGTGTAGTTATGTAGTTGTAACAAGGTATTGACTAAGAAGTGGCATGCTAAAAGGGTGATTTCATAGTACTGACCTATAAATTACATATTTGTTTCTTTGGGATTCTTTAAAAAGCTCCACTAGGCTCCTTTGGGTACCAGTTACCATTATGCACCAGGGAACAGATGTAGGATCTTAATTTGACCAGTTTCTCACAGCAGGAAAATAACACTGCAGCAACTGGAAATGTGAATTCATGTGTGGATTATAATAAATTGACATGTTTGGAGGGGTTGATACAGGAGGGAGGGGAGGGGTTGATTTTTAATTAGGGCAAATGAAGGGCAAATGAAGGGCAAATGAAGGGCAAATGAAGGGCAAATGAAGGGCAAATGAAGGGCAAATGAAGTCTGACATTTTAAAGTGGAACATACAAACTTTAGAAGCCTTTTTACACCTTGAATACACTCAAAGTTTGCATTTATTTTGTGTGTGTGTGGCGTCAATATGCGTGTGTGTGTGTGTGTGTGTGTGTGGGGGGGGGGGGTGTACAGTACCAGCCAAAAGTTTGGACACACCTACTCTGTCAAGGGTTTTTATTTATTTTTTACTGTTTTCTACATTGTAGAATAATAGTGAAGACTTCAAAAGTATGAAATAACACATATGGAATCATGTAGACAAATCTAAATCTATTTTATATTTGAGATTCTTCAATGTAGCCACCCTTTGCCTTGATTACAGCTTTGCACACTCACACTGCTGGAAACTACAACTCCCTACTACATCAAACAGTTCTGACTGGGTCTGATTTATCTCCAGAGAAACTGCACATCGAACTCACAGAAACAAATGAACAAAATGGAATTACAATTATTGTCTCATCGTTGCCAGTGATCAGGCCTAACTTACTGATGGTGTTGGAGTTGTGCGCAGCCACGTAGTCGTGGGTGAACAGGGAGTACAGGAGGGGACTAAGCACGCACCCCTGAGGGGCCCCTGTGTTGAGGATCAGCATGGTGGGTGTGTTGTTGCGTACCCTCACCACCTGGGGATGGCCCGTCAGGATATCCAGGATCCAGTTGCAGAGGGAGGTGTTTAGTCCCAGGGTCCTTAGCTTAGTGATGAGCTTTGAGGACACTATGGTGTTGAACACGAAGCTGTAATCAATGAACCGCATTCGCACATAGGTGTTCCTTTTGTCCAAGTGGAAAAAGTGGAAAAGAGACCGTGTCATCTTTGGATCTGTTGGGGCGGTATGAGAATTGAAGTGGGTCCAGTGTGTCTGGGATGATGGTTTTGATGTGAGCCATGACCAGCCTTTCAAAGCATTTCATGTGAGTGCTACAGGGCGATAGACAGGTTACCTTGGTGTTGTTGAGCACACAGATTATGGTGGTCTGCTTGAAACATGTAGGTATTACAGACTGGGTCAGGGAGAGGTTGAAAATGTCAGTGACACTTGCCAGCTGGTCAGCACATGCTCTGAGTACACATCCTGGTAATCTGCCTGGCCCTGCGTCTATGTGAATTTTAACCTGTTTAAAAGTCGGCATTATAATATTTTTTATTCTGTACAGGCTTCCTTCTTTTCACTCTGTCATTTAGGTTAGTATTGTGGAATAACGACAATGTTGTTGATCCATCCTTAGTTTTCTCCTATCAAAGCCATTAAACTCTGTAACTGTTTTAAAGTCACCATTGTCCTCATGGTGAAATCCCTGAGCGGTTTCCTTCCTCTCTGGCAACTGAGTTAGGAAGGACTCCTGTATCTTTGTGGTGACTGGGTGTATTGATACACCATCCACAGTTTAATCATTTACCATGCTTATTTCTCTCCATCTACCAATCGGTGCCCTTTGTAAGTCATTGGAAAACCTCCCTGGTCTTTGTGGCTGAATCTGTGTTTGAATTTCACTGCTTGGCTGAGGGACCTTAGAGATAGTGTATGTGTATGTGTGGGGTACAGAGATGAGAGTCCATGAAATTTATTATGTGACTTTTGAGTATAATTTAAGCCCTTAACTTACTGTATTTAGGCTTACCTTAACAAAGGGGTTGAATACTTATTGACTCAAGACATTTAATGTTTTATGAATTTAACATCATTTCATCTTTGACATTATGGGGTATTGTATGTAGGCCAGTGACACAAAAAGAAAAATATATTTAATCAATTTTAAATTCCGGCTGTAACACAACAAAATGTAGAAAAAGTCCAAGTGTGTAAATACTTTCTGAAGGCAGCAACCACTTCTGTATTGAGCGCGTCACTGGTACTTCCTGTTTGAGTTGTTTTTCTTGTGACCAGGAATTTAGTAGGGTCATTTGGGACACATATTGTATGACGTTCCAGCTCATCTGTTGAGTAGATTACGCTGCAGCTATCGACCACGCAACTACGCTACACAATCAAACTAAAGCGTTAAAGGTCTGGGGAGCATGTGTGTGGCTGTATTAAAAAATAATAATAATAATTTTGAGATGAATTAAATCCGTTTTTTGATTTATCCGGATTATTACTAGCTAATCTAGTTGGCATTCTGTCATTACCACCAGGCATGCTCTCAACTAAATGAATCTCAGAACTGTATTTTGTATGCCAGAAGTTGCCCAATTTGTATAACAAGGTACAATAATGTTATTGTTGTCCTGTTAATCATTTGGACATAATGCTCGGATAATGTGGATAATGCTAAAAATGCTAAACAAATGAATAATTCTAGGACAATGTAAATGCAAAAAAAACTGCAAGGAACAGATGGTTGACTTAATGTATTAAAAGATAGTCACGCTTGATTTATTTCCCCACGGAACGGAATCAATCTGTCAACCAGCAACATCCTGCAACGTCCGTGTGGAGTCAGTATACTTTCTCAGAGTACTTTGAGCGCTTCCTTTTCATTGGTCAACAGGTTTCCCTGAACCTGCCACACTAACATACAGGCGAGTTGGGAGAAAGCCCCCCCCCCCCCCAAGAGGAAAGCTCTTGTCTATTTGCAGCCTGTGTCTCAAATGGGAACCCTTTCCCCTTTATAGTGCACCACTCGTCAAAAGTAGTGCACTATAAAGGGCACAGCTTGCCATTTGTGACACAAACCTGATGACTGGATGAAGTGGCTCTGACATGCCCTGGTGCTATGCCACACAGGGCTGCTGTGACAGGGACTTAAGAGCTGCAGTAGTCCACTCAACTCCCATAGTTTATTTCAAGGCCAGAAGACTCCGTGTTGAGCAGCTCAGACGACACAGTGACAGGCGCTAGGCCATTACACCACCGTGTTGATGTCTGTCTGACCTGCTTACTTAGCCTTACATCACCTGGCACCAGAACACATTATTGTGAGTAGAAAAGAAACCCGTCCAAACCGAGAGACACAATATTGTCAACTACTGCCATAGCGTAGATGTACTGTATTTTACATAAGGTCAAACTTTTATGACTGTCAGTCGCTTTGGACATGTTATTTATTATTAAATATTAGAACAAAAACACCTTCAATAACTCCAAACATTATTATTATTAGTAGGTTTAATCTAGCTCGGTTCTTCAACTGAAGTGAGCCATTTACTCCAGAATACATAGGGGTAACTTGTGTAACACATTGTAAGACTAAGTACCTTGACTTAATCCCTGTTGCTCTTTCGGGGAGCATTGGTCATTCACAAACTTCCTCCGTGAGTGGTTTTCTCCATTTCCTTCAAGGATGGTCATGCTTCTCCACACTAAAGTACTTAGAGAATACTTCTCCACACTAAAGTACTTAGAGAATACTTCTCCACACTAAAGTACTTAGAGAATACCTCTCCACACTAAAGTACTTAGAGAATACTTCTCCACACTAAAGTACTTAGAGAATACTTCCCCACAGAAAGACACTGCTACATTCAGTGCCTTCAGAAAGTATTCCTATCCCTTGACTTATTCCACATTTTGTTGTGTTCCAGCCTGAATTAATAATGGTTTGCCAATAATCTTTGCCCATTATTCTTTTCAAAATGTATCAAGCTGTGTTAAATTGATTGTTGATCATTGCTAGTCAACCATTTTCAGGTCTTGCCAAAGATATTCAAGTAATTGTAAGTCAAAACTGTAACTTGGCCACTCAGTAACATTGACTGTCTTCTTGGTAAGCATCTCCAGTGTAGATGTGGCCTTGTGTTTTCGGTTATTGTTCTGCTGAAAGTTGAATTAATCTCCCAGTGGCTGGTGGAAAGCAGACTGAATCAGCTTTTCCTCTATGATTTTGCCTGTGCTTAGCTCAATTCCCTTTCTTTTTTATCCTGAAAAACTCTCCTGTCCTTACAGTTTACAAGCATACCCATAACATGATGCAGCAACCACTATGCTTGAAAAAATGGAGTGTGGTACTGTGGTAATGTGTTGTATTTGATTTGCCACAATCATAACACTTTGTAATCAGGACAAAAAGTGAATTGCTTGAAACATTTTTTGAAGTATTATTTTAGTTCCTTGTTGCAAATAGGATGCATGCTTTGTAGTCTGTACAAACTTCCTTATTATCCCTCTGTCAATTAGGTTAGTATTGTGGAGTAACTACAATGTTGTTGATCCATCCTCAGTTTTCTCCTATCACAGCCATTAAACTCTGTAACTGTTTTAAAGTCACCATTGGCCTCATGGTGAAATCCCTGAGCGGTTTCCTTCCTCTCCGGGAACTGAGTAAGGAATGACGCCTTTATCTTTGTAGTGACTGAGATTTTTGCCCATTCTTTCAAGGCAAAACTGCTCCAGCTCCTTCAAGTTGGAATGGGTTCCGCTGGTGTACAGCAATCTTTAAGTCATACCACAGATACTCAATTGGATTGAGGTCTGGGCTTTGACTAGACCATTCCAAGACATTTAAATGTTTCCCCTTAAACCACTCAAGTGTTGCTTTAGCAATATGCTTAGGGTCATTGTCTTGCTGAAATGTGAACCTCCATCCCAGTCTCAAATCTCTAGGAGACTGAAACAGGTTTCCCTCAAGAATTTCCCTATATTTAGCACCATCCATCATTCCTTCAATTCTGACCAGTTTCCCAGTCCCTGCTGATGAAAACATCCCCACAGCATGATGCTGCCACCACCATGCTTCACTGTGGGATGATGTTCTCGGGGTGATGCGAGGTGTGGGTTTGCGCCAGACACAGTGTTTTCCTTGATGGCCAAAAAGCTTAATTTTAGTCTCGTCTGACCAGAGTTCCTTCCTGCATATGTTTGGGGAGTCTCCCACATGCCTTTTGGTGAACACCAAACATGTTTGCTTATTTTTTTCTGGCCACTTTTACGTAAAGCCCAGCTCTGTGTAGTGTACAGCTTAAAGTGGTCCTATGGACAGATACTCCAATCTCCGCTGTGGAGCTTTGCAGCTCCTTCAGGGTTATCTTTGGTCTCTTTGTTGCCTCTCTGATTAATGCCCTCCTTGCATGGTCTGGGGAGGCAGGGTAACCTAGTGGTTAGAGTGTTGGACCAGTAACCGGAAGGTTGAAAGTTCAAACCCCCGAGCTGACAAGGTACAAATCTGGCATTCTGCCCCTGAACAGGCAGTTAACCCCACTGTTCCTAGGCCATCAGTGAAAATAAGAATTTGTTCTTAACTGACTTGCCTAGTAAAATAAAAAAAATGGTCTGTGAGTGTTGGTGAGTGGCAGGTCTGTTGTGGAGCCATATTCTTTCCATTTTTAATAATGGATTTAATGGTGCTCCGTGGGATTTCAAAGTTTCTGATATTTTATTATAACCCAACCCTGATCGGTACTTCTCCACAACTTTGTCCCTGACCTGTTTGGAGCGCTCCTTGGTCTTTATGGTGCCCCTTACTTGGTGGTGCCACTTGCTTGGTGGTGCCCCTTGCTTAGTGGTGTTGCAGACTCTGGGGCCTTTCAGAACAGGTGTAGATATACTGAGATCATGTGACACTTAAATAAAGTCCACTTGTGTGCAATCTAACTAATTATGTGACTTCTGAAGGAAATTGGTTGCACCAGATCTTATTTTAGGGGATTCATAGCAAAGGGGAGGGGCTGCGTAACAAAGGGGAGGGGCTTCATAGTAAATGTGTGGGGCTTCATAGCAAAGGGGAGGGGCTTCATATCAAAGGGGAGGGGCTTCATAGCAAAGGGGAGGGGCTTCATAGCAAATGGGAGAGGCTTCATAGCAAATGTGAGGGGCTTCATAGCAAAGGGGAGGGGCTTCATTGCAAAGGGAGGGGCTTCATAGCAAAGGAGAGAGGCTTCATAGCAAAGGGGAGGGGCTTCATAGCAAATGTGAGGGGCTTCATAGCAAAGGGGAGAGGCTTCATAGCAAAGGGGAGGGGCTTCATAGCAAAGGGGGAGGGGCTTCACAGCAAAGGGGAGGTGCTTCATAGCAAAGGGGAATGGCTTCATAGCAAAGGGGAGAGGCTTCATAGCAAAGGGGGAGGGGCTTCACAGCAAAGGGGAGGTGCTTCATAGCAAAGGGGAATGGCTTCATAGCAAAGGGGAGGGGCTTCATATCAAAGTGGGAGGGGCTTCACAGCAAAGGGGAGGTGCTTCATAGCAAATGGGAGGGGCTTCATAGCAAAGGGGAATGGCTTCATAGCAAAGGGGAGAGGCTTCATAGCAAAGGGGAGGGGCTTCATAGCAAAGGGGAGGGGCTTCATAGCAAAGGAGGTGAATACATACGCACACACCACTTTTACATTTGTTTGTTATTTTTTTACAATCTTTTGAAACAAGTCATTTTTTTCATTTCACTTCACCAATTTGAACTATTTTGTGTATGTCCATTACAAGAAATTAAAATAAAAATACATTTAAATTATAGGTTGTAATGCAACAAAATAGGAAAAACGCCAAGGG
Source organism: Oncorhynchus gorbuscha (assembly GCF_021184085.1). Classification (NCBI taxonomy): domain Eukaryota; kingdom Metazoa; phylum Chordata; class Actinopteri; order Salmoniformes; family Salmonidae; genus Oncorhynchus; species Oncorhynchus gorbuscha. Next base: position 84,308,077 of record NC_060179.1, read on the forward strand.
GGGATGAATACTGTTGCAAAGCACTGTATTGATACACCTTCCAAAGTGTAATTAACAACTTCACCTCCAATGTCTGCTTGTTTTCTATTTTTACCCATCTACCAATAGGTGCCTCCCTTTGTAAGTCATTGGAAACCCTCCCTGGTCTTTGTGGTTGAATCTTTGTTTGAAATTCACTGCTCGACTGAGGCAGATCGTTGTATGTGTGGGGTGCAAAGACGAGGGTAGTTGTTCAAAAACACTATTATTGTCCATACAACTTATTACGTGACTTGTTAATTAAGCACATTGTTTTTACTCCTGAACATATTTAGGCTTGCCATCACATAGGGGTTGTATACTTACTGACTCAAAACATGTCATCTTTTAATTTGTATTAATTTGTAAACATTTTCAAAAAACATAATTCCACTTTGACATAATGGGGTATTGTGTGTAGACCAGCGACAAAAGAAAAAATCTTTAAATCAAGGATGTAACACAAAAAAACGTGGAAAAAGTCACGGGTTGTGAATACTCTCTGAAGGCACTGTACAGTCAGGGGGTGTGAATACTCTCTGAAGGCACTGTACAGTCAGGGGGTGTGAATACTCTCTGAAGGCACTGTACAGTCAGGGGGTGTGAATACTCTCTGAAGGCACTGTACAGTCAGGGGGTGTGGATACTCTCTGAAGGCACTGTACAGTCACGGGGTGTGAATACTCTCTGAAGGCACTGTACAGTCAGGGGGTGTGAATACTCTCTGAAGGCACTGTACAGTCAGGGGGTGTGAATACTCTCTGAAGGCACTGTACAGACAGGGGGTGTGAATACTCTCTGAAGGCACTGTACAGTCAGGGGGTGTGAATACTCTCTGAAGGCACTGTACAGTCAGGGGGTGTGAATACTCTCTGAAGGCACTGTACAGACAGGGGGTGTGAATACTCTCTGAGGCACTGTACAGTCAGGGGTTTCAGCTGTCCCCAATGGAACCATATTCCCTATATAGTGCACTACTTTTGGCTAGGGCCCATATGGAGACACAACCATAAAACCCCACAGGGTCCAGGAGACCCAACTAGACAACCACCACCATAGCATGAAATGGCTTGCTTAATAAATCAGAACTGGCTTCAAACAATATTTCATGTCAAATACTAATTAGCCGGGCTTGATTGAGCTTGCCTGGCACAATGGAACCAGTAAAATAGTAGCATAAAAGTAAACCTTGTTCATCTGGCACTCCGGGCAGGCTAAAGTAAACGGTTAAGGTACTTTAAAGATTTTAAATAGTATTTGAACTCAGGTCTGGCAGCTATAGCTCTTTTTGTAGTCTGATATTTGAACCCAGGTCTGGTAGGTACAGCTCTATTTGAAGACTGATATTTGAACCCAGGTCTGGTAGGTACAGCTCTATTTGTAGTCTGAAGACTAAAAGTCACTCATCATTTACAGCTGTACAGTAAAGCGGAGTGTTGAGCATCCCACCATTTCCATGGACAGTTGAGTCAGATTGAAGAGCAGCACATGGCAGCACACCTCGCTGCGTTTATTGACAGTGATCAGAGGAGGACATCAGGGAAAGTTCTAGAAGTAAAGCTATTGGATATCAAATCTGTTTTACATTATCATGACTCCACTAAAATTCAGTCTCATCCACTTTAAGTTGATTACACTGGTTTTTACTTCCTTCAAAAAATCACTCAACACGAACATGTCATTTTAAGAGCACTGTGGTTTTTCTACTAAAACATAAGTCAATGAGTGTCTAGTCATTCATTTCTAGTAAATCATGATACATCATTCAACCTAAGAACAGGTGCCTCTCCCCAAAGTCTATTTGAATGGACAATCCCCATATCGCTATTGACAAGCTACATTGGCATATGGTATCCCAAACCGACTAAATAAACAATTAAGATTTACTCTACAACCTTGTACAGACAGCATTCTTCCAATGTGAAACCTACTGCAATGAGAGTGTATGATGATGAAGACGTTGTTTGAATATGGTCTTTAGCATAGAATTCGAATGGAACATGGAACATTCTAATTCTATGGCCTGTATGGTACTGTAACCATAGAATTAGAATGGTTGAATGGAACATGGAACATTCTAATTCTATGTACGGTACTGTAACCATAGAATTAGAATGAGTAGAATGGAACATGGAACATTCTAATTCGATGTATGGTACTGTAACCATAGAATTAAAATGAGTAGAATGGAACATGGAACATTCTAATTCTATGTACGGTACTGTAACCATAGAATTAGAATGAGTAGAATGGAACATGGAACATTCTAATTCTATGTACGGTACTGTAACCATAGAATTAGAATGAGTAGAATGGAACATGGAGCATTCTAATTATATGTATGGTACTGTAAACATAGAATTAGAATGAGTAGAATGGAACATGGAACATTCTAATTCTATTTATGGTACTGTAACCATAGAATTAGAATGATTGAATGGAACATGGAACATTCTAATTCTATGGCCTGTATGGTACTGTAACCATAGAATTAGAATGGTTGAATGGAACATGGAACATTCTAATTCTATGTATGGTACTGTAACCATAGAATTAGAATGAGTAGAATGGAACATGGAACATTCTAATTCTATGTACGGTACTGTAACCATAGAATTAGAATGAGTAGAATGGAACATGGAGCATTCTAATTATATGTATGGTACTGTAAACATAGAATTAGAATGAGTAGAATGGAACATGGAACATTCTAATTCTATTTATGGTACTGTAACCATAGAATTAGAATGATTGAATGGAACATGGAACATTCTAATTCTACGTACGGTACTGTAACCATAGAATTAGAATGAGTAGAATGGAACATGGAACATTCTAATTCTATGTATGGTACTGTAACCATAGAATTCAAATGAGTAAAATGGGTATAGAAACTCGGACCGTTCTAATTATATGACTGTAACTAACAATAATTTCCTTTATCTTCCTTTTAACTTCACAACGACGGGCTCTGTAAACTTCTGGCCAGTCAGGAACTGCCACACCCCTCCTCTGTAGAACTCGTTCCCAAAGGAATAGAGCCAAGCATTGAAAATAGGGTTCATTTTCGCCAAAACAGGAAGCAACTACGAAATGAATAAACATGTTCTCGTTAAAAGGATTTAAATCAAACCCCTCCATTGACATGTTATTTAGCTAAAGCATTATCAAGCACAGAAAGAGACCAATTCAATTAAAAAATAATAATAATATAATAATAAAAAAGGAAGAAGCTCTCAAAAGAAGAAGAATCTCTCAGAAGAAGAAGCTCTCAAAAGAAGAAGAATCTCTCAGAAGAAGAAGCTCTCAAAAGAAGAAGAATCTCTCAGAAGAAGAAGAATCTCTCAGAAGAAGAATCTCTCAAAAGAAGAAGAATCTCTCAGAAGAAGAAGCTCTCAAAAGAAAAAGAAGCTCTCAGAAGAAGAAGCTCTCAGAAGAAGAAGAAGAAGCTCTCAGAAGAAGAAGCTCTCAGAAGAAGAAGCTCTCAAAAGAAGAAGAAGAAGCTCTCAGAAGAAGAAGCTCTCAGAAGAAGAAGCTCTCAGAAGAAGAAGCTCTCAGAAGAAGAAGAAGAAGCTCTCATAAAAAGGAGAAGAAGAAGCTCTCAAAATAAGAAGAAGCTCTCAAAAGAAGAAGAAGCTCTCAAAAGAAGAAGAAGAAGAAGCTCTCAGAAGAAGAAGAAGTTCTCAAAAGCAGAAGAAGAAGCTCTCAAAAGAAGAAGAAGCTCTCAAAAGAAGAAGAAGAAGAAGCTCTCAAAAGAAAAGAAGAAGAAGCTCTCAAAAGAAGAAGAAGCTCTCAAAAGAAGAAGCTCTCAAAAGAAGAAGAAGCTCTCAAAAGAAGAAGAAGCTCTCAAAAGAAGAAGAAGAAGCTCTCAAAAGAAGAAGAAGAAGAAGCTCTCAAAAGAAGAAGAAGAAGAAGCTCTCAAAAGAAGAAGCTCTCAAAAGAAGAAGAAGAAGAAGCTCTCAAAAGAAGAAGCTCTCAAAAGAAGAAGAAGAAGCTCTCAAAAGAAGAAGAAGAAGAAGCAGCGCCGCTCACCATTCTCAGCTTTGGAGAGACCAGTTTGGCGTTGCCAAAGCAGGCGTAGATACACATGACTTCGTAGGGTCCCCAGCAGAACAACAGAACCCTCAGTGGTACGCTGGTGTTCCACTGGAAAACAA
>NC_060179.1:84317251-84319751 GCF_021184085.1 Oncorhynchus gorbuscha
TGGTGAATTATATTTAGTTATTTTTACCTTTATTTTACTAGGCAAGTCAGTTAAGAACAAATTCTTATTTTCAATGACAGCCTAGGAACAGTGGGTTAACTGCCTGTTCAGGGGTAGTATGACAGAATTTGTACCTTGTCAGCTCGGGGATTTGAACTTGCAACCTTTCGGTTACTAGTCCAATGCTCTAACCACGAGGCTACCCTGCCGCCCCTACACTCTAACCACTAGGCTACCCTGCCACCTCTACACTCTAACCACTAGGCTACCCTGCCGCCCCTCCACTCTAACCACTAGGCTACCTGCCGCCCCTCCACTCTAACCACTAAGCTACCTGCCGCCCCTACACTCTAACCACTAGGCTACCCTGCCGCCTCTACACTCTAACCACTAGGCTACCCTGCCGCCCCTACACTCTAACCACTAGGCTACCCTGCCGCCCCTACACTCTAACCACTAGGCTATCCTGCCCCCCTAACCACACCTCTAGCCACTAGGCTACACTCTAACCCTAGGCTACCCTGCCCCCTCTACACTCTAACCACTAGGCTACCTGCCGCCCAACACTCTAACCGCTAGGCTACCCTGCCGCCTCTACACTCTAACCACTAGGCTACCCTGCCGCCTCTACACTCTAACCACTAGGCTACCCTGCATTGAAACTGGGAGTATGATCTTTTTTTTTGACTGATATTATGATTATTATGAAACACTTGTCAGTTCCACTTTAAAATGTAGCCTACTTGTCTCCTTTGGTGTAGTCTAGAGTGCAGCACGTCCTCATTGGCTCAAAGTCATACACTCCCCATCCAGTCAGAGGGACGGCCGCCCAGAAGATGGCCAACCCCCAGATAATGATAGAAAAAGTCCAGGCCGTGCTCCAAAACAGCTTCTGATCTGGAACAAAAAAATAACGTTGTTATATTTATTTTGACATTTTCCAATTAGATTTGTAGATGTATATAGATAAAGCATATATATATAGGATACCCACTGGTGACATATTGGTGATATCTGTCCCAGGCGATGGTAGCCAGGAAGCTGATAGAGGCCAGAACTGCTGTCATCCCTATGACAGCGTGGTTGCTACATCCGTCTTGACCCCAGGGCCAGTGTCTAGGGTGACGAGAAGAGAGCATTTAGGCTGCGTTTACACAGGCAGCCCAATTCTGATCTTTTTTGTCCTATTATTGGCAAGAGATCTGATCTGATTGGAACAAAAGGCCAATTATTGGCCAAAGATCAGAATTGGGCTGCCTGTGTAAACGCAGCCTCAGTGTTTCTAATCCAATCAGGCATAAACCGGTTTCAAAATGGCTACATTCTTACAAAAACATGATGCCTCATTTAGCAGCTGATTGTTATACCAAATACACATACTTTGACTTGTGGTTCTATTCAGTTGAACTATAAAGTCATGATCACACACACTAACATTACAGCGTTGTGTAGTAAAGGATCTATCCATCATATAGCTATTCAGATATACATGAAAAAAAATGTGTCTCACGAGAACGATTTGTCCCGATGTCCTGTCTGTAAAAACACATTTTTTCGATCAAACGCTTAAGAGCGTTTTTAACAACAACTATTGTACACATAAGTCAGGAAACCTCCACGGGCGTTAATGCAGTGACAAAGGATAGTCATTTATACCTGTACGATAAGCTGGCGTATGCAGCGATCAGGCCGGTTGTATTGAGCATAATGTCAGCCACGGCGAGGTTAAAGACAAGGAAATTACTGGGAGTTCGCATTTGCTTTACGCTAATATAGGCCAATATTGAAACGGCGTTGAGGAAGAATCCCACAAGACCTAAAAGACACGGGGAAAGAAGAGAAATCATCATGGGGCGGGGAAAGACAAAGACTAAAAATGGACGTTTAACATTTCAGTTAAGTTATATAGCCTATATGTGAATAGGATATTATAATGTCAGAAATCGTTGAATTTTATCTACTCAGACTTTTATTTGACTATTTCACATGTCAACCTTACAGAACCACATCTTCAAATCCTTGCGGATTATTCACATCTTCCAGTGACAATCTTGGCATGATTTAAAATCAGTAGACCTGTCCCTTTAAGATCTCTTTCAAATCAATAGACCTGTCCCTTTAATATCTCTTTAAAATCAGTAGACCTGTCCCTTTAAGTTCTCTTTAAAATCAGTAGACCTGTCCCTTTAATATCTCTTTAAAATCAGTAGACCTGTCCCTTTAAGTTCTCTTTAAAATCAGTAGACCTGTCCCTTTAATATCTCTTTAAAATCAGTAGACCTGTCCCTTTAATATCTCTTTAAAATCAGTAGACCTGTCCCTTTAAGTTCTCTTTAAAATCAGTAGACCTGTCCCTTTAAGTTCTCTTTAAAATCAGTAGACCTGTCCCTTTAATATCTCTTTAAAATCAGTAGACCTGTCCCTTTAAGTTCTCTTTAAAATCAGTAGACCTGTCCCTTTAAGTTCTCTTTCAAATCAGTAGACCTGTCCCTTTAATATC
>NC_060179.1:84324751-84364751 GCF_021184085.1 Oncorhynchus gorbuscha
TAAAGTATCAGGAGGAGGGGTCAGTAGTTTGATATAAAGTATCAGGAGGAGGGGTCAGTAGTTTGATATAAAGTATCAGGAGGAGGGGTCAGTAGTTTGATATAAAGTATCAGGAGGAGGGGTCAGTAGTTTGATATAAAGTATCAGGAGGGGTCAGTAGTTTTTTGATATAAAGTATCAGGAGGAGGGGTCAGTAGTTTGATATAAAGTATCAGTAGGAGGGGTCAGTAGTTTGATATAAAGTATAAGGAGGAGGGGTCAGTAGTTTGATATAATGTATCAGGAGGAGGGGTCAGTAGTTTGATATAAAGTATCAGGAGGAGGGGTCAGTAGTTTGATATAAAGTATCAGGAGGGGTCAGTAGTTTGATATAAAGTATCAGGAGGAGGGGTCAGTAGTTTGATATAATGTATCAGGAGGAGGGGTCAGTAGTTTGATATAAAGTATCAGGAGGAGGGGTCAGTAGTTTGATATAAAGTATCAGGAGGAGGGGTCAGTAGTTTGATATAAAGTATCAGGAGGGGTCAGTAGTTTGATATAATGTATCAGGAGGAGGGGTCAGTAGTTTGATATAAAGTATCAGGAGGAGGGGTCAGTAGTTTGATATAAAGTATCAGGAGGGGTCAGTAGTTTGATATAAAGTATCAGGAGGGGTCAGTAGTTTGATATAAAGTATCAGGAGGGGTCAGTAGTTTGATATAAAGTATCAGGAGGAGGGGTCAGTAGTTTGATATAAAGTATCAGGAGGAGGGGTCAGTAGTTTGATATAAAGTATCAGGAGGGGTCAGTAGTTTGATATAAAGTATCAGGAGGAGGGGTCAGTAGTTTGATATAAAGTATCAGGAGGAGGGGTCAGTAGTTTGATATAAAGTATCAGGAGGAGGGGTCAGTAGTTTGATATAAAGTATCAGGAGGGGTCAGTAGTTTGATATAAAGTATCAGGAGGGGTCAGTAGTTTGATATAAAGTATCAGGAGGAGGGGTCAGTAGTTTGATATAAAGTATCAGGAGGAGGGGTCAGTAGTTTGATATAAAGTATCAGGAGGAGGGGTCAGTAGTTTGATATAAAGTATCAGGAGGGGTCAGTAGTTTTTTTACCCACTAATATGTGCCCAGACCTGCAGAAAAAAAGTATATAAACATTAAATGGATGAAGAAGCACAGTCATAGAATATTGAAACAGTGTCAGATGACCCCTTGTGTACAGTAGAACCCTGACTCACCAAAATATACAAATGATTAACATTTTTCAAACCTATCCAATGAACCGAATAAATTATATAATTCTATCCAATGAATGGAAGAACGTTTTGTTTAACATTAATTACTCTTAGCTTCCATCCATTGGTCCTTTCCATGTTATTGAGGTTCCCACTGGGGTCTTGTTCTCCATACACCACTGTGCATTGTGGGATAGTAGGCTACTGTATGTGTTTTGATAATACTGGTGGATGCTTCATCAGTGTGACTTTGTCACAGTAAAGTGAATTTCTTCATAGATAACTTGTGGAGCCTGAACATTTGGCGACGATTTTCGTACATTTTTTGGGGGGGGATTATGGGTTATCTGTCAAATCCATGGTATGCAACCGTATACTCTATATACTCTATCTCGATATAAAAAGAAAAAATAAGTATTTTCTGATCCCTTAGAATCCCAAGTGGCTATTTTATTTTTGACCTGAATGAGTCTGATGTGAAAAATGTAAATTAGGGGTTTGGGAGTAAATTGTGCTAATAACGAGGTTTTCAAAAATATTTAATAAATATATTGAAGCAAATCCCGTAAAATTAAACATATGTATACTATTTATTACATGGTTATATTTTAATGGTCGCAATTATCCATTGGCAGCCGTTTCCTTTGTGCATGTCACTTCACTCACGAATTCACATTCAATAGAACAGCATGCAGTCAATGGACCGCCAAAAACGAACCAATCTCCATAATAAACCCTTCAATAAACTATATGGAAAGGTTTTACTCTGTATATAAACAAAGCGAAACGACACAGCCTGCCTGTCATTTGCCACGGGGCAATAATCGTGTCAATGAAAATAAATCCTTTCCACTAATCCATGTCTATCCTTTTAATCTCGGGTTTCAGAACGACGTTCAGACCTGTATGAGGCACTGAGATAGCAACACGATGCTTCGCTGGCTTGGAAGAACGAAATAAACATTACTTTTTTTTCTTTCAAAAGAGATCTTGTAGTTTAGTTTGATAGTAGGCCTATATTTCGGTAGTATAGTTTCGGAGAGAAAATGTTTCGAGGTTTTAGCCTGGGTTTCTGCTTGACATTATTTTGCTTCGGACCGTTTGTTTGCAGCGCGTGTCCGTCTCAATGTAGCTGCTTCTTTCACAAATTATCAGACGGATCCAAAGCAAGGTAAAAGAACAAACAGAGAAATGATTACAACTATTTCAATTGTGAATGTGAACAACTTCTATTCTACATGTTTTTGTTGTTGTGTGGTGGTGCGTAACGTGCAGGTAGTATGAGGTCAGCTTCTCTTCTACTCTCTTTAAAAACATATATATATATATATATGGACCCAATGATTAATTTACAATGCTCTAAGCCTCTTTCTTTGGTTCTAATAAATAGCCCTTAACCATGTTTTACTAACGTTTAGACCGAATAAAAAAAAACAAGAAAGACGGGTTAAAATGGAAGATTAAACAGACAAAGATTAAACAAAATGTTGGTTGATTTATTTACGCAGTAATTGTACGTCTACACTCTGTCATGAACCCATACAAGTCCATGGTTAATTTGGGTTAAACCTGTAATAAAGTTGAGTTATCTGAATGAACGTGTTACACTAGGTTAAACAGTGACTTTCAATAAGAGGTGTACCTTTCTCTCCATCTATCTAGGAGTGTCCTTTGCAATGACCCACAGATCACTGTGATCCCACCCAACTTTCCCGCAGACACCTCGAAACTGCGGATCGAGAAGACTGCCATCACAAAGATCTCCGGCGAAACCTTTCACTACCTCGACAGTTTGGAATTTCTCTGGATGTCTTTCAATTCTCTCAACTCTTTGAATGTAGACAGCTTCCGTGGCCTGAGAAGTCTGGATGAGCTGAGACTGGAAGGGAACGCTCTCACCTCTTTCCCCTGGGAATCTCTGACTGATATGCCCAACCTGAGGCTACTGGACCTACATAATAATAAGATATCGTCGATCCCGGCCGAGGCGAGCGTTTATATCAAGAACCTTACATACCTGGATTTATCTAGCAACAACCTGGCCACCGTACCTCCTGAGGTTCTCTCTATGTGGTTATCTGTGAAACCGTCTCAAGAAGATGGGGACAGTTCAAAATATATTCTAGGTAAGGATCTGCTCGGCAAATTAAAAACAACCTTTATTGAGCTTTTAGGGAATCCCATTTGGTTTACAAGCCAGGATGAAATAGAAGCCTTTAAATGACATGCAATTGACACTCACGTTTCGTGAGAAACAATCGATGCCATCCACAACATTATAAGCCAGGGTGCTTTTATCCCAGCATGCATTGCATGAGTACCTGTGGTGTGTTACGTAGCGTTAAATGAAAAGTTGGCGGAGACATGCATCAGACATTTGAGAGTAGTAAAATGATTACTCTAATTGTAGTAAAGGTAGCCATAATGTAGTGTTAATGAGAATACATTCACAAGTCTCACTTCAAACTAGCATGATTACTTCCACTTACTATTACGTCTTGCTAAACTGACTTTATACACACATAACACAAGGTTATAGTTCAGACAGAGCAGGAAGAGTTGTCCAAAATGTGTGTATATATATATATATATTTGTGTTATGTACTACCAAGGTAGAACTGGTGTTATCTATTGCCATGATAAAAGCGGTGTTGATTATTTATTTTCATTTTAGCTACCATTGTAGTTTCTTTAAATCCCTTAGTTTAAGTCACTCTGGATAACAGCATCTGCTAAATGACTAAAATGTTTATATTCTGGTGAAATTATTCATCACTGTAGGTCTCCATGACAACCCATGGCTATGTGACTGCCGGCTCTATGACCTGGTCCAGTTCCAGAAGTCTCCGTCATCCTCTGTGGTTCTGATCGACACCAAGCTGCGATGTGCTGACCCGGAGAGCCTGTCAGGGGTGCTGTTCAGCGAGACGGAACTCCAGAGGTGTCAGGGGCCCCGTGTCCACACGGCTGTGGCCCGGGTCAGGAGCTCCCTGGGGAACAACGTCCTGCTACGTTGTGGGACTATCGGAGTCCCAGTACCAGAGCTGTCCTGGACCCGGGCAGACGGCAAACAGATGAACGGCACTGGTGAGATCCATTGATTGATTGATTGATTGATTGATTGAATTTAACACATAGATATACAGCCAAGAACAAGCAGTCGCTACATATGTTAAAAAGGGATGAAGGACAACAACTACAAACAAACAAAAAAAGTTGTTGATTTATTTCCGTTGTGCTCCAAGTTTAGTGTTTCTAAACCTGCTCCAGTCACGGCAGGTCTTAGCCTGATCCCAGATCTGTTTGTGCTGTCTTGGAAACTGTTTGGCATAGTTGAGAGAACAGCACACACAGATCTGAGATCAGGCTAAGACCTGCCGTGACTGAAGGCTGCTAGGCATATATACGTCTGCCTGTTGCCTGAATAAGTAGCCACAGTACTTAGGACATCTATTTTGGGTGTTGTAAAGTCAGAAGCTGAAATAGCCTAGATTACAGATGGATGGACGGTTTTCTTTTCACTAATCCTTCTAACTACTTTTTTTTTGTTTTGTATTTATTTCACAGTTCAGGAAGAAGTTTCAAAGGAGGGAATCATTTGGTCCATCCTGAGTGTGCCTGCCGTCTCTTACCGGGACTCTGGGAAATACATATGCCAAGCGACCAACTTCGTGGGGACTGCAGACGCCATCATCTCCCTGGTTATTACAGACTCCTTTAAAAACGAGGAACAAGGTGGCAGCTCCAAGACTAGAAACCAGAGAGGACGGAAAACCGGCGGATTTGGGAAAGCTGCCTACCAGAAGAAACTTGTTGCCAGATACATACCTCCACCAACCACGACGGCAGCTATGCCCATCATCGAGCCACTAGGACCGAGTGGTTTCACAGGGAGGTATGATATCGAGAGCTACAGTATTTTGGACAGTGTGGCCGATGGACAGACGCCCGGTCCTCCTGCCACGGAGCCGGCGATTATTAAGGAAGTGGAGAAGGAGGTTCTTAGCAACCTGGCAGCCAACGCCTCTTCTTTGCAGGCATCGGCGCCGCCGGAGAGACGGGTGGTACGATCGGTGAAGGTCATCGGGGACACCGATCACACCGTCTCCCTGAACTGGCGGGCCCCGACGGCCAAGAACACCACCGAGTTCAGCGTCCTGTATGCCGTGTTCGGCGAGAGGGACATGCGGAGGATCAACGTCGCTGCGGGAAAGAACCGTATCACCATCGACGGCCTTGTGCCAAGGACAAAGTACATCGCCTGCGTCTGCGTCAAAGGCCTGATCCCTAAAAAGGAGCAGTGTGTAATCTTCTCAACGGACGAGGCGGCCAGCGCAAGCGGCACCCAGAAGCTCATTAACGTGGTGGTGATCACCGTGGCCTGCGTGATCGCTGTCCCCCTGACACTGATCGTCTGCTGCGGGGCGCTCAAGAAGCGCTGCAAAAAGCTACTGGGGAGGAAATCCAAAGATATTCAAGACTCATATGTAACATTCGAGACTCTCTCCCCGGGACAGAAGCCTAAGGGGATGGAGGGGGAGTACCTTGCCAGGCAACACCCAGACGAGTCCAACAGACTGCTCTCTGCTAGGTCCAGTGTGGACTCTGGGGCTACTTGTAGGAATGAGGGACCCCCTAGTGAGTACTTTTGTTGATACCAAATGAAGGCCTCAACCTTTACAGGGCAGAGAAGTCTGTCCTTTCCAAGCAGAACTTAATTTGGTTGGTTGGTCTCTTCTGGCAAGTGATGTATTGTAGATGACTGAAACTGCTCAGAGACGGAGCAGAAACCAACAGACAGTTGCATGGACAAGTGTGGTATATATGTGAGTCTAGATAAATAGGATAAATAAATGCTGACATAACTGTGATTATACAGCCTTGCAGAAATACAGGCCAACCTTGACCCGGTAAACTGTAAAAAAAAAAAAAAACAGAAACAATTTTTTTATTTAAAATGTGGAAATAAGCATTTTATATTTGTCATGCACTTTTAAGGGGGTAACATAGTGTAAGCAGTTGCCTTTCTTTGAAATGACACTAGGGTTACACAGTTATGCTAACTTTTACAAAATTCCCAGGTTTTCCAGAAATTCTTGGTGGAATAAACCTAAAATGGCACGTTCTACCAGAATACATGAAACCCATCTTTTTAACGTATGGAGGAAGAGTGATGACAGTTATTCTGAAATCACTCTGACCTCAGAATTCTGGTAGTTTTTATTTGACATAAATAATGTACATGTAAAGTATTGGTGAAGCAACTCATATCTGTAGTGATATTTTGTACCTCTGTGTATTTACCATAAACATAAATGTGCCAGGTTTACTGTCCAATCAAACCTAACATACTATACATTTTGTAATATATATCTATGATCTGATCTGATATATAGTACCAGTCAAAAGTTTGGACACATCTACTCATTGAAGGGTTTTTCTTTATTTTAAAACTTTTTTTACATTGTAGAATAGTAGTGAAGACATCAAAACTATGAAATAACACATATGGAATCATGTAGTAACCATAAAAGTGTTAAACAAATCAAAATAGGATTCTTCAAAGTAGCCACTCTTTGCCTTGATGACAGCTTTGCACACTCTTGGCATTCTCTCAACCAGCTTCACCTGGAATGCTTTTCCAACAGTCTTGAAGGAGTTTCCACATATGCTGAGCACTTGTTGGCTGCTTGTTCGTCACTCTGCTGTCCAACACAGCCCAAACCATCTCAATTGGGTTGAGGTCAGGTGACTGTAGAGGCCAGGTCATCTGATGAAGCAGTCCATCACTCTCCTTCTTGGTCAAATAGCCCTTACACAGCCTGTGGATGTGTTGGGTCATTGTCCTGTTGAAAAACAAATGATAGTCGCACTAAGCGCAAACCAGATGGGATGGAGTATCGCTGCAGAATGCTATGGTAGCCATGCTGGTTAAGTGTGCCTTGAATTCTGAATAAATCACTGCCAGTGTCACCAGCAAAGCACCCCATACCATCACACCTCCTCCTCCATGCTTCACGGTGGGACCCACACATGCAGAGATCATCTGTTCACCTACTCTGCATCTCACAAAGACACGGCGGTTGAACCAAAAATCTCACATTTGGACTCATCAGACCAAAGGACAGATTTCAACCGGTCTAATGTTCATTGCTCGTGTTTCTTGGCCCAAGCAAGTCTCTTCTTCTTATTGGTGTCCTTTAGTAGTGTTTTCTATGCAGCAATTCGACCATGAAAACCTGATTCATGCAGACTCCTCTGAACAGATGATGTTGAGATGTGTCTGTCACTTGAACTCAGTGAAGCATTTATTTGGGCTGCAATCTGAGATGCAGTTAACTCTAATGAAAGTATCCTCTGTTGCAGAGGTAACTCTGGGACTTCCTTTCTTGTGGCGGTCTTCATATGAGCCGGTTTCATCATAGCGATTGATGGTTTTTGCGACTGCACTTGAAAAAACATTAAAAGTTCTTGAAATGTTCCCGGATTGACTGACCTTCATGTCTTAAAGTAATGATGGACTGTCATTTCTCTTTGCTTATTTGAACTGTACTTGTCATAATATGGACTCGATCTTTTACCAAATAGGGCCATCTTCTGTATACAATCCCTACAATATAACTGATTTTCTCAAATGCAGGAATTCATTTTAACAAGGCACACCTGTTAATTGAAATGCATTCCAGGTTGAAGCTGGTTGAGAGAATGCCAAGAGTGTGCGAAGCTGTCATCAAGGATCTAAAATATCTTTTGGATTTCTTTAACACTTTTTGTTACTACATGATTCCATGTGTTATTTCATAGTTGTGATGTCTTCACTATTATTCTACAATGTAGAAAATGTTTTTTTTTTTTTTTTATGTAAAAAAGAAAGAAAAACCCCTTGAGTGAGTAGGTGTGTCCAAACTTTTGACTGGTACTGTATGTGTATAAATAAATATGTTTTTTATAAATGTTTGTGTCCTCTTAAATCCTTACCTGCTCTATAATAGCATATTCCTTCCCAGAACACTTTGACAACCGTTTTGTTCATGCAATCAGAGGATAGGTTCTGTTTTCAACGACACAGAACATCATAATGGGGTGATATACATCCGGGGTCAATAGTCAATTATCAAGAGGTGAAAACAGGCAGATGTAAACATTCAGGTGCCAAGCCACAGCATGGCATAGCACCAGTATGCTCGGCAATAGCATTAAGCTAAGCCTTAGAATTTAACTATGATATAATATACATTTGAAGGGCTGACGAAGAAATTACAAGGAAACATGTTGTGATCAGCACCATGGAATCCTGACCTGTTCACCGGACGTGCTACCTGTCCCAGACCTATTATTTGACCATGCTGGTCATTTATGAACATTTGAACATCTTGGCCATGTTCTGTTATAATCTCCACCCGGCACAGCCAGAAGAGGACTGGCCACCCCACATAGCCTGATTCTTCCCTAGGTTTTGGCCTTTCTAGGGAGTTTTTTCCAAGCCACCGTGCTTCTACACCTGCATTGCTTGCTGTTTAGGCTGGGTTTCTGTACAGCACTTTGAAATATCAGCTGATGTACGAAGGGCTTTATAAATCTATTTGATTTGATTTGATGGATAGCTTTCACAGAATAGCCTATGTTTTGTTTAGCGTTTCGTATTGGCGCTGTCCACGGTGCTGATCACAACTTGATCGTCCGTCTATGGCCACTGTGGTCGTTTACTTTGTACAGTATCGTTTGCAGACTACGTACATATTTGTGTCTGAAGACCTCTTCCATCCGTTCCTCATTTAATAGCCATGGATCCTTTTGTTTCATGCAGTCTACAAATAAGAGACGTTGGGTATATAGTGCCATTTTCTCAATGGTCTTCAGTAGCCCTGATCTATAGATTGCATATTGGACTTCCCGATGCTCTAAGTCACTGTCAGTGCATATTTAATATCAAGTAATATTTTTTCTGAGAAATCATATTATTTTCTAAAATATCCCGTTCGTTTATTATTTATTAGGGAACATGCATGTTGTGACAGACTTTCTCTAAAGAGATCACTTTATTGGTCAATTGCACACAAGGTTCAACCGAAATTTGTCTTCCGTTGTTAACCCAGCCCCTCCGAAAGACATACCGTACATATAGTTTTTTTGGAGAAGTGCAGGGGGCTACCACACTGGGCCCCCGGGAAGCTGTTGTGTTGTGGAGGGGGGGGGGTTAAGGGCACAACGCCAGGTAATGGCATCTAGGATTTGATACCAGCAACCCTCCGGTTGCCAGCTCACTTCCTGGCAGATTTTTCCAGTAGGACCCGGTTTTCAAACGGGCAACTCTCCAGTTTACTGGCTTGCCCCTCTAACCACTATGCTACCTGCCACCCCACAAGGAGGATTATAGCTAAAACATATTAAAAAAGACAAACTTTCAGCGTGTTTTATCTTATCATTTGGTGTCTCAAAGGGATTGCACCAAGGAAGATTAAGGTAATAGGTTTACCTCTACTGTCTGCCCCTCCTGTGGAGATTCTCGGCTCTAATGCTTCACATGGGTTTCTGTTAAAGGAATTATGGCCACCTTGTATACAGTATTAGCTATAGCTTGGCTATTCTATAAAGTAACTCCTGCCTCGACATCTTGTTTACCCGGCTGCTCTTGCACAAATGATAACTTGGGAAGGTAAGTCGTTTGTTGTCAGTTCTTGTGTAGCTAGTTTTGCACCGCGTTTCCTTACGGTGTCAGGACGTTATATGCAGTATTGACTGGTCAAATGTAGGCTATTACTGAACTCAATGGTGGCTTTTCATGACTGGTTTTAACAATAGACAATATGGAGAGATAACATTTTACATTGACATTTTAAGTCATCTAGCAGACGCTTTTATCCAGAGTGATTTACAGGAGCACATCCACAAATTGTTCACAAAAGTCGGCAGGCTACCTAACCGCATAACCGCTGGGCTACCTGCCGCATGTGTCTATGATGAAAGGAGTATAGATAACTTACTCTAACCGTACTTCCATAACCCATAATGTTTTGGTTTTATTTTTAGATCCTTACTTTGTATGGAAACAGCCATGGGACGAATCCCAGACAACGTCCCAAATTATTTCAGTAAAATTCGAATAGAAAATTCCCACCTGACCGAATTACCGAGCGGCTCCTTCTCTAAAGTCACTGCCTTGGCGTCTCTATGGTTGAATTTCAACGACATCACCCTAATGAACATCAAGAGTCTGGAGGGGCTGACGAATCTAACGGAACTGCGGCTCCAGGGAAACAAGCTGCGTTCAGTCCCATGGACAGCGTTCCAGGACACGCCGAACCTGAACATTTTGGACCTGAAACTCAATCGACTAGACGTGCTCCCGGAATCCGCCCTGAGACAACTACCGGGCCTGACCTATTTAGACTTATCCTTCAATCAGCTTACTGTCATATCCAGGGATGTCTTCCTCAACTGGCCTCTCCTCAACACTGAGGAGAGAAAAGGACGTAAAGAGGCCAGCAGTGGAGAGGCCAACGTTGTTTTAGCGCTGCACGACAACCCTTGGCTGTGTGACTGTCGCCTCAAAGGTTTCGTTGAGTTTATCAAAACCATTAGTCCACCTCTAATTCTGATGAACTCGTACCTGACGTGCACGGGCCCCAGTTCCAGGGCGGGGAAGTTCTTCCACGAAGTCGGTTTGAAAACATGCATGAAGCCCGAGGCCTCAGCCACAGAAACCAACATGACTGTGTCACTGGGGGACAAGGTAACCCTCCAGTGCTTAGTCCAAGCCAGGCCTGACCCCGCCATCCACTGGTCATACAACCTGAAGATTATAAAGGGATTTACTGGTAAGGTTTTTATTTAATTGCATATTCTAGGCTACCATCCATTGGAATGCTGTGACTTTGTTGCAGTTGGGTATTTACCACGATATCACATGGCAGTCCTAGTTTATTGTAAGCTACACCACTTTGATGACAAGATTTAGGACAAGCAGGCTAATGCATGTGTGTATGTCATTCATGACTTTGGTAGGCTCTTGATGTTTCTACGTTTCTAAGTAGAAAAGCCGCCATAGATTGATTAGAACAGCTTTTCTTGTAGGCAAAGTCAACAATACTGTCTAGTTAACCCACATTTCCCCAGGCACCGAAGACGTGGATGTCGATTATGGCAGCCCCCCCCCCCCCCCCCCTCCTCCCTGCACCTTTCTGATTCAGAGGTTAAAAGTGGAAGACACATTTCAGTTGAATGCATTCAGTTATACAACTGACTAGGTCCCCCCCCCCCATATCCCTATTCATAATGCAACATATTACTGTAAATATGATAAATATTCAATATGTACATGTTTAAACACCAACAACTCAACATCCTACTGGGTACAGATGTCAATTCAACGTCTATTCCACGTTGGTTCAACGTCATTTCATTTAAATGACTTGGAAACAATATTGATTCAACCAGTGTCTGCCAAGTGGGATAATTCTCCTTTCTCTCCCTCTTCAGTGGCAGAGACCCGTGTGGACGATGAGACCATCAGATCTCAGCTGGTCATCCCATCCATGCACCTGGAAGACCGAGGCGTCTACACCTGCTTCGCCAACAACTTTATCGGCAACTTCTCCGTCAGTTTCCTGATCAACATCAAGTCTTTCAACGCCTCCTCCTCCTCCTCGGGCGGTGCAGCCATGTCTCGTCCCCCGTTCCCCCTGGCCTCGGCCGACGAGAACGTCTACATTGACATCCGCATCTCCAAGCAGACGGTCTACGGCATCACTCTGGAGTGGTACGCTGCGACAGACAACCCTACAGAGACCTGGTTCACCATCCACTTGGGGAAATACCACTCTGACAAAAAGGAGTTGACATACATCGGGCCGGGCATCAACACCTATGAGGTCAACGACCTCCTACCGGTTAGTAAATACGAGGTGTGTGTGACACTGAAGAACCAGACACCCCGCGCCGGTCAGTGCATCGTGTTCTTAACAGGAAGTGACATCAGCCAGCTGGAACAACGGGAGAAGTTCATCCATATTATTGTGATCATGTGTGCCATGGTGCTGGCGGTGCCCGTAGGGATGTACGCCTGCACCACCGACACGAGATGTAAGTTCAGCTACCTGGACCGCTGTACGGAGCAGTGTAAGAGGAGGAGGAGGCAGGAGAAGACACTGAGGACCAATGGGGAGAGACAGGGGACCTTCGACAGCCTCCAGGCCGCCAGCGATGAAGGACTCTGTCGTGACTCTGAAGAGTTGATGATGAAGAGGAGGTCCTCCCAGGATAAAAACAACCACAAGGGCAGAGTACAAGATCCACAAGAGACAAACATTGGAGCAAAGCTTTATTAGCTCTAGGTTTAACGGTAAAAAATGAAATGTACTAAGATACCTATTGGTAGAAATGAAGAGCAGTGTTCTGTGAAGTGAAGCTTCAGGAAACACATTTTTTTTAACCTTTATTTAACTAGGCAAGTCAGTTAAGAACAAATTCTTATTTTCAATGACAGTCTAGGAACAGTGGGTTAACAGCCTGTTCAGGGGCAGAATGACAGATTTTTACCTTGTCAGCTCGGGGGTTTGAACTTGCAACCTTCCGGTTACTAGTCCAACGCTCTTAACCACTAGGCTACCCTGCCGCCCCAATCTGTAAAGCTACAAGTTATGAAGACTGAAATGCCTTTCTTCCATGACTGTAGGGAAGTATTTTATTGTTTTTATCAAAATACCCTGTCTCTAAGTAATCAAATGTTCTTGTTTTTTCAACTTTATATGCTGTATTTTTGGGATATGGTGTTTTTCTTAGCTTCATTGTTCTTCTCTGTTTTAAAAGAAATAACCAATCTGGCAAGAAATCACTAATGTTGCTTCTATACATGTAATATCGTTGAAACATTTCCTTGTCTTCAGAATGTCATGAACTGTATTCTGCTCATTGAAAATAATTATTTCAGAGCCACACCAGGTTCAGTCAAATATACAATAACCATGCCTTTGCACTACGATCTTTGTAATGAATGAGGCTTCTTTGCTATTGTTTTCCTGTTTTGGGGGGGTGGGTGGGATAATGGGGATTAGAGTTGGGGGTGAAGCTGGACACTATAGACAGCAGGGTCCTAATAGCTCCCTACCAAAATCCCATAGGTACTGTAGGTCAAACGTAGTGCCCTACACAGAGAATAGGGTTCTATAGTTAGATCTTAACCATGTCTCTCGGAGAGAATAGGGTTCTATTGTTAGATATTAACCATGTCTCTCAGTGAGAATAGGATTCTATACTTAGATCTTAACCATATCTCTCAGAGAGAATAGGGTTCTATACTTAGATCTTAACCATGTCTCTTAGAGAAAATAGGGTTCTATACTTAGATCTTAACCATGTCTCTCAGAGAGAGTGGGGTTCTACTTAGATCTTAACCATGTCTCTCAGAGAGAATGGGCAACAAGAGATCTTCTCTGAGTGACTGCATTAGATGATCCTTTCTGATATCTAGTTTTTATACAATACCAATCAAAAGTTTGGACACACCTACTCATTCAAGGTTTTTTTTTTTTTACTTTGTTCCACATTGTAGAATAATAGTGAAGACATTAAAACTATGAAATAAAACTTATGGAATCATGTAGTAACCAAAAAAGGGTTAAACAAATAACATATTTTAGATTCTTCAAAGTAGCCACCCTTTGCCTTGATGACAGCTTTGCACACTCCTGGAATTCTCTCAACCAGCTTCACCTGGAATGCTTAAGGAGTTCCCACATCTTGGCTGCTTTTCCTTCACTCTGCGGTCCAACTCATCTCAAACCATCTCAATTGGGTTGAGGTTTGGTGATGATGGAGGCCAGGTCACCTGATGCAGCACTCCATCACTCTCCTTCTTGGTCAAATAGCCCTTACACAGCCTGTGGATGTGTTGGGTAATTGTCCTGTTGAAAAACAAATTATTGTCCCACTAAGTGCAAAACAGATAGGATGGTGTATCGCTGCAGAATGCTATGGTAGCTATGCTGGTTAAGTTTGCCTTGAATTCTAAATAAAACACAGACAGTGTCACCAGCAAAGCACCCCCACACTATCACACCTCCTCCTCCATGCTTCACGGGCGGGAACCACACATACAGAGATCAGCCATTCACCTACTCTGCGTCTCACAAAGACACGGCGGTTGAACCAAAAATCTCAAATTTGACCAAAGGACAATTTTGACCAACCGGTCTAATGTCCTTTGCTTATGTTTCTTGGCCCAAGCAAATCTCTTCTTCTTATTGGTGTCCTTTAGTAGTGTTTTCTATGTGGCAATTGGACCATGAAGGCCTGATTCACGCAGTCTCCTCTGAATAGTTGATGTTGAGATGTGTCTGTTTACTTGAACTCTGTGAAGCATTTATTTGGGCTGCAATTTCTGAGGCTGGTAACTCTAATGAACTTTTCATCTGCAGCAGAGGTAACTCTGGGTCTTCCTTTCCTGTGGCAGTCCTCATGAGAGCCAGTTTCATCATAGCGCTTGATTGTAATTCCGACTGCACTTGACGAAACTTTCAAAGTTCTGGAAATGTTCAGTTTTGAAGTAATGATGTACTGTCACTTCTCTTTGCTTATTTGAGCTGTTCTTGCCATAATATGGACTTGGTCTTTTACCAAATAGTGATGTCTTCTGTATACAAACCCTACCTTGTCACAACTCAACTGATCGGCTCAAACACATTAAGAAAGAAAGAAATTCCACAAATTAGGCACACATGTTAATTGAAATGCAATTCAGGTGACTACCTCATGAACCTGGTTGAGAGAATGCCAAGAGTGTGCAAAGCTGTCATCAAGGCAAAGGGTGGCTACTTTGAAGAATCTCAAATATAAAATATATTTTGATTTGTTTAACATTCTTTTGGTTACATCATGATTCCATATGTGTTATTTCATAGTTGTGATGTCTTCACTATTATTCTACAGTGTAGAAAATTGTAAAAATAAAGAAAAACCCTTGAATGAGTAGGTGTGTCCAAACTTTTGACTGGTACTGTATATAAAATAGACATTATCTGTCACATTAGAGGGTAAATAGTCTACTCTTAAATTGACTTGAATGTACTTTAGTATTCAACATTGGTCTAAAATATCTGTCTTTCACATGCCAATGTGATTCTAACCTGTATAGACTTCAATAAATTCACATCTATTGTGGAGTTGAAGATATTATACTTCTGTGATTTGTATCATCATACTTTTCACTTTATTAAGTGAACAATTCCGGTAACTTTTCCAAAATGTTTAGATTTTCCAGATATCCCAGTTGGAAGATTCCCGGAAACGGAAGAGAATATGCAGGTATCCCTCACCTACTGAACTGACAGGGATCCCTGGTCTACTGAAGTCTACAACAGTCTACTGAACTGCTTGTTGTTGGGTTTGACTACTGAACTGACTGAGGTGGGTTTGACTACTGAACTGACTGAGGTGGGTTTGACTACTGAACTGACTGAGGTGGGTTTGACTACTGAACTGACTGAGGTGGGTTTGACTACTGAACTGACAGGTGGGTTTGACTACTGAACTGACTGAGGTGGGTTTGACTACTGAACTGACTGAGGTGGGTTTGACTACTGAACTGACTGAGGTGGGTTTGACTACTGAACTGACAGGTGGGTTTGACTACTGAACTAACAGGAGGGTTTGACTACTGAACTGACCGAGGTGGGTTTGACTACTGAACTGACTGAGGTGGGTTTGACTACTGAACTGACTGAGGTGGGTTTGACTACTGAACTGACTGAGGTGGGTTTGATGACAACACATCTTTGATTGAATCCCAGACTTTGTGTGCTTGAACTGAATAATGACGTGCAGTACTATACCTAACAACACATAAACATTTATTTTATTTACTTTATTCGTAATTTATTGCATACAAAATAACATTTTTTTCTTCTTTCAAATCAAATTCCAACATACACATACCAATAACTGACAGACACAAACAAACAACGACTATATCTCCTCTGCCCAGACCTGCCTGGTCACTTCTCCATCTCTAGTACCTGCCTGGTCACTCCTCCATCCCTAGTACCTGCCTGGTCACTTCTCCATCCCTACTGTAGTACCTGCCTGGTCACTCCTCCATCCCTAGTGTAGTACCTGCCTGGTCACTTCTCCATCCCTAGTACCTGCCTGGTCACTCCTCCATCCCTACTGTAGTACCTGCCTGGTCACTTCTCCATCTCTAGTACCTCCCTGGTCACTTCTCCATCTCTAGTACCTGCCTGGTCTCTTCTCCATCTCTAGTACCTGCCTGGTCACTTCTCCATCTCTAGTACCTGCCTGGTCACTCCTCCATCCCTACTGTAGTACCTGCCTGGTCACTCCTCCATCCCTACTGCAGTACCTGCCTGGTCACTCCTCCATCCCTACTGTAGTACCTCCCTGGTCACTCCTCCATCCCTAGTACCTGCCTGGTCACTCCTCCATCCCTACTGTAGTACCTGCCTGGTCACTCCTCCATCCCTAGTACCTCCCTGGTCACTCCTCCATCCCTAGTACATCCCTGGTCACTCCTCCATCTCTAGTACCTGCCTGCTCACTCCTCCATCCCTAGTACCTGCCTGGTCACTCCTCCATCCCTAGTACCTCCCTGGTCACTCCTCCATCCCTAGTACCTGCCTGGTCACTCCTCCATCCCTAGTACCTGCCTGGTCACTCCTCCATCCCTAGTACCTGCCTGCTCACTCCTCCATCCCTACTGTAGTACCTGCCTGGTCACTCCTCCATCCCCTGGTCTGGTCACTCCTCCTCCCATCCCCCTAGTACCTGCCTGGTCACTCCTCCATCCCCTAGTACCTCCCTGGTCACTCCTCCATCCCTACTCCCTAGTACCTCCCTGGTCACTCCTCCATCCCTACTGTAGTACCTCCCTGGTCACTCCTCCATCCCTACTGTACCTCCCTAGTACTGTAGTACCCCTGGTCACTCCTCCATCCCTACTGTAGTACCTCCCTGGTCACTCCTCCATCCCTACTGTAGTACCTCCCTGGTCACTCCTCCATCCCCTACCTGTGGTCACTCCTCCATCCCTCCCTGGTCACTCCTCCATCTAGTACCTCCCTGGTCACTCCTCCATCCCTACTGTAGTACCTCCCTGGTCACTCCTCCATCCCTACTGCCTGGTCACCTCCATCCCCTAGTACCTCACTCCTCCATCCCTACTGTAGTACCTCCCTGGTCACTCCTCCATCCCTACTGTAGTAGTACCTACCCCTGGTCACTCCTCCATCCATCCCTACTGTAGTACCTCCCTGGTCACTCCTCCATCCCTACTGTAGTACCTCCTGGTCACTCCTCCATCCCTACCTGCCTGGTCACTCCTCCATCCCTACTGTAGTACCTCCCTGGTCACTCCTCCATCCCTACCTCCCTGGTCACTCCTCCCTCTAGTACCTGGTCACTCCTCCATCCCTACTGTACCTGCCTGGTCACTCCTCCATCCCTAGTACCTGCCTGGTCACTCCTCCATCCCTACTGTAGTACCTCCCTAGTACCTGGTCACTCCTCCTCCATCCCTACTGTAGTACCTCCCTGGTCACTCCTCCATCCCTACTGTAGTACCTCCCTGGTCACTCCTCCATCCCTACTAGTAGTACCTCCCTGGTCACTCCTCCATCCCTACTGTAGTACCTCCCTGGTCACTCCTCCATCCCTACTGTAGTACCTCCCTGGTCACTCCTCCATCCCTACTAGTAGTCCACCTCCCTGGTCACTCCTCCATCCCTACTGTAGTACCTCCCTGGTCACTCCTCCATCCCTACTGTAGTACCTCCCTGGTCACTCCTCCATCCCTACTGTAGTACCTCCTGGTCACTCCCATCCCTACTGTAGTACCTCCCTGGTCACTCCTCCATCCCTACCTCCCTGTAGTACCTCCCTGGTCACTCCTCCATCCCCTACTCCCTGGTCACTCCTCCATCCCTACTGTAGTACCTCCCTGGTCACTCCTCCATCCCTGGTCACTCCTCCATCCCTACTGTAGTACCTCCCTGGTCACTCCTCCATCCCTACTGTAGTACCTCCCTGGTCACTCCTCCATCCCTACTGTAGTACCTACCCCTGGTCACTCCTCCATCCCTACTGTAGTACCTCCCTGGTCACTCCTCCATCCCTACTGTAGTACCTCCCCTGGTCACTCCTCCATCCCTACTGTAGTACCTCCCTGGTCACTCCTCCATCCCTCCATCCCTGGTACTGGTCACTCCTCCATCCCTACTGTAGTACCTCCCTGGTCACTCCTCCATCCCTACTGTAGTACCTCCCTGGTCACTCCTCCATCCCTACTGTAGTACCTCCCTGGTCACTCCTCCATCCCTACTGTAGTCCATCCCCTACCCCTGGTCACTCCTCCATCCCTACTGTAGTACCTCCCTGGTCACTCCTCCATCCCTACTGTAGTACCTCCCTGGTCACTCCTCCATCCCTCACTCCTCCATCCCCACCTCCCTGGTCACTCCTCCATCCCTACTGTAGTACCTCCCTGGTCACTCCTCCATCCCTCACCTCCCTCCTCCATCCCTACTGTAGTACCTCCCTGGTCACTCCTCCATCCCTACTGTAGTACCTCCCTGGTCACTCCTCCATCCCTACTGTAGTCACTCCTACCTCCCTGGTCACTCCTCCATCCCTACTGTAGTACCTCCCTGGTCACTCCTCCATCCCTACTGTAGTACCTCCCTGTACTGTAGTACCTCCCTGGTCACTCCTCCATCCCTACTGTAGTACCTCCCTGGTCACTCCTCCATCCCCTGGTCACTCCTCCATCCCTACTGTAGTACCTCCCTGGTCACTCCTCCATCCCTACTGTAGTACCTCCCTGGTCACTCCTCCATCCCTACTGTAGTACCTCCCTGGTCACTCCTCCATCCCTACTGTAGTACCTCCCTGGTCACTCCTCCATCCCTACTGTAGTACCTCCCTGGTCACTCCTCCATCCCTACTGTAGTACCTCCCTGGTCACTCCTCCATCCCTAGTACCTGCCTGGTCACTCCTCCATCCCTAGTACCTCCCTGGTCACTCCTCCATCCCTACTGTAGTACCTCCCTGGTCACTCCTCCATCCCTACTGTAGTACCTCCCTGGTCACTCCTCCATCCCTAGTACCTCCCTGGTCACTCCTCCATCCCTACTGTAGTACCATTATTGTTTGCCACATGGCCTTAAATTGTACCAATTTGTTTTTCTTGGTTACTATGTCAATAAATCATGATGTTTTTCCTTTGTGTTAATGATGGAGGAGTCATTGATTGTTTTTTTCCCAAGATGTGTAATGAGAAAATAATTGTCCAGTCCGTTTGATATCTCAGTACACTCCCACAAACATATTTCCGTAGTTCTAGTTTTAATTTATTGTTTTCTGAAACTTAAATCTAGTTCATAAGAACAAACTAGATCCCCACACAATATAATTATTTTTCAAATATTTATTCAAAATGATAAATATAAAGACAATATAAAGTTTTCACCTAAAGGGACAGGCATGTGTTATACAGCATACATACAGTACATACACAGAAAATATTTGATCATTATGTATCCAAAACTTTTTCATAAAGTGTGTACATACTGTACACAGCGTGGAAGTGAATGCTTAAAAATTCTGACCAAGTTTATGGCCAATTTTGAGAAACAGTGATTATATTGACTCACGTGTAAATAAATTATTAGCTAATCTGCCTAATCTAGGGTGACTGATTTCTACAGTTTATTGACTGAAGCAACAAAAAGATCCCTTCAGTTAAATGAGCAATCCACCCCCAATCCAACACCAATCCACCACCAATCCAACACCAATCCACCCCCAATACAACACCAATCTAACACCAATCCAACACCAATCCACCACCAATCCAATACCAATCCACCACCAATCCACCCCAATACACCACTAATCCAATACCAATCCACCCCCAATACAACACCAATCCAACACCAATCCAACACCTATCCAACACCTATCCACCACCAATCCAATACCAATCCACCCCAATACACCACGAATCCAATACCAATCCACCACCAATAAAACACCAATCCAATACCAATCCACCACCAATCCAACACTAATCCACCACCAATCCAACACCAATCCACCACCAATCCAATACCAATCCACCACCAATCCAACACCAATCCACCACCAATCCACCAATCCAACACTAATCCACCACCAATCCACCAATCCAACACTAATCCACCACCAATCCACCACCAATCCAATACCAACCCACCACCCATCCAACACCAATCCAACACCAATCCACCACCAATCCAACACTAATCCACCACCAATCCAATACCAATCCACCACCAATCCAACACCAATCCAATACCAATCCAACACCAATCCAACAGTAATCCACCCAATTAAAAGATTACCCTTTAGAAATGCAAAAGCATTTAAGAAGAAAAAGCAAGTGATTTGAAACAAGAGCTTCAGAATCTTCTAAGTCTCTACTTCAAAATACGACCAACACCATTAGAACGTCACCACACTAATACTTCTCCTACATTTAACATGTGGACTGACCAGATTGTTGACTTTCTTCTTCTTGAAAAGCTCACGTATGACCTCCGCTAGTGCTAGGTGCTGTTAAAACCAATGATTTGCTCGTCGTCTCAGCTAAGGTTGGAAATAGCTAACAAGAACCTTGATAGTGCTGCTGCAAGTTTATTTATTTTTTTAAAGTTTTTTAAAGTTTTTTTTATTATTATTGTCAGTTGTTTTTTTATATATATATTTTTTAAAGTCTGTCACATCTGTGAATGTGGAATGTGTTTTGTTGGTTGATTGAAACACTAAAGAAAATGAAATAAAACTTTAAATTGAAGAAGAAAAAAAAATATTTAAAAAATAATGTCACTTCAGAGGTCTATGAGCACTTCATGTTTAAAAGCAACGGCATTTATCCTCTCAAGAATATCTCATATTTTATAGCTTATAGTCTTCTATACCGTTAGCTGCATTATCACTTTGATGAACAAGTCAAAGTGAGTACATTTGCCAGGCAACATAGTTTACACATTGATCCGTATTCTATATTATAGCACTATTAATGAAAACATTGCATGATCTTAAGCAAATAAAATACAACTTTTCAGGAAAAGTCAGGAAGTCAGGAACACACGTTCAGTTCTGTATACACATAAATGCGCAGTAATCCTTCCCTCAGACATGGCTCAGTAGTTCCCCCTCGGACATTCTTGTTAACATGTTGTTTCCCTCAAGATGGCAGCAATGCAAAAGATTTATCTAACAAGGATCCCATTACATGATCTTCAAGACGGCAGCGCAGAAACATGTCTAGGTATTTCTAATGCTGGATGACAGAGTCCCAAGGGGCACCCTATTCCCTAAATACTATTCTGGACCAGGGCCCCAAGTATCCAACGTGATGTTAACATCTTTAAGAACACATGTAGAAGTGGTTGGATTAAATAGGTTCAGTAAAATGTGTTGCAACATTGCTTTGACAAAGGATGTCGTCAATAACATTTTAAAGGAAATGAACATGCTGTCCTCAACCTTCCTTTACATTTGCAGTTTTACAATCCTAGGACTGAGTAACCTTCAGAAGTCGAGACAATTACTGACAGATTGGTTAGAGTGAAAACACACTACAACAATCAGATTTAATAATAGCTTGAGTTGCTCTCAATTATTTTCTGCTCTAGTCTCATTTTGAGTTCAGAGACCAGGGCTGAGCTGACGGGGATCCTAGAAGTGTCAGAGCTGATGTTTATTTCCCTGCTCTGGCTGGATCTCCTGGAACCAGTGGAGGTCAGGCCCCCAGAGACGGTGGGCACTGCTGCCCAGTGCCGGGGCCTCTCACTGGGCCTGGGGTTGGAGGACGGAGGAGGGCAGGATGGAGGGGGCAGGCAGGGAGCTCTAGGGGGCGTAGGCTTGGGTTTTGACCTGGAGCACCGGGAGCCACCTTTGTTGTTGAGGTTTACGTTGACACTCCCTGCTTCCTGGTCGCCTACAATGAACTTGTTTGACGAGTCATTTCCGCTACCACGGAACGGTACGTTAAAAGTCCACGGCTTGCGGTCCCTTGGCGGTCTCCGTCTGATGACGATGCGACGTGCCGGCATTATCCTGTTGGACTTGCTGTTGCGCAAGAACGTAGCCGTGGAGATCAAGACAGTGATCCCTACCAATATGCTGATGACACCAGCGACCATGCCAAGGGCCTTCATTGGGTTGTCCCTACTTTGCAATAAAAAGTCTGCCATAGGCCCATTGACTTGAGTCTGTAAAAAAGCACAAAGATCAATACTTTTAATCACGGGACTAGATTATCAAACATTTTAAACATTCACCATGTAGGGTCCAAAGCATGTAGGCAAGCAGTGAGGTCAGACATGGATGATCGAAGCACCGACAGAGGAGCCACAGACAGACTACATCTCTATAACAGTACTGACAGAGGGGCATCAGACAGACTATAACAGTACTGACAGAGGAGCACCAGACAGACTACAACCTCTATAACAGTACTGACAGAGGAGCACCAGACAGACTACATCTCTATAACAGTACTGACAGAGGAGCTCCAGACAGACTACATCTCTATAACAGTACTGACAGAGGGGCTCCAGACAGACTACATCTCTATAACAGTACTGACAGAGGAGCCACAGACAGACTACACCTCTATAACAGTACTGACAGAGGAGCACCAGACAGACTACATCTCTATAACAGTACTGACAGAGGAGCCACAGACAGACTACACCTCTATAACAGTACTGACAGAGGGGCACCAGACAGACTACAACCTCTATAACAGTACTGACAGAGGAGCACCAGACAGACTACACCTCTATAACAGTAACAACATGATGACTGCAGGTGGTCCTTTGTGGCTCAGTTGGGGGGGAAAGCATGGGTTCAGCAACACCAAAGTTGGGGGTTTAATTCCCACAGGAAGCTCATAGATGCGCCAATGAAGTATGTACTCACTGTACTGGATAAAAACATCTGTTAACTGGCATATACAGTGGGGAGAACAAGTATTTGATAAACTGCCGATTGTGCAGGTTTTCCAACTTACAAAGCATGTAGAGGTCTGTAATTTTTTATCATAGGTACACTTCAACTGTGAGAGACGGAATCTAAAACAAAAATCCAGAAAATCACATTGTATGATTTTTAAGTAATTAATTTGATTTTAATTTAATTTTTAATTTAAGTAATTTAATTTTATTGCATGACATAAGTATTTGATACATCAGAAAAGCGGAAATTAATATTTGTTACAGAAACCTTTGTTTGCAATTACAGAGATCATACGTTTCCTGTAGTTCTTGACCCGGTTTGCACACACTGCAGCAGGGATTTTGGCCCACTCCTCTATACAGACCTTCTCCAGATCCTTCAGGTTTCAGGGCTGTCGCTGGGCAATACGGACTTTCAGCTCCCTCCAAAGATTTTCTATTGGGTTCAGGTCTGGAGACTGGCTAGGCCACTCCAGGACCTTGAGATGCTTCTTACGGAGCCACTCCTCATTTGCCCTAGCTGTGTGTTTCGGTTCGTTGTCATGCTGGAAGACCCAGCTACGACCCATCTTCAATACTCTTACTGAGGGAAGGAGGTTGTTGGCCAAGATCTCGCGATACATGGCCCCATCCATCCTCCCCTCAATACAGTGCAGTCGTCCTGTCGCCTTTGCAGAAAAGCATCCCCAAAGAATGATGTTTCCACCTCCATGCTTCACAGTTGGGATGGTGTTCTTGGGATTGTACTCATCCTTCTTCTTCCTCCAAACACGGCGAGTGGAGTTTAGACCAAAAAGCTCTATTTTTGTCTCATCAGACCACATGACCTTCTCCCATTCCTACTCTGGATCATCCAGATGGTCATTGGCAAACTTCAGACGGGCCTGGACATGCGCTGGCTTGAGCAGGGGGACCTTGCGTGCGCTGCAGCATTTTAATCCATGATGGCATAGTGTGTTACTAATGGTTTTCTTTGAGACTGTGGTCCCAGCTCTCTTCAGGTCATTGACCAGGTCCTGCCGTGTCATTCTGGGCTGATCCCTCACCTTTCTCATGATCATTGATGCCCCACGAGGTGAGATCTTGCATGGAGCCCCAGACCGAGGGTGATTGACCGTCATCTTGAACTTCTTTCATTTTCTAATAATTGCGCCAACAGTTGTTGCCTTCTCACCAAGTTGCTTGCCTATTGTCCTGTAGCCCATCCCAGCCTTGTGCAGGTCTACAATTTGACCCTGATGTCCTTACACAGCTCTCTGGTCTTGGCCATTGTGGAGAGGTTGGAGTCTGTTTGATTGAGTGTGTGGACAGGTGTATTTTATACAGGTAACGAGTTCAAACAGGTGCAGTTAATACAGGTAATGAGTGGAGAACAGGAGGGCTTCTTAAAGAAAAACTAACAGGTCTGTGAGAGACGGAATTCTTACTGGTTGGTAGGTGATCAAATACTTATGTCATGCAATAAAATGCAAATTAATTACTTAAAAATCATACAATGTGATTTTCTGGATTTTTGTTTTAGATTCCATCTCTCACAGTTGAAGTGTACCTATGATAAAAATTACAGACCTCTACATGCTTTGTAAGTAGGAAAACCTGCACAATCGGCAGTGTATCAAATACTTGTTCTCCCCACTGTATGATATTACGATACATGCGTTTGACGCTGATCCATTCATCCCAGCCTGCTGTGACTGTTGATCATCGAGGCTTAGGATGTGACCCAAATTACAACCTATTCCCTACATGGTGCCCTGCCCGGTGGGCTCATCAGAACTGTCTGTTCCATCTGTTCACTAGCATGTTTCTGATGAGGATTAAGTTCCTGTGACAGGTTCACAAAGCACTGCATTGACAGCTACTGGGTCTCTCTGGTTGATGTGAGAGATTATTCTGTTCTTCTGACAAAGGATCTCAAATAGACACTGGGCCTGAAATTAAAGGACTTCATGTTTGTTCCTGAGAATTGCAACATGACTTCATGTTTGATTCCTAAATCATATATTATATATTATTATATTATTATTATTATATTATTATTATTATTATTATTATTATTATATATTAGTTGTTAGTATAGTAAACTGTTTAAAGTATGCTATGTTAAGTAGTTAGGTTAGTTAAGGTTGGAAGGCTATGTTAAGTAGTTGGGTTAGTTAAGGTTAGAAGGCGATGTTAAGTAGTTGGGTTAGTTAAGGTTGGAAGGCTATGGTAAGGGTTTGGGTTAGTTAAGGTTAGAAGGCTATGGTAAGGGTTAGTTAAGGTTAGAAGGCTATGGTAAGGGTTAGTTAAGGTTAGAAGGCTATGGTAAGGGTTAGTTAAGGTTAGAAGGCTTTGGTAAGGGTTAGTTAAGGTTAGAAGGCTATGGTAAGGGTTAGTTAGGGTTAGAAGGCTATGGTAAGGGTTAGTTAGGGTTAGAAGGCTATGTTAAGTAGTTGAGTTAGTTAAGGTTAGAAGGTTATGGTAAGAGTTTGGGTTAGTTAAGGTTAGAAGGCTGTGTGGTAAGGGTTTGGGTTAGTTATTAAGGTAAGGGTTAGGTAACGTAGGTTTAAACTCTTAGAACTCCCCATCCCGGGGGCAGTATAGAGGGGTAGTCTTAACAGGTTAAACTCACCACAACCGTAGTCAGCAAAAAAAAAAAATGACCCAGAGCTAATTTCAGGTCTGCTGAGCACAAACTTGAGCGTTGTGAAACTTCTGTGCAACTTCCAGCACCCATGTCCTGTAACCACCCATGTCCTGTAACCACCCACATGTCCTGTAACCACCCCATGTCCTGTAACCACCCACATGTCCTGTAACCACCCATGTCCTGTAACCACCCACGTCCTGTAACCACCCATGTCCTGTAACCACCCACATGTCCTGTAACCACCCATGTCCTGTAACCACCCACATGTCCTGTAACCACCCACATGTCCTGTAACCACCCACATGTCCTGTAACCACCCACATGTCCTGTAACCACCCACATGTCCTGTAACCACCCACATGTCCTGTAACCACCCACATGTCCTGTAACCACCCATGTCCTGTAACCACCCATGTCCTGTAACCACCCATGTCCTGTAACCACCCATGTCCTGTAACCACCCATGTCCTGTAACCACCCATGTCCTGTAACCACCCATGTCCTGTAACCACCCATGTCCTGTAACCACCCATGTCCTGTAACCACCCATGTCCTGTAACCACCGAGGTCCTGTAACCACCCATGTCCTGTAACCACCCATGTCCTGTAACCACCCATGTCCTGTAACCACCGAGGTCCTGTAACCACCCACATGTCCTGTAACCACCCATGTCCTGTAACCACCCACATGTCCTGTAACCACCCATGTCCTGTAACCACCCATGTCCTGTAAACACAGAGGTCCTGTAAACACCCATGTCCTGTAACCACCCATGTCCTGTAACCACCCATGTCCTGTAACCACCCATGTCCTGTAAACACCCATGTCCTGTAACCACCCATGTCCTGTAAACACTGAGGCTGTAACCACCCATGTCCTGTAACCACCCAGGTCCTGTAAACACCCATGTCCTGTAAACACCAAGGTCCTGTAACCACCCACATGTCCTGTAACCACCCATGTCCTGTAACCACCGAGGTCCTGTAACCACCCACATGTCCTGTAACCACCCATGTCCTCTAACCACCCATGTCCTGTAACCACCCATGTCCTCTAACCACCCATGTCCTGTGACCACCCATGTCCTGTAACCACCGAGGTCCTGTGACCACCCATGTCCTGTGACCACTATAAGTTACAGTTTTAACAGTGGTCAAGTAGGCTGCTGTGGCTATTTGATCGTGATGTAGGGCCTACCAGAGTGGCCTACCATCAAAAACTATGTAGAAAATGCATCCCATAACATGTTAACATGGAAATAGCTGTTCTATCATTCAGCCTACAGTAGCTGCCAATGTGTGGTGTTCAACGTAAGCCTACATTCACAGATAACATGCAGGGCTCGACATTAACCTGTTTATCTACGTGTCCTTCAGACAACGGAGATGACTGAAAATGTTGTTGAGCTGTTCAATGCAAAATACCAATTTACAAAATAAAAAGCTTTATTATTCCCATAGCATTATTACAGAGTCAGACACATGATGCTCCCCTCTGCCTATTGGCTACTGAGCTTATTCAAGCCTGTATCAAAATACAACACTGCCACTTTAAGTTTTTTTTTTTAAATAATAATAATCATAAGTAATTTACCTGACTGGCTTTTCAAAGACATCTAGAAATGTACATATTTTGGGGTCTTGTAAAAAGTATAAAAACAACAGTTATTTTGCTGTATTTGTTTACAGTCTCTCTCTAGTCGTGGTTTTAAACGTTTTGAAATCTTACAGTCTCAATTTTGCCGTAGATTTATTTTATGCCTGCTCACGTCACTGCAGACATCCGATTGGCCAGCGGTTTATAGCGCACTTGATTTGCTCTCTGGTCCCACCAGACACGGTCATCTGAGACATCCGATTGGCCAGCGGTAGGTTTATAGTGCACTTGATTTGCTCTCTGGGCCCACCGGGGAAGGCAGTTATTACCTTCAGACATAAGAAATGTTCAAAATGGCAACAGTTCTCCTAGCCAGGGCGCAGGGCAGCTGAATCAGGTGCACCAAGTACCACCGACAGCACAAGACTAAATTATTAAAAAGGAATACAAGGCTTTATCATTGTTTTTGTTTTTTACAGAAACGTTTGGCAATCGACTAGGAATGCTTAGGAGATGGACCAGTCGATCGTGATCAACCGGTTCGTGACCACTGCCCTAGAAAGTTGAGTGAAAATTCAATCTCCTGCTTCTCTCTGTGGACTGATATTTCTAAGTGGCAGTCATGGGGAGCTGCAGCTTAGAGGGAACATTGGGTCAGCATTACGGTTAGAGTTAGGTTATGGTTAGGGTTGGGTTAAGGTTAGGGTTGGGTTATGGTTTGGGTTAGGTTAAGGTTCGAGTTAGGTTAAGGTTCGAGTTAGGTTAAGGTTAGAGTTATGTTAAGGTTAGAGTTATGTTAAGGTTATGGTTAGGTTAGGGTTAGGTTAAGGTTAGGGTTCGAGTTAGGTTAAGGATAGAGTTATGTTAAGGTTAGGTTAAGGTTCGAGTTAGGTTATGTTATGGTTAGGTTAAGGTTAGAGTTATGTTAAGGTTAGAGTTATGTTAAGTTTATAACTCTACAGTTAGGGTTAGAGTTAGGTTAAGGTTAGAGTTATATTAAGGTTAGGTTAAGGTTAGAGTTAGGTTATGGTTAGGGTTAGGTTAAGGTTAGGGTTCGAGTTAGGTTATGGTTATGGTTAGGTTAAGGTTAGAGTTATATTAAGATTAGGTTAAGGTTAGAGTTATGTTAAGGTTAGAGTTAGGTTAAGTTTGTAACTCTACAGTTAGGGTTAGAGTTAGGTTAAGGTTAGAATTAGGTTTAGGTTAGGGTTAAGGTCAGGAAACATTGAACTTACCGCCTCAGTGATGTCGATGTTGACCACGGCGGTAGTGCTGAAGGACGGAGATCCTCGGTCCCGGGCTTGGACCACCAGAGACCACCTGCAGTCCTTCTGCTTGGTGATGTTCTGCACGATCTCCATGGACTTGATGTACGACTTCAGGTTGATCTCTCCAGTCTCTGCGTTGATGTCGAAGATGTTGTCCGGCTCAGCTTGCATGATGGAATACTCAATGATGTTATTGGGCGACCCTGCATCGCCATCTATTGCCTGAATGAAACGAGGAAAAATCGGCAAAAACCAAACACATTACTTAAATATATACTGTATATACTCTGAAGCGGTTCTGGATACACTCACATTTTACATATCAGGTAATTATCATCCAAACATTCACTACACAGTGTTTACTAGGGTCGTAACGATTCATACAGTGTTTACTAGGGTCGTAACGATTCATACAGTGTTTACTAGGGTCGTAACGATTCATACAGTGTTTACTAGGGTCGTAACGATTCATACAGTGTTTACTAGGGTTGTTACGATTCATACAGTGTTTACTAGGGTCGTAACGATGCATACAGTGTTTACTAGGGTCGTAACGATTCATACAGTGTTTACTAGGGTCGTAACGATTCATACAGTGTTTACTAGGGTCGTAACGATTCATACAGTGTTTACTAGGGTCGTAACGATGCATACAGTGTTTACTAGGGTCGTATCGATGCATACAGTGTTTTAATAAGATTCATACAGTATTTACTTGTTCATACAGTGTTTAATAACGATTCGATTCATACAGTGTTACCTAGGGTCGTAATGATTCATAGGGTTGTAACGATTCATACAGTGTTTACTAGGGTCGTAATGATTCATAGGGTTGTAATGATTCATAGGGTTGTAATGATTCATACAGTGTTTACTAGGGTCGTAACGATTCATACAGTGTTTACTAGGGTTGTTACGATTCATACAGTGTATTTAGGGTTGTAACGATTCATACAGTGTTTACTAGGGTCGTAACGATTCATACAGTGTTTACTAGGGTTGTTACGATTCATACAGTGTTTACTAGGGTCGTAATGATTCACACAGTGTTTACTAGGGTCGCAATGATTCACACAGTGTTTACTAGGGTCGTAATGATTCACACAGTGTTTACTAGGGTCTTAATGATTCACACAGTGTTTACTAGGGTCTTAATGATTCACACAGTGTTTACTAGGGTCGTAATGATTCACACAGTGTTTACTAGGACCAAACCGGACCGATGGCCAGTGAACCCCTAGGGAACACCTCTACACACCACACTGTACCTCCTTTAGGGATCTATAATTTACCCCCTTTTTCTCCCCAATTTCGATCTTGTCTCATCGCTGCAACTCCCCAACGGGCTCTGTAGAGGCGAAGGTCGAGTCATGCGTCCCGCGAAACATGACCTGCCAAACCACACGTCTTAACACCCGCCCGCTTAACCCGGAAGCCAGCCGGAGGAAACGCCGTTCAACTTCACGACCGAGGTCAGCCTGCAGGCGCCCGGTCTGCGACAAGGAGTAGCTAGAGCGCGATGAGGCAAGTAAAGTCCCCCCCAACCCCGGCCAAACACTCCCCTAATCCGGACGACATTGGGCCAATTGTGCGCTGCCCTATGGGACTCCTGGTCACGGCCGGTTGTAATACAGCCCGGGATCGAACCCGGGTCCGTAGTGAAGCCTCTAGTGCCTTAGACCGCTGCGATACTCAGGAGGCCCACTCTTATCTTATCTTATAGCTACTGTACGTACCTTTACTTTAACAGGTGCACCAATGACCATGGTCCTCTCCACAAGGCTGTCATCGAACTCTGGAACGTGGTCGTTGATGTCCAGGACAGTGACAAACACCTCCGCCAGGCTGTACTTTCCCTCTGTGTCCTCTGCCTTCACGTAGAAGTTGTACTTGGACTTGACCTCAGCATCCAGAATGGCCCAGGCCTGGGTGTATATGACGCCTGAAGACGGATGGATGAGAAACCTGGAATACACAACAGAGAGTGGATTGGCAGTATATTAGTAGTATATTGGTAGTATATTGGCAGTATATTAGTAGTATATTGGGAGTATAATGGCTGTATATTAGCAGTATATTGGTAGTATATTAGTAGTATATTGGGAGTATAATGGCTGTATATTAGCAGTATATTGGTAGTATATTGGCAGTATATTAGTAGTATATTGGGAGTATAATGGCTGTATATTAGCAGTATATTGGTAGTATATTAGTAGTATATTGGGAGTATAATGGCTGTATATTAGCAGTATATTGGTAGTATATTGGCAGTATATTAGTAGTATATTGGGAGTATAATGGCTGTATATTAGCAGTATATTGGTAGTATATTAGTAGTATATTGGGAGTATAATGGCTGTATATTAGCAGTATATTGGTAGTATATTGGCAGTATATTAGTAGTATATTGGGAGTATAATGGCTGTTTGATAGCTTTATATTGGCAGGATTTTAGCGGCATATTGGCAGTATAATAGCAGTATATTGGCAGTATTTTAGGAGTATATTGGCAGTATTTTAGGAGCATATCGGTAGTATATTGACAGTATAGCAGTATATTGGCAGTATATTAGCAGTATATTGGCAATATTTTAGGAGTATATTGACAGTATGGCAGTATATTGGCAGTATATTGGTAGTATATTGGCAGTATGGCAGTATATTGGCAGTGTATTGGTAGTATATTGACAGTATGGCAGTATATTGGCAGTATATTAGCAGTATATTGGCAATATTTTAGGAGTATATTGGTAGTATATTGACAGTATAGCAGTATATTGGCAGTATATTGGTAGTATATTGGCAGTATATTAGCAGTATATTGGTAGTATATTGGCAGTATATTAGCAGTATATTGGGAGTATATTGGTAGTATATTGACAGTATGGCAGCATATTGGCAATATATTAGCAGTATATTGGCAGTATATTGACAGTATGGCAGTATATTGGCACTATATTAGCAGTATATTGGCAGTATATTGACAGTATGGCACTATATTGGCAGTATATTGGCAGTATATTGGCAGTATATTGACAGTATGGCAGTATATTGGCAGTATACTGGCAGTATACTGGCAGTATATTAGCAGTATATTGGCAGTATATTGACAGTATGGCAGTATATTGGCAGTATATTTGTAGTATATTGACAGTATGGCAGTGTATTGGCAGTATATTGACAGTATGGCAGTATCTTGGCAGTATATTGACAGTATGGCAGTATATTGGCAGTATATTGGTAGTATATTGACAGTATGGCACTATATTGGCAGTATATTGGCAGTATATTGGCAGTATATTAGCAGTATATTGGCAGTATATTGACCGTATGGCAGTATATTGGCAGTATATTGGTAGTATATTGACCGTATGGCACTATATTGGCAGTATATTGGCAGTATATTGGCAGTATATTAGCAGTATATTGGCAGTATATTGACAGTATGGCAGTATATTAGAAGTATATTGGTAGTATATTAGCAGTATATTGGCAGTATATTGACAGTATGGCAGTATATTGGCAGTATATTGACAGTATGGCACTATATTGGCAGTATATTGGCAGTATATTAGAAGTATATTAGCAGTATATTGGCAGTATATTGACCGTATGGCAGTATATTAGCAGTATATTGGCAGTATATTGACAGTATGGCACTATATTGGCAGTATATTGGCAGTATATTAGCAGTATATTGGCAGTATATTGACAGTATGGCAGTATATTGGCAGTATATTAGAAGTATATTGGTAGTATATTGACAGTTACAGTTTAATCTTGTATTAAAATTTATGTCAAGAAAGTCCTGTGGTCCAGATGCTGGATAAAGTTTTCTGTATTATCCACAAAGGTAATTATTCGTCCAGTACACATTTTGTATGTCCAATGTTGTTAAAGTGGCACATATTCAGCCATTTTCAATCATTTTCCTTTCACAATGTATTCCCTGTGAAAATTAACAAATACAAAGCAACCTGTTAACTTTAACATGTTTAGAATTAGACTTCCCGTGTCAAGACGGCTAGCAAAACTGGAAGATAAATTGACACTTGTTTTTTTTCAATGTACTGCCTGCCTTGCTTTCCTTAATTGGCCCTCTCTACATGGGGCATCCAAGCCTGGCAGGCTATTTCTTACCCTACAATCCAATTACGAGATTAACCAGTCAGTATCTTGCTGCCATCTTAGAGGAAGCTGGTACAGGGGAAAGGGGGGGAGCTACAGTCTACCAGCAGAGCCAATGATGTTACAAATAATGATATTGTATAAGTGATCTTTTTTTTTGCCCATTTTGATCTATTCAACTGGCTCCACATCAACCGAGGAAGTGATTTTGCACAGCTCATCATGTCCGACAATCATTGGTGTTGGCAGGACTCTACTGCACTTACAGATCATATCTGGATCCATAGATGGAGTACTTGACTTCACCCCAAAGGCCAGAGTCTGGATCATTGGCCTGGAACGCAACCAAGAAAAAGGGAGTTAGAACACTGGAACGGAACATAGAGTGGACTAGAGGAGAGAATTTAGAATGTTGATAGAACACTGGAATGGAACATAGAGTAGACTAGAGGAGAGAATTTAGAACGGAACATAGAGGATACAGTAGAAGTTAGAATACTGGAACGGAACATAGAGGATACAGTAGAAGTTAGAATGCTGGTAGAATACTGGAACGGAACATAGAGGATACAGTAGAAGTTAGAATGCTGGTAGAATACTGGAACGGAACATAGAGGATACAGTAGAAGTTAGAATGCTGGTAGAATACTGGAATGGAACATAGAGGATACAGTAGAAGTTAGAATGCTGGTAGAATGCTGATAGAATACTGGAACGGAACATAGAGGATACAGTAGAAGTTAGAATGCTGGTAGAATACTGGAACGGAACATAGAGGATACAGTAGAAGTTAGAATACTGGTAGAATACTGGAACGGAACATAGAGGATACAGTAGAAGTTAGAATGCTGGTAGAATACTGGAACGGAACATAGAGGATACAGTAGAAGTTAGAATGCTAGTAGAATACTGGAACGGAACATAGAGGATACAGTAGAAGTTAGAATACTGGAACGGAACATAGAGGATACAGTAAAAGTTAGAATGCTGGTAGAATACTGGAACGGAACATAGAGGATACAGTAGAAGTTAGAATGCTGGTAGAATACTGGAACGGAACATAGAGGATACAGTAGAAGTTAGAATGCTGGTAGAATACTGGAACGGAACATAGAGGATACTGGATGCTGATACTAGTTAGAATGCATAGAATACTGGAACGGAACATAGAGGATACAGTAGAAGTTAGAATGCTGGTAGAATACTGGAACATAGAGGATACAGTAGAAGTTAGAATGCTGGTAGAATACTGGAACGGAACATAGAGGATACAGTAGAAGTTAGAATGCTGGTAGAATGCTGATAGAATACTGGAACGAAACATAGAGGATACAGTAGAAGTTACATCAAGCTCACAAGAATTTCCGGGCTCTTCAAAAATAATCTAATCGCACCGGCAATAAACAGTTATCAAACATTTTATTTATCCATAATGAATGTATAAACATATTATGGTATCCATTTATTGATAATATTAACAACTTATATTTTTGTGGACAATATTATTGATTAGGGAGTCCATTGGGACTCATCTCCTGAGAGAAGGTCATACAATGACTATCCATTAGCTGATTGGAACAGTGTGAAGATAAGGTCAAACACGATGTGAGGGGGATTTCACCCCAGCAGGGGCTGTCTACTCAGCTCTATCCAATTCCCTGGGGGTGAGTAGCACACGGCCACACAAGGACATCACAGGGTAAAGGTCAATATGATAAACCCAAACGGGATTGTTTCCATCTCACCAAACTGTAATTCCTGCTAAACATTTACTAGTAGTAATATCCCAGTATAAATAATAATACTGCTACGGAAGCAGATTCATGCCAAAATAAATAATAGTCCAATATGACCTTTATTTCAACATTGTTATCATCGTTGTTTCAATACTACTTTGTACTTCTTTAAGGGCATGAATCTGGTTACACAGTTTCTGTTTACATTTTAGTCATTCAGCAGAGGATCTTATCTAGAGCGACTTATAGTCAAGTGCATTCATCTTAAGACAGTTAGTTGAGTATTGTACGGAGAAAGTAGGTTATCTCTACCAATTAATATCAACATTCAGTGACACTATGCTTGCAGGTCAATCATACAGGCGTTAGTTCTCTCTCTCCTGGCGAAAAAAAAATATCACATTTTGTGGAACTCCTACAAGCCTGAAAAAAAACCTGCTTCCTTTCAGTTTCCAATTAACCTTAACCATTAATATGTATCTATTGGTGGATTATTGTTGGGGGATTACGTAACCATATTTAGCTGGCAGTGGCCTTTGAGTAGAGTTGAATAATCCAGATGTACTCACGGTGACAGACACAACGTTGGAGCCTCCGGGGGAGTTTTCCGGAATACGTGCGATGTAATACTCCGAGGTGAACCTGGGAGTGTTGTCATTGGTGTCCAAAAGATGAATCACAATATCAGCCGACGCACTGAACCTCTCAGGGGTGTCAATCTCCACCGCCAGTAACTGGGTTTTTGGGGGTGGGGGAGAAAATACATGTCAAATCTATCAAATACTCAGCGCTATTTCTGCTGTTGTACTAAAGTAACAACATATATATTATGGAATGAACATGGCGATTGCAACGCCTAGGATTGTGGGTTGGATTCCCTCTGGGACCAAACATAAAAAATATATGCAAGCATTACTGTAGGTCACTTAAGTTACAATTATTATTATATTATATTAAGCAACTCATCGGTTATTACTGTATAATAACCATTATGATTTACCATGGAAATTTCTGCACCGTTTTATTTTTTAAAAGTTCAACCAAATCCATTTTACAGTGTCCCTCCTCGGAGCAAATATTTGATATCCCAGTCTGTCGTAAGTGCAGCTGAAGACAGTCTGAAATACCTTGTATGTTAAGGATTTGCCTTTTTCGTAATCGATGGCAGCAGAGTCTTCAACGATGACGGTGACCTGTGCTTCATTGAGGACCATCTGGGGCACCACTCTGAGTACACGACCAGGCCCCACCAACCTCAGTTTAAATTTAGCATTCGCACCCTGTCAGAGAAAAAAGAAACACACCTAAATGAGGCTGCCGTTGATGACAATATTCATGGTAAATACCAGAATCTTTTGACCTCTGTCTGATAACAGTCACTTTAATTTAGCCTAAGGGCTGAGGGAGAAAACTGTCAATGGAGACAAGTAGAAAATATTATGTAATGTAAAAAAAAAAAATATTTAAAAAACGCAGACAAGGAAATCTGCTAAAATCCTGTTTTCTGGGAACATCGACATAATGATAATGATTCGCTGAATAAGGGATTATGATATTTATTTCTGAAATGGGGTTACGTAATGTGACATACTGTCAACATACTGTTTCGGATGGATAAAGAATCCTTTATGAAATCTAGATTTTAAAAATAAAATAAATACATTTTAGGGCCTTCAGAAATCAACCAGCAAACATGAATGAAACCATAGTCATGGTTGGATATATCAACACCTTAGTATCAGTCAAGAGGTCAGAGGTTAGGGTTCCACACGTTTTTAGGACACACACTATAGGGCTATCGCAGTGGTTTCCATGAGAGTAAGAGGGGAAATAAATCAGGAATGGGGTGATATAGTGTGATATAGTGTGATAGGGTAATGGGGTGATATAGTGTGATAGGGTAATGGGTGATATAGTGTGATAGGGTAATGGGGTGATATAGTGTGATAGGGTAATGGGGTGATATAGTGTGATAGGGTAATGGGTGATATAGTGTGATAGGGTAATGGGGTGATATAGTGTGATAGGGTAATGGGGTGATATAGTGTGATAGGGTAATGGGGTGATATAGTGTGATAGGGTAATGGGGTGATATAGTGTGATAGGGTAATGGGGTGATATAGTGTGATAGGGTAATGGGGTGATATAGTGTGTAGGGTGATAGTGATAGGGTAATGGGGTGATATAGTGTGATAGGGTAATGGGGTGATATAGTGTGATAGGGTAATGGGGTGATATAGTGTGATAGGGTAATGGGGTGATATAGTGTGATAGGGTAATGGGGTGATAGGGTAATGGGGTGATACAGTGTGATAGGGTAATGGGGTGATATAGTGTGATATAGTGTGATAGGGTAATGGGTGATATAGTGTGATAGGGTAATGGGGTGATATAGTGTGATAGGGTAATGGGGTGATATAGTGTGATAGGTAATGGGGTAATATTGGGGTGATATATTGTGATAGGGTAATGGGGTGATATAGTGTGATAGGGTAATGGGGTGATATAGTGTGATAGGGTAATGGGGTGATATAGTGTGATAGGGTAATGGGGTGATATAGTGTGATAGGGTAATGGGTGATATAGTGTGATAGGGTAATGGGGTGATATAGTAGGATAGGGTAATGGGTGATATAGTGTGATAGGGTAATGGGGTAATATAGTGTGATATAGTGTGATAGGGTAATGGGTGATATAGTGTGATAGGGTAATATAGTGTGATAGGGTAATGGGGTGATATAGTGTGATAGGGTAATGGGGTAATATAGTGTGATATAGTGTGATAGGGTAATGGGGTGATATAGTGTGATAGGGTAATGGGTGATATAGAGTGATAGGGTAATGGGTGATATAGTGTGATAGGGTAATGGGGTGATATAGTGTGATAGGGTAATGGAGTGATATAGTGTGATAGGGTAATGGAGTGATATAGTGTGATAGGGTAATGGGGTGACATAGTGTGATAGGGTAATGGGTGATATAGTGTGATATGGTGTGATAGGGTAATGGGTGATATAGTGTGATAGGGTAATGGGGTGATATAGTGTGATATAGTGTGATAGGGTAATGGGTGATATAGTGTGATAGGGTAATGGGGTGATATAGTGTGATAGGGTAATGGGGTGATATAGTGTGATAGGGTAATGGGTAATATAGTGTGATAGGGTAATGGGGTGATATAGTGTGATATAGTGTGATAGGGTAATGGGGTAATATAGTGTGATATAGTGTGATAGGGTAATGGGGTGATATAGTGTGATAGG
This sequence comes from Oncorhynchus gorbuscha, assembly GCF_021184085.1. Classification (NCBI taxonomy): domain Eukaryota; kingdom Metazoa; phylum Chordata; class Actinopteri; order Salmoniformes; family Salmonidae; genus Oncorhynchus; species Oncorhynchus gorbuscha. Next base: position 84,362,606 of record NC_060179.1, read on the forward strand.
GTAATGGGTGAGATAGTGTGATAGGGTAATGGGGTGATATAGTGCGATAGGGTAATGGGGTGATATAGTGTGATAGGGTAATGGGGTGATATAGTGCGATATAGTGCGATAGGGTAATGGGGTGATATAGTGTGATATGGTAATGGGGTGATATAGTGTGATAGGGTAATGGGGTGATATAGTGTGATAGGGTAATGGGTGAGATAGTGTGATAGGGTAATGGGGTGATATAGTGTGATATAGTGCGATAGGGTAATGGGGTGATATAGTGTGATAGGGTAATGGGGTGATATAGTGTGATATAGTGCGATAGGATAATGGGGTGATATAGTGTGATAGGGTAATGGGGTGATATAGTGTGATAGGGTAATGGGGTGATATAGTGTGATAGGGTAATGGGGTGATATAGTGATAGGGTAATAGGGTGATATAGTGTGGGGTAATGGGTTATATAGTGTGATAGGGTAATGGGGTGATATAGTGTGATAGGGTAATGGGGTGATATAGTGTGATAGGGTAATGGGGTGATATAGTGTGATAGGGTAATGGGGTGATATAGTGTGATAGGGTAATGGGGTGATATAGTGTGATAGGGTAATGGGGTGATATAGTGTGATAGGGTAATGGGGTGATATAGTGTGATAGGGTAATGGGGTGATATAGTGTGATAGGGTAATGGGGTGATATAGTGTGATAGGGTAATGGGTGATATAGTGTGATAGGGTAATGGGGTGATATAGTAGGATAGGGTAATGGGTGATATAGTGTGATAGGGTAATGGGGTAATATAGTGTGATATAGTGTGATAGGGTAATGGGGTGATATAGTGTGATAGGGTAATGGGGTGATATAGTGTGATAGGGTAATGGGTGATATAGAGTGATAGGGTAATGGGTGATATAGTGTGATAGGGTAATGGGGTGATATAGTGTGATAGGGTAATGGGTGATATAGAGTGATAGGGTAATGGGTGATATAGAGTGATAGGGTAATGGGTGATATAGTGTGATAGGGTAATGGGAGTGATATAGTGTGATAGGGTAATGGGGTGACATAGTGTGATAGGGTAATGGGTGATATAGTGTGATATAGTGTGATAGGGTAATGGGAGTGATATAGTGTGATAGGGTAATGGGGTGACATAGTGTGATAGGGTAATGGGTGATATAGTGTGATATAGTGTGATAGGGTAATGGGTGATATAGAGTGATAGGGTAATGGGTGATATAGTGTGATAGGGTAATGGGGTGATATAGTGTGATAGGGTAATGGAGTGATATAGTGTGATAGGGTAATGGAGTGATATAGTGTGATAGGGTAATGGGGTGACATAGTGTGATAGGGTAATGGGTGATATAGTGTGATATAGTGTGATAGGGTAATGGGTGATATAGTGTGATAGGGTAATGGGTGATATAGTGTGATAGGGTAATGGGGTGATATAGTGTGATATAGTGTGATAGGGTAATGGGGTGATATAGTGTGATAGGGTAATGGGGTGATATAGTGTGATAGGGTAATGGGTAATATAGTGTGATAGGGTAATGGGGTGATATAGTGTGATAGGGTAATGGGGTGATATAGTGTGATAGGGTAATGGGGTGATATAGTGTGATAGGGAAATGGGGTAATATAGTGTGATATAGTGTGATAGGGTAATGGGGTGATATAGTGTGATATAGTGCGATAGGGTAATGGGGTGATATAGTGTGATAGGGTAATGGGGTGATATAGTGTGATAGGGTAATGGGGTGATATAGTGTGATAGGGTAATGGGGTGATATAGTGTGATAGGGTAATGGGGTGATATAGTGTGATATGATAATGGGTTATATAGTGTGATAGGGTAATGGGTTATATAGTGTGATAGGGTAATGGGGTGATATACTGTGATATAGTGTGATAGGGTAATGGGGTAATATAGTGTGATATAGTGTGATAGGGTAATGGGGTGATATAGTGTGATAGGGTAATGGGGTGATATAGTGTGATATAGTGCGATAGGGTAATGGGGTGATATAGTGTGATAGGGTAATGGGGTGATATAGTGTGATAGGGTAATGGGGTGATATAGTGTGATAGGGTAATGGGGTGATATAGTGTGATAGGGTAATGGGGTGATATAGTGTGATAGGGTAATGGGGTG